>NC_086448.1:844270355-844570355 GCF_028390025.1 Pseudophryne corroboree
GTGTATAAGTATAGATGTTGCAGCACTGCACATGTGTATAAGTATAGATGTTGCAGCACTGCACATGTGTATAAGTATAGATGTTGCAGCACTGCACATGTGTATAAGTATAGATGTTGCAGCACTGCACATGTGTATAAGTATAGATGTTGCAGCACTGCACATGTGTATAAGTATAGATGTTGCAGCACTGCACATGTGTATAAGTATAGATGTTGCAGCACTGCACATGTGTATAAGTATAGATGTTGCAGCACACGTGTATAAGAATGGATGTTGCAGCACTGCACACGTGTATAAGTATAGATGTTGCAGCACCGCACACATGTATAAGTATAGATGTTGCAGCACTGCCCACGTGTATAAGTACAGATGTTGCAGCATAGCACACATGTATAAGTACAGATGTTGCAGCACTGCACACGTGTATAAGTATAGATGTTGCAGCACTGCACATGTGTATAAGTCTAGATGTTGCAGCACAGCACACATGTATAAGTACAGATGTTGCAGCACTGCACACGTGTATAAGTATAGATGTTGCAGCACCGTACACATGTATAAGTATAGATGTTGCAGCACTGCCCACGTGTAGAAGTCTAGATGTTGCAGCACAGCACACGCATGTAAGCATAGATGTTGCAGCAACACGTGTGTATGTATAGATGTTGTAGCACTGCACATGTGTATGTATAGATGTTGTAGCACTGCACATGTGTATGTATAGATGTAGTAGCACTGCACATGTGTATGTATAGATGTAGTAGCACTGCACATGTGTATGTATAGATGTTGTAGCACTGCACATGTGTATGTATAGATGTTGTAGCACTGCTCATGTGTATGTATAGATGTAGTAGCACTGCACATGTGTATGTATAGATGTTGTAGCACTGCACATGTGTATGTATAGATGTTGTAGCACTGCACATGTGTATGTATAGATGTTGTAGCACTGCACATGTGTATGTATAGATGTTGTAGCACTGCACATGTGTATGTATAGATGTTGTAGCACTGCACATGTGTATGTATAGATGTTGTAGCACTGCACATGTGTATGTATAGATGTTGTAGCACTGCACATGTGTATGTATAGATGTTGTAGCACTGCACATGTGTATGTATAGATGTTGTAGCACTGCACATGTGTATGTATAGATGTTGTAGCACTGCACATGTGTATGTATAGATGTTGTAGCACTGCGCATGTGTATGTATAGATGTTGCAGCACTACACATATATATATATATATATATGTATAGATGTTGTAGCACTGCACGTGTATGTATAGATGTTGTAGCACTGCACATGTGTATGTATAGATGTAGTAGCACTGCACATGTGTATGTATAGATGTTGTAGCACTGCACATGTGTATGTATAGATGTTGTAGCACTGCACATGTGTATGTATAGATGTTGTAGCACTGCACATGTGTATGTATAGATGTAGTAGCACTGCACATGTGTATGTATAGATGTTGTAGCACTGCACATGTGTATGTATAGATCTTGTAGCACTGCACATGTGTATGTATATATGTTGTAGCACTGCACATGTGTATGTATAGATGTTGTAGCACTGCACATGTGTATGTATAGATGTTGTAGCACTGCACATGTGTATGTATAGATGTTGTAGCACTGCACATGTGTATGTATAGATGTAGTAGCACTGCACATGTGTATGTATAGATGTTGTAGCACTGCACATGTGTATGTATAGATGTTGTAGCACTGCGCATGTGTATGTATAGATGTTGCAGCACTACATATATATATATATATATGTATAGATGTTGTAGCACTGCACGTGTATGTATAGATGTTGTAGCACTGCACATGTGTATGTATAGATGTTGTAGCACTGCACATGTGTGTATGTATAGATGTTGCAGCACTGCACATGTGTATGTATAGATGTTGTAGCACTGCACATGTGTATAAGTATAGATGTTGTAGCACTGCACATGTGTATGTATGTAAGTATGTAAGTATGTATGTATGTATGTATGTTGTAGCACCGCACATGTGTATGTATATATGTTGTAGCACTGCACATGTATATGTATAGATGTTGCAGCAGATGGTATCCGGGCTGTAGGTCTACCATGTAAAGGTCGATAGTCATTTGGTCAACCACAAATGGTCGACATGGACAATACGTTGACATGTAAAAGGCTGATAGTGCTTATGGTTGACAGGTACAAAAGGTCGACATGTTCAAATGGCCAACACACATTTGGTCGACACAGCTTTTTTGATTTTTTTTTTTAGCATGTTAATCAACTTTTTCATACTTTACCATCCACATGGACTACGATTGGGAATAGTAATCTGCGCTCAGGCATTGCGAGCGAAGCGAGGGGACACGGTACACTGTGCTGCGACAGCGAAAATGACACAAAAAAACAAAAATGTTGTGTCAACCTTTTCTCACGTCGACCATTTCATATGTCAACATTTTCACCCGGCAACCTTTCCTACTGTCGATCTTTTGTCAGGTCGACCTTTTTCACATGACGACCTTTTGATCCTGTTGACCTACTGCACGTCGACCTTTGTTATGTAGATCTCCTGATCCATACACACAGCAGACAGAGGGCCACATAGCACTGCGTACACATCCGCCTGATACTAGCCCCATAGTCATTAACACTATACATACAATAGACGCAGCACGCCACTATGGGCTCAGCTTCATCTTATTTCCCAACTACTAAAAGACCAAGATTCCCTCACTCAGTCAGGTCCTGTGAGGTAGCGGCCCCCCTCTCATGGCCACGCTCCACATGTCACGACCGTGCCCCAAATTATGACCACGCTCCCCATGTCATGACCATACCACTATGTCATAATTACCTCCATAGTTCATATCTGAACATTTCAGTTTGGGCTTTGATGATGACGATGTAGATGTAATCCTAGATTTCAGCATTGGATACCGCCCCCCTGGGCCTAATTCTGAGTTTATCGCAGCAGCAAATATTTTAGCAGTTGGGCAAAACCATGTGCACTGCAGGGGGGGGGGGGGGGACAGATATAACATGTGCAGAGAGAGTTAGATTTGGGTGGGGTGTGTTCAAACTGAAATCTAATTTGCAGTGTAAAAATAAAGCAGCCAGTATTTACCCTGCACAGAAACAAAATAACCCACCCAAATCTAACTCTCTCTGCACATGTTACATCTGCCCCACCTGCAGTGCACATGGTTTTGCCCAATTGCTAACAAACTTACTGCTGCGATCAACTCAGAATTACCCCCCCTGTCCGGTGGGTTACATTAAGTCCCCAGAAGCACTTATGCCGCTTCTCTGCCTGGGCTACATAACAACCCTGGTGACCCGCATCAAATGCCCCTTTACCTAAAACAGCGCTGTACCTGTATGTGTAGTGTTCCTGTACCATGTGTGCCCAGTACAGGTTCCGCAGTCACAATGGGGCATATTTACCTTATCCCTCTCCACCTGGGGCATCCAGACATCCTGAGCAAGGATCACACGACGTAGCCGGAGGGCAGAGAGTCACCTGGGTGCAGGAATCCCCCCCAAATCATCAGTTGTCCTGTCCTGTCTGACCTACTCACTGATACCCAGTGCACTTACTCACCAACACCTCATTACAGACTCACCAGCCCATCGCTCATTATACAGCATGTACACGTACTCACTGATACCCAGTGTACTCCGTGCACTTACTCACCAACACCTCATTACAGACTCACCAGTCCCTCGCTCACTATACAGCATGTACACGTACTCACTGATTCCCAGTGTACTCTGTGCACTTACTCACCAACACCTCATTACAGACTCACCAGTCCCTCGCTCACTATACAGCATGTACACGTACTCACCGATACCCGGTGTACTCCGTGCACTTACTCACCAACACCTAATTACAGACTCACCAGTCCCTCGCTCACTATACAGCATGTACACGTACTCACTGATTCCCAGTGTACTCTGTGCACTTACTCACCAACACCTCATTACAGACTCACCAGTCCCTCGCTCACTATACAGCATGTACACGTACTCACCGATACCCGGTGTACTCCGTGCACTTACTCACCAACACCTAATTACAGACTCACCAGTCCCTCGCTCACTATACAGCATGGACACGTACTCACTGATACCCAGTGTACTCCATGCACTTACTCACCAACACCTCATTACAGACTCACCAGCCCATCGCTCACTATACAGCATGTACACGTACTCACTGATACCCAGTGTACTCCGTGCACTTACTCACCAACACCTTATTACAGACTCACCAGTCCCTCGCTCACTATACAGCATGTACACGTACTCACTGATACCCAGTGTACTCCGTGCACTTACTCACCAACACCTCATTACATATTCCCCAGTCCCTCGCTCACTATACAGCATGCGCCCGCAATTTCTGCGGAGGGCCGCAGAAATTACGATCGCCTCTGCCTGTCAAACAGGAAGAGGCGGTCACGGGGCAGGAGGGGGGTGACAACGGTCCATTTTCTGGGTGGAAACGGAGCGTTGCGGGGGCGTGCCAGCCCAAATGGTGGGCTGGTACGAAAGAACGAGGGTGTGCCGGCGGTGCGGCCACAGCGGCTGCGTGACGTCACACGCAGCCGACGCGACAACAAAAATGGCGCTGGGACTCCTGTGGCCGCAGCTAACAAGCAGAAATTGCGTGCTGTTCGCAATTTCTGCTTGAAGCAGGGGGGGAGGCGCCGGTCAGCATGCGTGCCAATGGTTAGCAAATTCTGCTGATTAGCACAATTTGCTAACCTTACTGAATTGAACCCAGAATCACTGAAACTATCACTAACATATAGAGGGTCATTCCGACCCGATCGCTCGTTGCAGTTTATCGCAGCGCAGTGATCGGGTCGGAACTGCGCATGCGCCGGTGCATGCCGGACGGCCGAAGGCCGTCGTTCCCTAGCGATCGCCTCTGCCTGATTGACAGACAGAGGCGGTCGCTGGGCAGGAGGGGGCGGCACGGTGGCATTTGGCCACCGTTTTGGGGGCGCGGTCCGGTCATTGCAGGCATGGCCGGACCGTGTGGGGGGCGGCCCCACCGGCTGCTTGACGTCACACGCAGCCGTTGTGACCAGGGGCAGCGACAAGCAACTCCCGGCCAGCCGCAGGATTTGCGCTGGCCGGGAGACACTCAACAAGTACAGAAGCATCGCCGCTGTGCGATGCTTTTGTACTTGTGTGTGTGTGGGGGGGCGGACAGACATGCGGGGCGGGCTAGCACTGTGCTGGGCGTCCCCCCGCATGTCAGGGAACATGATCGTAGCTGTGCTAAATTTAGCACAGCTACAATCAACTCAAAATGATCCCCACAGTGCACTGACTCACTGATACTATCACTAACATATAGTGCACTGACTCACTGATACTATCACTAACATACAGTGCACTGACTCACTGATACTATCACTAACATACAGTGTACTGACTCACTGATACTATCACTAACATACAGTGCACTGACTCACTGATACTATCACTACCATACAGTGCACTGACTCACTGATACTATCACTACCATACAGTGCACTGACTCACTGATACTATCACTACCATACAGTGCACTGACTCACTGATACTATCACTACCATACAGTGCACAGACTCACTGATACTATCACTACCATACAGTGCACTGACTCACTGATACTATCACTACCATACAGTGCACTGACTCACTGATACTATCACTACCATACAGTGCACTGACTCACTGATACTATCACTACCATACAGTGCACTGACTCACTGATACTATCACTACCATACAGTGCACTGACTCACTGATACTATCACTACCATACAGTGCACTGACTCACTGATACTATCACTACCATACAGTGCACTGACTCACTGATACTATCACTACCATACAGTGCACAGACTCACTGATACTATCACTACCATACAGTGCACTGACTCACTGATACTATCACTACCATACAGTGCACTGACTCACTGATACTATCACTACCATACAGTGCACTGACTCACTGATACTATCACTAACATACAGTGCACTGACTCACTGATACTATCACTAACATACAGTGCACTGACTCACTGATACTATCACTAACATACAGTGCACTGACTCACTGATACTATCACTAACATACAGTGCACTGACTCACTGATACTATTACTAACCTATAGTGCACCGAGTCACTGATACTATCACTACCATACAGTGCACAGACTCACTGATATTATTACTATCATATAATGCACTGAATCACTAATACTATTACTAACATATAGTGCACCGAGTCACTGATATTATTACTAACATATAGTGCACGAAGTCACTGATGTTATTACGAACATATAGTGCACGAAGACACTGATATTATTACTAACATATAGTGCACGAAGTCACTGATATTATTACTAAAATATAGTTCACGAAGTCACTGATATTATTACTAACATATAGTGCACGAAGTCACTGATATTATTACTAACATATAGTGCACGAAGACACTGATATCATTACTAACATATAGTGCATGAAGTCACTGATATTATTACTAACATATAGTGCACGAAGTCACTGATATTATTACTACTAACATATACTGCACTGAATCACTGATACGATCACTAACATACAGTGCACTGACTCACTGATACGATCACTAACATACAGTGCACTGACTCACTGATACGATCACTAACATACAGTGCACTGACTCATTGATACTATCACTAACATACAGTGCACTGACTCACTGATACTATCACTAACATACAGTGCATTGAAGCACTGATACTATCACTAACATATAGTTCAATGAATCACTGATACTATCACTAACACATAGTTGAATGAATCACTAATACTATAAGTAACATATTGTGCACAGAATCACTGATACTATCACTAACACTATCACTAACATATTGGTGGTCATTCTGAGTTGATCGCTAGCTGCTTTCGTTCGCAGCGATCAGGCAAAAAAATGGCACTTCTGCACATGTGTATGGTGCGCAATGCGCACGCGCGTCGTACTTTCACAAAAGCCATTGCAGTTTCACACAAGGTCTAGCGACGCTTTTCAATTGCATTGCTGGCCGCAGAGTGATTGACAGGAAGTGGGTGTTTCTGGGAGGTAACTGACCATTTTCGGGGAGTGTGTGTAAAAACGCAGGCGTGTCAGATAAAAACGCAGGAGTGGCTGGGGAAACATAAGCGTGGCTGGCCGAACGCAGGGCGTGTTTGTGACGTCAAAACAGGAACTAAATAGTCTGCAGTGATCGCAAGCTAGGAGTAGGTCTGGAGCTGCTCTGAAACTGCACAATCTTTTTTGTAGCAGCGCTGCGATCCTTTCGTTCGCACTTCTGCTAAGCTAAGATACACTCCCAGAGGGCGGCGGCTTAGAGTTTGCACGGCTGCTAAAAGCAGCTAGCGAGCGATCAACTCGGAATGAGGGCCATAGTTCAATGAATCACTAATACTATCACTAACAAACAGTGCACTGAATCACTGATACTATCACTAGCATATGGTGCACTGAATCACTGATACTATCACTAGCATATAGTGCACTGAATCACTGAAACTATCACTAGCATATAGTGCACTGCGTCACTGATACTATCACTAGCATATAGTGCACTGACTCACTGATACTATCACTAGCATATAGTGCACTGAATCACTGATACTATCACTAGCATATAGTGCACTGAATCACTGATACTATCACTAGCATATAGTGCACTGAATTACTGATACTATCACTAGCATATAGTGCACTGACTCACTGATATTATTACTAACATATAGTGCACTGAGTCACTGATACTATCACTAGCATATAGTGCACTGCGTCACTGATACTATCACTAGCATATAGTGCACTGAATCACTGATACTATCACTAGCATATAGTGCACTGAATCACTGATACTATCACTAGCATATAGTTCACTGACTCACTGATATTATTACTAACATATAGTTCACTGAATCACTGATGCTATCACTAGCATATAGTGCACTGAATCACTGATACTATCACTAGCATATGGTGCACTGAATCACCGATACTATCACTAGCATATAGTGCACTGCGTCACTGATACTATCACTAACATATAGTGCACTGAATCACTGATACTATCACTAGCATATAGTGCACTGACTCACTGATATTATTACTAGCATATAGTGCACTGAATCACTGATACTATCACTAGCATATAGTGCACTGACTCACTGATATTATTACTAACATATAGTGCACTGAGTCACTGATATTATCACTAGCATATAGTACATTGACTCACTGATACTATCACTAACATATAGTGCACTGACTCACTGATACTATCACTAGCATATAGTGCACTGTATCACTGATACTATCACTAGCATATAGTGCACTGAATCACTGATACTATCACTAGCATATAGTGCACTGAATCACTGATACTATCACTAGCATATAGTGCACTGAATCACTGATACTATCACTAGCATATAGTGCACTGACTCACTGATATTATTACTAACATATAGTGCACTGAGTCACTGATATTATCACTAGCATATAGTACATTGACTCACTGATACTATCACTAACATATAGTGCACTGACTCACTGATACTATCACTAGCATATAGTGCACTGTATCACTGATACTATCACTAGCATATAGTGCACTGAATCACTGATACTATCACTAGCATATAGTGCACTGAATCACTGATACTATCACTAGCATATAGTGCACTGAATCACTGATACTATCACTAGCATATAGTGCACTGAATCACTGATACTATCACTAGCATATAGTGCACTGACTCACTGATATTATTACTAACATATAGTGCACTGAGTCACTGATATTATCACTAGCATATAGTACATTGACTCACTGATACTATCACTAACATATAGTGCACTGACTCACTGATACTATCACTAGCATATAGTGCACTGTATCACTGATACTATCACTAGCATATAGTGCACTGAATCACTGATACTATCACTAGCATATAGTGCACTGAATCACTGATACTATCACTAGCATATAGTGCACTGAATCACTGATACTATCACTAGCATATAGTGCACTGAATCACTGATACTATCACTAGCATATAGTTCACTGAATCACTGATACTATCACTAGCATATAGTGCACTGCGTTACTGATACTATCACTAGCATATAGTGCACTGAATCACTGATACTATCACTAGCATATAGTGCACTGAATCACTGATACTATCACTAGCATATGGTGCACTGAATCACCGATACTATCACTAACTTATAGTGCACTGACTCACTGATATTATCACTAGCATATAGTGCACTGCGTCACTGATACTATCACTAGCATATAGTGCACTGAATCACTGATACTATCACTAGCATATAGTGCACTGAGTCACTGATACTATCACTAGCATATAGTGCACTGAATCACTGATACTATCACTAGCATATAGTGCACTGACTCACTGATATTATTACTAACATATAGTGCACTGAGTCACTGATATTATCACTAGCATATAGTACATTGACTCACTGATACTATCACTAACATATAGTGCACTGACTCACTGATACTATCACTAGCATATAGTGCACTGTATCACTGATACTATCACTAGCATATAGTGCACTGAATCACTGATACTATCACTAGCATATGGTGCACTGAATCACTGATACTATCACTAGCATATAGTGCACTGACTCACTGATATTATTACTAACATATAGTTCACTGAATCACTGATACTATCACTAGCATATAGTGCACTGAATCACTGATACTATCACTAGCATATGGTGCACTGAATCACTGATACTATCACTAACATATAGTGCACTGACTCACTGATACTATCACTAGCATATAGTGCACTGCATCACTGATACTATCACTAGCATATAGTGCACTGAATCACTGATACTATCACTAGCATATAGTGCACTGACTCACTGATATTATTACTAACATATAGTGCACTGAGTCACTGATATTATCATTAGCATATAGTACATTGACTCACTGATACTATCACTAACATATAGTGCACTGACTCACTGATATTATCACTAGCATATAGTGCATTGACTCACTGATACTATCACTAGCATATAGTGCACTGACTCACTGATACTATCACTAGCATATAGTGCACTGCATCACTGATACTATCACTAGCATATAGTGCACTGAATCACTGATACTATCACTAGCATATAGTGCACTGACTCACTGATATTATTACTAACATATAGTGCACTGAGTCACTGATATTATCACTAGCATATAGTACATTGACTCACTGATACTATCACTAACATATAGTGCACTGACTCACTGATATTATCACTAGCATATAGTGCATTGACTCACTGATACTATCACTAGCATATAGTGCACTGACTCACTGATACTATCACTAGCATATAGTGCACTGACTCACTGATACTATCACTAGCATATAGTGCACTGCATCACTGATACTATCACTAGCATATAGTGCACTGTGTCACTGATACTATCACTAGCATATAGTGCACTGAGTCACTGATACTATCACTAGCATATAGTGCACTGAGTCACTGATATTATTACTAACATATAGTGCACTGAGTCACTGATACTATCACTAGCATATAGTGCACTGAATCACTGATACTATCACTAGCATATAGTGCACTGAGTCACTGATATTATCACTAACATTCAACAACAGTGTATTCTCCTGCACCAGACAAACAGTAAGTACCAAATATAACAAAAAACAGCTACACTTAATCTAATAGGCAATTCATGTACCTTTTTATTTGGCTGGAGGTGCTCCCGGAATTATGAGACAAACTCATCAACATATTACTAGGTGGGGATTCACCCCGAAGACAATTCCTTTTTGGAGCACACTTTTAATAATGATTATGATCCATACAATAAGATATGATGTATTATTTAAAACTTAACTTTTAATCTTTACCCAGTTAATATAAAGAAGGGGGAGCAGAACAAAAGCCAAAAAAATAAACAAACCAAGGAAGAATTTATTTAAACAGTGTACTGAAAAAATCTACTTAATTAATAGATAATGAATACCCCTTCATAACTTTAAAAAAAAAAAAGGATACTTTACATAATTTTTTGGGACAGTGTATTATAGTATGTCTTCCCCTAATAGTGTGCGAATAGCACACAATTAAATTAAATGTCTACCATGTAGCTCCTATATAGGGTTGTGAGATATATTTATACAATGCAACGATAATAATACCACATAATTTATTATTGAAAATTATTCAGAATATTATAAAGATACAGAATAGATTTGTACAGCATATATTGTAGTTTCCCCCATCTGCTGCCCATCCTCATCCGTTGGAGCGGAGGACGGGTGAGAGTAGGATCACTACTACGCTGATGGAATTAAAGCAACAGTGTCCCCTCGTACCCCCGTGATCGGTGTTAGATATGCTCTGTTGCCGAAGGCCTTGCAAAGCATAAATGCGCCGCGGGGGTCAAGCGAACACCTGTGAAAAAAGTGAAATACTGTCCAACAATAAAAATATCTCCAAAAATTTCCTATTAATCTCTTTTATATTACTGTAATATTTGTCGTATTTGAAAATACCTCGGTTAATCTCAGAAACATTTATAATGATTTACAATCGTTTGCCTCCTCTTGTTCCACCATAAGTTTGGAACAGTACAATTTAGTTCAATAGGTGCAATTATTCATAAGGTGCTCATTCAGTTTACTATACTCAGCACCATATAGCTTGTTCTCTAAATATAGAATATAGGCCCTCATTCCGAGTTGATCGCTCGCAAGGCGATTTTAGCAGAGTTACACACGCTAAGCCGCCGCCTACTGGGAGTGAATCTTAGCTTCTTAAAATTGCGACCGATGTATTCGCAATATTGCGATTACTAACTACTTAGCAGTTTCAGAGTAGCTTCAGACTTACTCTGCCTGTGCGATCAGTTCAGTGCTTGTCGTTCCTGTTTTGACGTCACAAACACACCCAGCGTTCGCCCAGACACTCCCCCGTTTCCCCGGCCACTCCTGCGTTTTTTCCGGAAACGGTAGCGTTTTTTCCCGCACGCCCATAAAACGGCCTGTTTCCGCCCAGTAACACCCATTTCCTGTCAATCACATTACGATCGCCGGAGCGATGAAAAAGCCGTGAGTAAAAATACTATCTCCATTGTAAAATTACTTGGCGCAGTCGCAGTGCGAATATTGCGCATGCGTACTAAGCGGAATTTCACTGCGATGCGATGAAAAATACAGAGCGATCAACTCGGAATGAGGGCCATAGTACAGCATAAAATACAATCGCTCCCATCTGCTTCCCCTCCTCATCCACTGGAGCAAAGGAGGAGTGAGAGTAGGGTCGTTGTCAGGCCCGGCGCTACCCGCTCAGCAAAGGGATGCAGTGCAGGTAGGCGCCGGGCAGGAGAGGCGCCTGCCCTTCACTGCTCTGCATCCCAGCTGAAGCGCCGTCCTGTCCCCCCCTGCTGCTGCTGCTGCGCCTGCCCTGTCACACTGACAGGCAGCCGCTGCAGCGCCGGCAGCATGAAGCCTTCTCCTCTCTCCCCTGTGACAGGGAGAGGAGTGTCAGTGATCGTTCGGCCGAAAAGGGGCGGAGCTACACGGACCAAGGGGGCGGAGCTACACAGGATCATGCTATTGAAGATCTGGCCAGCACAACTGTGGTAAGTGGATGTAAAAAGAGTGAGAGAGAAAGTGTGTGTGTGTGTGTGTGTGTGTGTGTGTGTGTGTGTGTGTCTGGGTATGTGTATGTATGTGTGTGTTTGTATATACTGTATTTATGTATGTATGTATCTGTATGCAGAGCCGTCATGTGTAAAAAGGGGACGCTGTCTGCCGTAATGTGTAAAAAGGTGACGCTGTCTACCGTAATGTGTAAAAAGGGACACTGTCCGCCGTAATGTGTAAAAAGGGCACGCTGTCTACCGTAATGTGTAAAAAGGGACACTGTCCGCCGTAATGTGTAAAAAGGGCACGCTGTCTGCCGTATTGTGTAAGAAGGGGACGCTGTCTGCCGTAATGTGTAAAAAGGGACACTGTCCGCCGTAATGTGTAAAAAGGGCATGCTGTCTGCCGTATTGTGTAAGAAGGGGACGCTGTCTGCCGTAATGTGTAAGAAGGGGACGCTGTCTGCCGTAATGTGTAAAAAGGGGACGCTGTCTACCGTAATGTGTAAGAAGGGGACGCTGTCTGCCGTAATGTGTAAAAAGGGGACGCTGTCTACCGTAATGTGTAAGAAGGGGACGCTGTCTGCCGTAATGTGTAAGAAGGGGACGCTGTCTACCGTAATGTGTAAGAAGGGGACGCTGTCTACCGTAATGTGCAAGAAGGGGACGCTGTCTGCCGTAATGTGTAAGAAGGGGACGCTGTCTGCCGTAATGTGTAAAAAGGGAAATCTGTCGGCCGTAATGTGTAAAAGGGGCTCTACCTGGTGTAGTGGCGCTGCTGTGCGGCGTAATTTGAATAATGGAGACTACTATAATATGTAATATGAATTGGTGTTATTTTGTGGCCACACCCCTTCCCCATGAAGCCACGCCCCTAATTTTTGGTGCGCGCCTACGGCGCGCAGTGCCCCTGTTCTACATACAAGGAGGCCGCCAATGCCCTCTCTTGCACACAGCGCTAAAATGTCTAGTTACGGCACTGTCTGTGTGTAGGGCCGTAACTAGCGCTGCACAGGGTGTGTATGGGCAGAGAGTTCACATCCATAGGCTTACACGGATCTCCTGCAGCTCAGGGGCCCAAGAGGCCATGGTAACCCTCCGGCCAGAGGCGGATTGGCCATAGGGTTCACAGGGAAGATTCCCGGTGGGCCGACGCACCCGCGGGGCCTGTTTTGTTTGAGGACATGTGGTCCTATTTATAGACATAATGAATAATTTGCATATATGAAAATGACTTTGCCACTTAGCCTGTGATTGCAGATGATCTAGTGTATGCTGTGTCTGCCTGCTTGGCTGACATATAAGATTGAGTGAATAGTGATTGGGATACGGTTGGTGTAATAAGCAAGAAAATACATCTTTCTAAAGAATGATATACTTTCCTAAATTCTGAAGGTGTATCACATAATGTGCTCATAATATTTAAATTTTATTTCTTTTTACCTTCCCCCTTGATGCTGGACATGCCCACTATCTGTAAAGTCTTGGGGGGAGGGTGCTGCTGCCATGGCCCATGGCTAGACCTTACACCTCTGGTGCTGCCCATGTGGGGCCACTAGTACAACTTTTTCCAGGGCCGCTTTTTGTTCCCAATCCGCCCCTGCATGTAAAGTATGGGAGGGCGCAAATTTATATTTTGCAGGAGGGCGCCGAACACCCTAGCACCGGCCCTGGTCGTTGTTATGCTGATGGAGTATAAGACTGCAGTGTTCACCCGTGCCCCCGTAATCGGTGTTAGGTGAGCCCTGTTACCTCTGGCATTGCAGAGCTCAAATGCGCCGCGGGGCCGGGAGAGCACCTGTGAAGGAAGGTATAGAAGGAAAAGCAAAGTGTCTTAGCCTGGAGAAAGAAACCCTCTTCAAGGCTAATATTTACTGCACACCATGGCGATAGAACACCTCCTCTAATCTGGAAATCTACAGAATCCCCATGTATATATAGTTCAACAGGAGATTGCCCCCTTCTATCTTACTTAAATAGAGTTTATAAGCTTATAGCCATATATTTAGAAAGCATTTATCATTAAATCAATACCATTTCCTAAAGCATCCTAAATTGCATTTTTATGACCATGCATATGAGAAAATATACATGACATAAATCTATTGATTATGTCAAAAAACAAAGAGAGAGGAGGGGAGGTTTTAGAGATTCATAACTAATATACCGGCCATGATTGGCAACATTTCAACTGTATAAAAACCACATTGATAAATCACATCATCATGTATATATTTAAAAAAAAAAAAAACATTGTTGGAAGAGATCAAGTTAATATATCCCACTCATCAGGTATATAGCATTTAGTGAGGCCACTATTGGCACCATTTTAACTACATAGAAGCCACATTGATAAATCTCATCATCATATATATTTTTTCTAAAAAGCACTATTAGAAGAAATCAAGATAATATATCCCACTCATCAAATATATCAATTTTTAGTGAAGCATCTCATGTTTCATTTTTACAACCAAACATATGGATAAGCATATGGGACACAAATGTATCCGTTGTATCACACAATAAGGTGAAGGACTCGTGTTCTGGCCATGATTGGCTTTCATTCAAACACACATTCCTATCCACCCTTAAACACTGCACGTGCTAACCGGGGAGCGTTAATACTAGGAAGAAAGTCATTAGTTTAAAATGAATTCTATTGCATGATCACTATGTTACCGGACCGCCGGCTGCGGCCAGCGTACTCTTCCCCGCTCTCAGGATTTGCTTCACGTGCCGTCTACTCCAGCGTCCTCCCGCAGAAGGAGCTATGGAGAGTACAATTGCACCTATTGAACTAAATTGTACTGTTCCAAACTTATGGTGGAACAAGAGGAGGCAAACGATTGTAAATCATTATAAATGTTTCTGAGATTAACCGAGGTATTTTCAAATACGACAAATATCACAGTAATTTATAAGTAATATAAAAGAGATTAATAGGAAATTTTTGGAGATATTTTTATTGTTGGACAGTATTTCACTGTTTTCACAGGTGTTCGCTTGACCCCCGCGGCGCATTTATGCTTTGCAAGGCCTTCGGCAACAGAGCATATCTAACACCGATCACGGGGGTACGAGGGGACACTGTTCTTTAATTCCATCAGCATAGTAGTGATCCTACTCTCACCCGTCCTCCGCTCCAACGGATGAGGATGGGCAGCAGATGGGGGAAACTACAATATATGCTGTACAAATCTATTCTGTATCTTTATAATATTCTGAATAATTTTCAATAATAAATAAATTATGTGGTATTATTATCGTTGCATTGTATAAATATATCTCACAACCCTATATAGGAGCTACATGGTAGACATTTAATTTAATTGCGTGCTATTCGCACACTATTAGGGGAAGACATACTATAATACACTGTCCCAAAAAATTATGTAAAGTATCCTTTTTTTTTAAAAAGTTATGAAGGGGTATTCATTATCTATTAATTAAGTAGATTTTTTCAGTACACTGTTTAAATAAATTCTTCCTTGGTTTGTTTATTTTTTTGGCTTTTGTTCTGCTCCCCCTTCTTTATATTAACTGGGTAAAGATTAAAAGTTAAGTTTTAAATAATACATCATATCTTATTGTATGGATCATAATCATTATTAAAAGTGTGCTCCAAAAAGGAATAGTCTTCGGGGTGAATCCCCACCTAGTAATATTATCACTAACATATAGTGCACTTAGTCACTGATATTATTATTAACATATAGTGCACTTAGTCACTGATACTATCACTAGCATATAGTGCACTGAGTCACTGATACTATCACTAGCATATAGTGCACTGAGTCACAGATACTATCACTAGCATATAGTGCACTGAGTCACTGATACTATCACTAACATATGGTGCACTGAATCACTGATACTATCACTAGCATATAGTGCACTGAGTCACTGATACTATCACTAGCATATAGTGCACTGAGTCACTGATACTATCACTAGCATATAGTGCACTGAATCACTGATACTATCACTAACATATAGTGCACTGAGTCACTGATACTATCACTAGCATATAGTGCACTGAGTCACTGATACTATCACTAGCATATAGTGCACTGAATCACTGATACTATCACTAGCATATAGTGCACTGAGTCACTGATACTATCACTAGCATATAGTGCACTGAGTCACTGATACTATCACTAACATATAGTGCACTGAGTCACTGATATTATCACTAGCATATAGTGCACTGAATCACTGATATTATCACTAGCATATAGTGCACTGAATCACTGATACTATCACTAGCATATAGTGCACTGAGTCACAGATACTATCACTAGCATATAGTGCACTGAGTCACTGATACTATCACTAGCATATAGTGCACTGAATCACTGATACTATCACTAGCATATAGTGCACTGAGTCACTGATACTATCACTAGCATATAGTGCACTGAGTCACTGATACTATCACTAACATATAGTGCACTGAGTCACTGATATAATCTCTAGCATATAGTGCACTGAATCACTGATATTATCACTAGCATATAGTGCACTGAATCACTGATACTATCACTAGCATATAGTGCACTGAGTCACTGATACTATCACTAGCATATAGTGCACTGAGTCACTGATACTATCACTAGCATATAGTGCACTGAGTCACAGATACTATCACTAGCATATAGTGCACTGAGTCACTGATACTATCACTAGCATATAGTGCACTGAGTCACTGATACTATCACTAGCATATAGTGCACTGAGTCACAGATACTATCACTAGCATATAGTGCACTGAGTCACAGATACTATCACTAGCATATAGTGCACTGAGTCACAGATACTATCACTAGCATATAGTGCACTGAGTCACAGATACTATCACTAGCATATAGTGCACTGAGTCACTGATACTATCACTAGCATATAGTGCACTGAGTCACAGATACTATCACTAGCATATAGTGCACTGAGTCACAGATACTATCACTAGCATATAGTGCACTGAATCACTGATACTATCACTAGCATATAGTGCACTGAGTCACTGATACTGTCACTAGCATATAGTGCACTGAGTCACTGATACTATCACTAGCATATAGTGCACTGAGTCACAGATACTATCACTAGCATATAGTGCACTGAGTCACAGATACTATCACTAGCATATAGTGCACTGAGTCACTGATACTATCACTAGCATATAGTGCACTGAATCACTGATACTATCACTAGCATATAGTGCACTGAATCACTGATACTATCACTAGCATATAGTGCACTGAATCACTGATACTATCACTAGCATATAGTGCACTGAATCACTGATACTATCACTAGCATATAGTGCACTGAATCACAGATACTATCACTAGCATATAGTGCACTGAATCACTGATACTATCACTAGCATATAGTGCACTGAGTCACTGATACTATCACTAATGTATGACATACTGAAGAACCATAATTAATAATAAATAATGTTACTGCTACACAATGTTCGCACCTTACTAGGGCAGAATTATCAGAGATTAAAAAGAGACAAAGTGGAGAGATAAAGTACTGACCAATCAGCTCCTAATTGTCATTTTGCAAACACAGCCTGTAACATGGCAGGATCTGATTGGCCGGTGCTATATCTCTGTAAGATTTTATAAATCTCCCCTATACAGTATATACTATAGACACACTGTACTCACCACCCATTATGTAGTAATACAGTTCAGACAATCACTATTACTCATTACTTCCATTAATACTAGCACACAATCACAGATACTCACGCTTCATTACAGTCCTGGGCACACCCCTAACCCTTAGTGTATACAGACGTGTCTGCGTCCTGTGTCCCCTGTCTGCCAGCAGCCGTCCTGTCACAGTGTCTCCTGACCTTTCTCATTAGTCAGCTATGTATACTGGACACCTGATCCGGGGACACTAGGAGGCCGTGTCCTGAGCTATATCTAGTGCTGGTGTGATCACCGCCGGTTACATGTCCAGCGCCAACATGTGCATCACAGCCACGGGTACAGCCGTGTGGCCACGCCCCTTGTCCTATACTTTCAATGGAAGCTTGGAGAGTCAATAATCGGTACAGACCATAAAAAAAAGGTCCTGTACCTGCCAGACAGGTGCAGCTGGAGGGTATGCCACTGCATCTGCAGCAAGTCTCTGCGCTGTACATAGGGGAAAATAATCCTTTTACTGCAGCGTCCTATGTCCTGCTGCCAGTCCTCCTGCCCCCTCCACCATCCACAATCCCCATTCCCTAGCCACAGCGCAGGTGGAACAAAAGCTGCTGCGGCCACCGGCATAGATGTGTATGAAAGCGGTGCAGCGGAATGCTTTCATAGCCCTCCCTGCGCCGCATACTCTCTGAGCCCCGGAGCCTCCTCTGCGTGTGATGTCACAGAAGTGCCTCCCCGCCACAGCTGCGCCCAGATCCCCAGAGGCCCTGACTCCGCAACACAGCACCTGGGCTGCCGGCCTGGGAGCCCCGAGATGGCTAATGTAACGGATAGAGTGGGTGATATCGTGGAGGGTAATGTCTGGACGCTGAATCAATGTAAAAGGTGACAGTGCTGCGCAGTGCAGAGGGTGTGCAGTCTGGGCTGGTGCTAGGGTGTTCAGCGCCCCCCCTGGCAAACTATAAATTTGCAACCTCGCATACTTTACAAAGGCACAGTGCACATAATGCCCCCTGTACCAGAGACGCTTACACACGTAACGCCCCCTGTAGCAGTGACGCTTACACACGTAACACCCACTGTACCAGTGACGCTTACACACATAACGCCCCCCATGTACCAGTGACGCTTACACACATAACGCCCCCCTGTACCAGTGACGCTTGCACACGTAACGCCCCCTGTACCAGTGACGCTTGCACACGTAACGCCCCCTGTACCAGTGCCGCTTACACACATAACGCCCCCTGTACCAGTGACACTTAGACACGTGACGCCCCCCTGTACCAGTGCCGCTTACAAACGTAACGCCCCCTGTAGCAGTGACGCTTACACACGTAATGCCCCCTGTACCAGTGCCGCTTAGACACGTAATGCCCTCTGTAGCAGTGCCGCTTAGACACGTAACGCCCTCTGTGCCAGTGACGCTTACACAAGTAACACCCCCTCTAGCAGTGCCGCTTAGACAAGTAACGCCCCCTGTCAGGGGCGGATCCAGAAAAAAATTACAGGGGGGGCACCATAAGGGGCGTGGCTTCATTGGAATGGGCGTGGCTTCGTTGGAATGGGCGTGGTATTGCAGGAAAAGACTACCTTATACCCCAGTTTTGCAACCTGCACGCCCAGACGTTGGCCACCACAGGAAAGAAAAATAATCCTGATTCATGCCCCTTACATTATTTGTCATTTTTCCTCCTTATAGTAATGCCCAGTATACATTATTCCACATACTGCAATGGCCCTTAGACATTATTCCACACACAATAATGCACATGACACAATATGCACACACTGTAATGCCCCAGACACATTATGCCACACCGTAATGCCTGTGACACATTATGACAGGAATCGCAATGCCCGTTATACATTATGCTACACACTGCACTGCCCCTGATACATTATAGCACATACAATGTCTGTGACACATTATGCCACACACTGCAATGACCTTGAGACATTATACCACAATGCCCGTGATATAGTATACCATACACCGTAATGCCTGTGACACATACCGCAATGCCCGTTATACCCTATGCCACACACCGCAATGCCCGTTATATATTATGCCACACTGCAATGACCCTGAGACATTATACCACATACCACAATGCCCGTGATATAGTATACCACACACCGTAATGCCTGACACATTATGACACACCGCAATGTCCGTGATACATTATGCCACACACTGCAATGACCCTGAGACATTATACCACATATCACAATGCCAGCGATATAGTATGCCATACACCGTAATGCCTGTGACACATTATGACACACACCGCAATGTCCGTGATACATTATGCCACACACCGTAATGCCCATTACACATTAAGTCCTACAGTAAGGCTTCTAATTACTTTTCAAATACCTGCTCGTTGCCAGGGGTTTCATGCTCTTGGTTCCATGCACGGTGCCAGGGGTTTTCATGCTCAGGGTGTCATGCTCGTTGCCAGGGGTTTCATGCACTGGGTGTCATGCTCGTTGCCAGGGGTTTCATGCACTGGGTGTCATGCTCGTTGCCAGGGGTTTCATGCACTGGGTGTCATGCTCGTTGCTAGGAGGTAGTCCTTGTTGCTAGGGCTGTGCTCCCAGTGCCACATATGTCCCCAGTGCCAGATATTCCCCCACGGTGCCAGGTACTCACATGCCCCCAGTGCCAAATATAGCCCCCCCCCCATGTGCCAGGTACACATATACCCCCAGTGCCAGATATTCCCCGACAGTGCCACATATGCCCCCAGTGCCAGATATCACCCCCCCCCCAGTGCTATATATGCCCCCAGTGCCACATATGCCCCAGTGCCAGATATTCCCCCCCCAGTGCCACATATGCCCCCAGTGCCACATATGCCCCCAGTGCCAGATATTCCCCCCCCAGTGCCAAATATGCCCCCAGTGCCAGATATTCCCTCCCCAGTGCCATATATGTCCCCAGTGCCAGATATTCTCCCCCCCCCCCTCCCTGCCAAATATGCCCCCAGTGCCAGATATTCCCCCCAGTGCGTCCCCCTCCCCCCCTTCCTCCGCCGCCGCCGCCGCTGCTCCCCCCGCTCCCCTGCTGTTAGGAGGGACACGGAGGGCACAGCACAGTGCACGCCTCCCTGTGTCCCTCCTGTGTCTCCGGCGGCCGCGGGTCACTGTAATAAAGGAAGTGCTCACGAACGGCACTTCCTTTATGAGACCAGCGGCCGCCGGAGACCCAGGAGGGACACAGGAGAGGCGTGCACTGTGCCCTCCGTGTCCCTCCTAACAGCAGGGGAGGAAACGAGACCGCAGACTGACATGCGGACGCTAGTCCGCATGTCAGTCTGCACTAAAAATGACAGGGGGGGCACGTGCCTTGGTGCCCCCCCCCCTAAATCCGCCACTGCCCCCTGTACCAGTAACGCTTACACACGTAACGCCCCCTGTACCAGTGACGCTTACACACGTAACGCCCCCCTGTACCAGTGACGCTTACACATGTAACGCCCCCTGTACCAGTGACGCTTACACATGTAACGCCCCCTGTACCAGTGCCGCTTACACATGTAACGCCCCCTGTACCAGTGCCGCTTAGACACGTAACGCCATCTGTGCCAGTGCCGCTTACACACGTAACGCCCCCCTGTAACAGTGACGCTTTCACACGTAACGCCCCCCTGTACCAGTGACACTTACACATGTAATGCCCCCCCTGTACCAGTGATGCTTACACACGTAGTGCCCCTTAAAGTACAGCTCCCAGCAGCCCTTAGCGCCAATGCATTCCGGCCCTTAGGGATGCTGGGAGCTGTAGTGTATTGAGTGCATCTTCTTCCCTGTAATGCGGCGCGTTGGGACACCAGTGCTAACAATAGTGACTGGCTGCTGTGCGAGTCTCTGGGAGAGCCACTGCCAAAGGGAGGACAGCAGCTTAGCTGCTTCCAGGAGGAGAAGCAGGAGAAGCATTACCTGCCCATCCCCCACTCACAGTACCTCCAGGCCCCATCCGCAGCACCCCCACACACCCCCTGCAGCACCCCCGGTAGCTCCGGACCCCTCCCCCACCCGCAGCAACCCCGCACCAGCCCCTCCCCCCGCACCACCGCATTCGCCCCACCCGGGGCACCCCCGCAACTGCTCCTCCCCCACCCTCGGTGGCTCCAGACCCCCACCTGCGGCACCACCGCACAAGCCCCTCCCCCACCTGCAGCACCACCGCAACCACCCCTCCCCCTCCCGCGGCATCCCCGGATCCCATTCGCGTCTTCCCTACACCCGCCACTCCCCCAACCAAAGCACCTAGTAGGTGATTCATCAGGCCCTGTGTGCGCTGTTCACCCCATTGAGAGGGGCTTCGACCCCTTAACCATTGCACGCCCTTTGTCCGTGCAATATTTAACCACTCACACAATTATGATTGGAGGTAATACTCCATATAATAAAAATATTGCACGCCACAAGAGTGTGCAAGGGTTAAGGGGGCGTAGCCCTTTACGACGGTGTGAAGAGCATGCGTAGGGTGCGATGAATCACCTAGTACAATATTATAATCACCTATAGATAGATGGCAGTCACTACATTGTAATGATATTCCGCACATACTGTATATACACCCTGCAGGTAGGTACACCTCTGCTACTAATACAATAATATAATCACCTATAGATAGATGGCAGTCACTACACTGTAATGGGGGATGTTCCGCACATACTGTACATACACCCTGCAGGTAGGTACACCTCTGCTACTAATGCAATAATATAATCACCTATAGATAGATGGCTGTCACTACATTGTAATGGGGGATATTCCGCACATACTGTACATACACCCTGCAGGTAGGTACACCTCTGCTACTAATGCAATAATATAATCACCTATAGATAGATGGCAGTCACTACATTGTAATGGGGGATAGTCCGCACATACTGTACATACACCCTGCAGGTAGGTACACCTCTGCTACTAATGCAATAATATAATCACCTATAGATAGATGGCAGTCACTACATTGTAATGGGGATATTCCACACATACTGTACCCTGCAGGTAGGTACACCTCTGCTACTAATACAATAATATAATCACCTATAGATAGATGGCAGTCACTACATTGTAATGGGGGATTTTCCGCACATACTGCATATACACCCTGCAGGTAGGTGCACTTCTGCTACTAATACAATAATATAATCACCTATAGATAGATGGCAGTCACTGCAGTGTAATGGGGGTTATTCCGCACATACTGTACATACACCCTGCAGGTAGGTGCACTTCTGCTACCCATCTGTACCTCGCCAGTGATTGGTGAGCTCTCACCTCCAACATTAGGTCGATTATGATATCCGAGTCTGACATTTCTGATTCTGATATTATAGGGAAGCCTTCTATCATTTCTGAACCCACTGCACATGTAAGGATGAGTAGTAGTAAAAGGAAGGATGGTAATGGTTTAGAGTCAGAAATGGAAATTGAGGATGCTACCGTAGAAGTGCAACAGGATGAGGGAAATAATTGTATATCTGACACCAATAAGTTTGTTGATGATGAATGTGTTGGATAAGAACAAGTTGATAAAATTCATGCCTGAGCAAAAGAACATAAGAGCCACCCCTACCCTGTGGAAAAATGTTTTTTTTCCCAAATTCTGCCAACATTTGTCAATTCATTGTGGCATTTGTAAAACCAAATTTAGTAGAGGTAGGGATGTTAACTATCTAGGCATCTCCTCCCTGTGACATTTGCAGCGAGTTCATTCATGTTGATCAAAATCTGGAAAAGCATATATAATAATAAACAAGCATCAGCTACTGTACCAGCAGCACGGATAGATCCCAGCATATGCAGTCTCCATGTCCAGCACATTCATCGCAGACCTACTCAGTAATGATCAGAGGGAGTCCTGCATCTAATGTGCCGATTCCTCACATATCCAGGATTCATAAGAAGTATCCCTGCACACTTGTATTCAATAACTGTCGGAAGCTGCCGCCTTGACGGAAAGACGGCAGCTTCCGACAGAAATAGGTCAGAAGGGGTTCCGACCTACCCAATAGGGGCTGATATTTTCCGACAAGTCGGGAATTCCCGACTTGTCGGAAAACACGTGGATCAGCTGAATAGACGCCGATCCACGTGCTTCTGTCGGACACGTGGCCAAATCCGACAGGTTTTGGCCCCCTTTCCGACAAACTCAATCCGACTTGAAAACAAGTCGGATTGAGGTTGAGGAGGCATGCGGTGCTGTGGGCCGCTGGGGGAGCAGAGATCAGCGGCCGGTGGGGGAACATGTCTGCGGCGGTGGGGGGAGGCGCTGCAGGGAGAGAGGTGCCTGGCTGTCTCCCGGTCCAGGCACCTCTCTCCCTGCAGCGCCTCCCCCCACCGCCGCAGACATGTTCCCCCACAGCCAGCTCCCCCCGCCAGCCGCCGATCTGTGCTCTCCCCACCGCCCACAGGCACATCTCTCCCTGCAGCCAGCTCCTCCTGCCGCCAATCTATGCTCTCCCCCCCCCCCCGCAGCCCAGCTTACCCCCACCTCCATCTGCGCACCTGGCCGCTGCTGTCAGTGCATCTGCAGCCGCTCACAGCAGCGGCAGGACGGGTCCCTGTATACGCCCTAATCCGACAATTGGATTTGGCCGTCCATTGAATAGGGGTTGTCGGAATGGATCCGACTACTATTGAATATACCCCTTGGGCTGCTACGGCTGCCGGGAGCGAATCTTCATCACAGACCACGAATACGACGAGCACTAGTTCCACAGAAATGTCGGTGAAATAATAATTTGCAAGTGGAACCATACAGGAGAGTCTCCACCCAGTGTCACAGCAGATCACTGAAGCTATGCTAATACAGTGGTGTGTACACACTGGGGGTAATTCAGACTGGATGGCTTTGTGGAGTGCGCACCCCGGGAGGACAGTGAGAGGCTATCAGCATCTCACCGGTGCGATCACCTCTGCCTGATTGACAGGCAAAGGCAGTCGCTGGGCAGGAGGGGGCGTGCCAACAGCATTAGAACGCCATTGGTGGGGCGCTGTCTGGAGAATGTAGGCATGTCCGTACCGTTGGGGGGGGGGGGGGGGCGGCGGTGGTAGAGTGATCTGCGCTGGCAGGGAGCTACTCATCACTTACAAAAGCATCGCCAACGTGCATTGCTTTAGTACCAGTGCGGGGGGGTGTAGGGCCTGACATGCGGGGCGGACTAGCCCAGTGCTGGGCGTCCCCCCGCATGTCAGAGTAAATTATCGTGGATGTGCTAAATTAAGCACATCTATAATCAACTCTAAATGACCCTCACTGTGCGATACACTCTATGCGCCTATTTCAGATCTGATCACAGCAGCAAATTTGTTAGCAGTTGGACAAAACCATGTGCAGTGCAGGGGAGGCAGATGTAACATGTGCAGAGAGAGTAGATGTGGGTGGGGTGTGTTCAAATTGAAATCTATACTGCAGTGTTAAAATAAAACAGCCAGTATTTACCCTGCACAGAAACAACATAACCCACCCAGATCTAACTCTGCACATGTTACATCTGCCCCCCCCCCCCCCCTGCAGTGCACATGGTTTTGCACAACTGCTAACAAATTTGCTGCTGCGATCAACTCTGAATTACCTCCCATGAGCGATATTGCATAGTTTTTCCCCTTCTGGGCCGGGCTGCCGTCACAGTGCATACACACTGTGCGATATCGCATAGTGTGTACATAATGCATTATACGGTGTAATATAGCACTATACAGTATAATATTGTACACTACACAGTGTAATATACTATATAATATAATGTGTACATAATGCATTATACAGTGTAATATACTATATAATATAATGTGTATTATACAGTGTAATATTGCACTATACAGTATAATATAGTACACTATAGAGTGTAATATACTATATAATATAACGTGTAATATACTATATAACGTGTAATATACTATATAATAGAACGTGTAATATACTATATAATATAATGTGTACATAATACATTATACAGTGTAATATAGTACATAATATAATGTGTATTATACAGTGTAATATTGCACTATACAGTATAATATAGTACACTATAGAGTGTAATATACTATATAATATAATGTGTAATATACTATATAACGTGTAATATACAGTGTAATATACTATATAATATAACGTGTAATATACAGTGTAATATACTATATAATATAATGTGTATTATACAGTGTAATATTGCACTATACTGTATAATATAATACAATACAATACACTATAGAGTGTAATATACTATATAATATAATGTGCAATATACTATATAACGTGTAATATACAGTGTAATATACTATATAATATAACGTGTAATATACTATATAATATAATGTGTATTATACAGTGTAATATTGCACTATACTGTATAATATAATACAATACACTATAGAGTGTAATATACTATATAATATAATGTGTAATATACTATATAACGTGTAATATACAGTGTAATATACTATATAATATAACGTGTAATATACAGTGTAATATACTATATAATATAATGTGTATTATACAGTGTAATATTGCACTATACAGTACAATATAGTACACTATAGTGTAATATACTATATAATATAACGTGTAATATACTATATAATATAATGTGTACATAATGCATTATACAGTGTAATATACTATATAATATAATGTGTATTATACAGTGTAATATTGCACTATACAGTATAATATAGTACAATAGAGTGTAATATACTATATAATATAACGTGTAATATACTATATAATATAATGTGTACATAATGCATTATACAGTGTAATATACTATATAATATAATGTGTATTATACAGTGTAATATTGCACTATACAGTATAATATAGTACACTATAGAGTGTAATATACTATATAATATAACGTGTAATATACTATATAATATAATGTGTACATAATGCATTATACAGTGTAATATACTATATAATATAATGTGTATTATACAGTGTAATATTGCACTATACAGTATAATATAGTACACTATAGAGTGTAATATACTATATAATATAATGTGTAATATACTATATAACGTGTAATATACAGTGTAATATACTATATAATATAACGTGTAATATAGAGTGTAATATACTATATAATATAATGTGTAATATACTATATAACGTGTAATATACAGTGTAATATACTATATAATATAACGTGTAATATACAGTGTAATATACTATATAATATAATGTGTATTATACAGTGTAATATTGCACTATACAGTATAATATAGTACACTATAGAGTGTAATATACTATATAATATAATGTGTACATAATGCATTATACAGTGTAATATACTATATAATATAATGTGTATTATACAGTGTAATATTGCACTATACAGTATAATATAGTACACTATAGAGTGTAATATACTATATAATAGTGTGTAATATACTATATAACGTGTAATATACAGTGTAATATACTATATAATATAACGTGTAATATACTATATAATATAATGTGTACATAATGCATTATACAGTGTAATATACTATATAATATAATGTGTATTATACAGTGTAATATTGCACTATACAGTATAATATAGTACACTATAGAGTGTAATATACTATATAATATAACGTGTAATATACTATATAATATAACGTGTACATAATGCATTATACAGTGTAATATACTATATAATATAATGTGTATTATACAGTGTAATATTGCACTATACAGTATAATATAGTATATAGAGTGTAATATACTATATAATATAACGTGTAATATACTATATAACGTGTACATAATGCATTATACAGTGTAATATACTATATAATATAATGTGTATTATACAGTGTAATATTGCACTATACAGTATAATATAGTACACTATAGAGTGTAATATACTATATAATATAATGTGTAATATACTATATAACGTGTAATATACAGTGTAATATACTATATAATATAACGTGTAATATACAGTGTAATATACTATATAATATAATGTGTATTATACAGTGTAATATTGCACTATACAGTATAATATAGTACACTATAGAGTGTAATATACTATATAATATAATGTGTAATATACTATATAACGTGTAATATACAGTGTAATATACTATATAATATAACGTGTAATATACAGTGTAATATACTACATAATGGCCCTCATTCCGAGTTGATCGGTCGCAAGGCGAATTTAGCAGAGTTACACACGCTAAGCCGCCGCCTACTGGGAGTGAATCTTAGCTTCTTAAAATTGCGAACGATGTATTCGCAATATTGCGATTACTAACTACTTAGCAGTTTCAGAGTAGCTCCAGACTTACTCTGCCTGTGCGATCATTTCAGTGCTTGTCGTTCCTGGTTGACGTCACAAACACACCCAGCGTTCGCCCAGGCACTCCCACCGTTTCTCCGGCCACTCCTGCGTTTTTCCCGGAAACGGTAGCGTTTTCAGCCACACGCCCCTGAAACGCCGTGTTTCCGCCCAGTAACACCCATTTCCTGTCAATCACATTACGATCGCCGGAGCGAAGAAAAAGCCGTGAGTAAAAATACTTTCTTCATAGTAAAGTTACTTGGCGCAGTCGCAGTGCGAACATTGCGCATGCGTACTAGGCGGATTTTCACTGCGATGCGATGAAAAATACCGAGCGAACAACTCGGAATGAGGGCCAATATACAGTGTAATACACAAATGCTGACGGGGAAATATAAATCCTTCATGAGGCGATACTGGCTTAGTGTAGGTTTTGCACCTGACAGATTGGAAGACATGAAGCAGAGACAATAGGAGTGTATATGGGAGCCGGAGCCCTGGCAGGACGCCCTCATTGTGTAGCGGGGCGAGTCCTGATATCCCATGTACTACAGTGACGGGTCACAGGACGCACTGCGCGCAGGTTCTCATGGTGCAGATCGGTTACGTGCTGGTCTCCGGCAGTATCTCTGGGAGGCAGAACTTTATCTCCGTCCCCAGTATACAGATAAAAAGACAATGATTAAATTAAACAATTATTTTACATATAAAAATGTACTATGATTAATATCAGGTAAATCAATGGAGCAAGTAATGACTAATTCTAATCGTGCTACTACTGTATCCTGTATATCTAGAAGCGAGACGGTCGGATTCTCCAAGCTTCGCACTCCGGAGACTGGCCGCTGTAGCCTGTGGGATACCACAGAAATAACCGGCAGAGGGATCGCCAGGAACGAGAGATTTGTGGGTTTGAATTTATCCGGATCTTAAAACGGCTTCTTATTGGCTCTCGTATAGGTCACATGTTTTGGTTAGTCCATAAGAAAAATCCAGATAATCCGAACTCGCGTTAATTTCGCGTTAATCCCCGTCACAATACAGACGCCGGGATCCCGAACATTGAATATCCTGCCGGTCGGCATACCGACCAACAGGGACTATTCCCACAACGTGTCTTTCAGCGACACCCATAGAGTGGGAATAGAACCTTTGGCGAGCACACTGAGTGGCAAGTGCAGCGAGCCCCCCACCCCCCGGCCATCTAACGGCCAGGATCCCAGCGTCAGTATTGTTACCAGCGGTCCCCTGATCGCCGGTCACACATACCCAACACATCAGAGATAAGCCGCAAATATTAAGTATCCCTGGAATGTATTAAAGCAGGGATCGCAGCAGGTATCGGGGGTCTGTATACCTGCAGGTGGTTACTGTAAGGTTATATATATATTACACAGCACTGTGCTCTGTGACATCACTTCCTGCCACAGGTGATTACTGTAAGGTTATATATATTACACAGCACGGTGCTCTGTGACATCACTTCCTGCCACAGGTGATTACTGTAAGGTTATATATATATTACACAGCACTGTACTCTGTGACATCACTTCCTGTAAGGTTATATATACTACACAGAACTGTACTCTGTGACATCACTTCCTGTAAGGTTATATATATTACACAGTACTGTACTTTGTGACATCACTTCCTACCACAGGTGATTACTGTAAGGTTATTGTCACGATCCGGGTATCTGGACGCCATTACTTACCCTTCAGATGCCTCCTAAGGCTGGCTCAGCGTTCCAGGTCCGGATCCCGCTGTTCCTGAGTTTCCACATGCAGAATGTCAGAGTGGTGATTTCATCAGCCGCGGCCTCCGCTGTGCCCGCGTGGTTAAATGTGCGCTTGTCAGTCTGGCGTCTCCTGTCTCCTGTGGCCGGCGTCGCCATTACTGTTTCAATTCTCACATGGATTACAAACCAAACTTCCCTCCAAGTGTCTGCATGGGCGCAGCCATCTTGGATTTTGTCATCTGATCATTTCCACCAATCTGCTGTCTGTATTGTTGATTTGCATAATTGCCTAGCCAACCCCTTCCTTGCTGCAGGTATAAGTAAGCTGTGCCTGAGCAAGGAAGGCGTCGGTGCTTTGGTTGTCTAACCTAGTTCCAGTTTGTCTCTCTCCTGTGGTTGTCTTCCAGGTTCCAGCTCCTGTCTCCAGACTTCTGCTATAGAGACCCGCACCAGCATTCCATCTGCGGTGTAGCCTGACTCTCTGATCCATTCTGGACTCACCTGTTTCCAGCTACAACAATCACCTGCTTCCAGCCCAGCTTCCAGCAGTGTACAGCTTCTCTTAAAGGGCCGGTGTCCTTTTCTGCAGTTTACCACTCTCCACCGGTATTATTATTTCACCGCTCTCAAACTCCAAACTTCATTATTATTTCATCGCTCTCAAGTTCGTTTATTATTTAACTGGTTCCAGCCAGTATCCACTCCGTACCAACAACAGTCTGGTTCCAGCCAGTATCCACAGCAGCCGTTTTACCTTCAGGAGCCCAGCCTTTCCTGGAACATCAGCTGGTACGATCCTGGGTTCTCTCCATTGCTACAGTCAGGCCTGGTAAGGACTTTCCAACTAGAAGATTATAAGAACTGTCTCACACTACCAGTGCCTGTGGCCCTTGCCACCCTGTAGTACCCAGGAATTGTATTTATCCTCTGTTGACTTTTATGTTTCTTTTACTGCTGCTGTGTTACGGAGTTTGTCATAATAAACATCATTGACTTTTATCCTGGTTGTCGTGGTCACGCCTTCGGGCAGTTATTCTACATGTTACTTACATGTCTAGGGGTCTGATACAACCTCCCAGGTTCCGTTACATCTCAGCCCCTACAACTGAGGCTGCCTCCCGTCAGCTCAGGCCCTCAGTTGTGACAGTTATATATATTACACAGCACTGTGCTCTGTGACATCACTTCCTGCCACAGGTGATTACTGTAAGGTTATATATACTACACAGCACTGTACTTTGTGACATCACTTCCTGCCACAGGTGATTACTGTAAGGTTATATATATTACACAGCATGGTGCTCTGTGACATCACTTCCCGCCACAGGCGATTACTGTAAGGTTATATATATTACACAGCACTGTACTCTGTGACATCACTTCCTGTAAGGTTATATATATTACACAGCACTGTGACATCACTTCCCGCCACAGGTGATTACTATATATATTCATAGTTGCCTACCCTCCCGCATCCTGCAGGAGACTCCCGATTCACGGTGGAGTCTCCCGCTGCCCCGCAAAGTTCAGTCCAAACCCTGGATTCTCCCACCCAGCCCCGTCAGGAATCCAGACTGGACATGCTAGTCAGGATGCAACAGATACGGGACGCAGCACTGCAGTGAAAGGACGGAGGTAACCTCCGTGCTCTACTCACTACTCTCCACCAGACGTCACTTCCGGGTTCCTGTTCAGCGCTGCGGAACCTGGCATCAAAGGACGACGTTGCATTGTGGAACCGAATAGCGGCACATGAGAACAGGGGAGACGGGAGATAAACTCCACACTTGACAGGTATCTGAGCACGCTCTCTCGTGAAGCCTGCAGGCTGTCCATGCCACTGCAATGTGGAGCATACATGAGTGACAGGACTGGCTGCATGGGGGACAGCAGAAATGTACTTTCAGTTTTCTACCCCTGCCTGTATAGCCACCCTTTTATTAGCCCGTTCTCTGTATCCAAGAAGTACACACAGGTAAGTGACCTCACCAACAGGCAAAGGGTTAGCTTTATTTTCTATCAAATTAGAATATTCCTAACTGGCTCATTTACTGTACCTATGGAATCACTTATTGGTAGATGAACTTTCTTGTCAGAATTTTCTTATGTGAACCTGACTGCTGATTTACAACTATGCTGCAAATCCCGGTGGTTATATACCCACTCACCCATGGAACAACAACCACATTGGTTTCATTGTGTGGAATTATTGTGGAAAAATATAATGGGTATTGTGTGTACATCGTGAAGAAAAAAAATTATATTTTCACCTTTCTTGCAAATTGTGTGGAAAGCACAGCCTTGTATTTAAAATCCTGATATAATCATCCAATTAGTTGGTTGATTGTGAAGATGGAGTCAGGATTTATGCTGAGATCTTATTTAATATGTTCTACATTATACAGTTTGAGTAGCTATCTGTGGGGACCCTACAGGTAGGATGAAACTTGGTCTCTAGTGTATTTCAATTTACAAGAGATGTTATCTTGGGGATGGTATCAGAATCTCGGCACTTGGGATGCCGGCGGTCAGAAAACCGACACCAGCATCCCGACGCGCATAATCCCGACAACCCTCCCTGGCCCCCCCTCCCCACATGCTAACCCCACCCTCCCCCCGCAGCATAACCCTTACCCTCCCCGGTGGTGCCTAACTCTAACCCTCCATCCCACTACCTAACCCTTACCCTCCTCTTCGTAGTGCCTAACTCTAAACCACCCCACACACAGCCTAAGTGTGTAGCCAGTACTGCACGTTGTACTTTAGTTTTCACCTGCCACTGCAAGGCACACCCCTGAGTGACAATAGAGACGGCCATAAATGGAAATTGACCTGCACCCGGGACAAAATGTGACACGCCCCCCAAACGGCGTTCCGCGCAATTAAATCTATTATCTCCGTGAAACTACTTTTAAAAAGTAGGCAAGTATGTATATATTACACAGCACTGTGCTCTGTGACATCACTTTCCGCCACAGGTGATTACTGTAAGGTTATATATATATTACACAGCACTGTGCTCTGTGACATCACTTTCCGCCACAGGTGATTACTGTAAGGCATACTTGCCTACCCTCCCGGAATGGCCGGGAGGCTCCCGAAAAACGGGTGACCCTCCCGGCCCCCCGGAAGAGCAGGCAAGTCTCCCGATTTATGATAGAGATGAGCGCCTGAAATTTTTCGGGTTTTGTGTTTTGGTTTTGGGTTCGGTTCCGCGGCCGTGTTTTGGGTTCGAACGCGTTTTGGCAAAACCTCACCGAATTATTTTTGTCGGATTCGGGTGTGTTTTGGATTCGGGTGTTTTTTTCCAAAAACACTAAAAAACAGCTTAAATCATAGAATTTGGGGGTCATTTTGATCCCAAAGTATTATTAACCTCAAAAACCATAATTTACACTCATTTTCAGTCTATTCTGAATACCTCACACCTCACAATATTATTTTTAGTCCTAAAATTTGCACCGAGGTCGCTGTGTGAGTAAGATAAGCGACCCTAGTGGCCGACACAAACACCGGGCCCATCTAGGAGTGGCACTGCAGTGTCACGCAGGATGTCCCTTCCAAAAAACCCTCCCCAAACAGCACATGACGCAAAGAAAAAAAGAGGCGCAATGAGGTAGCTGTGTGAGTAAGATTAGCGACCCTAGTGGCCGACACAAACACCGGGCCCATCTAGGAGTGGCACTGCAGTGTCACGCAGGATGGCCCTTCCAAAAAACCCTCCCCAAACAGCACATGACGCAAAGAAAAAAAGAGGCGCAATGAGGTAGCTGACTGTGTGAGTAAGATTAGCGACCCTAGTGGCCGACACAAACACCGGGCCCATCTAGGAGTGGCACTGCAGTGTCACGCAGGATGTCCCTTCCAAAAAACCCTCCCCAAACAGCACATGACGCAAAGAAAAAAAGAGGCGCAATGAGGTAGCTGTGTGAGTAAGATTAGCGACCCTAGTGGCCGACACAAACACCGGGCACATCTAGGAGTGGCACTGCAGTGTCACGCAGGATGTCCCTTCCAAAAAACCCTCCCCAAACAGCACATGACGCAAAGAAAAAAAGAGGCGCAATGAGGTAGCTGTGTGAGTAAGATTAGCGACCCTAGTGGCCGACACAAACACCGGGCCCATCTAGGAGTGGCACTGCAGTGTCACGCAGGATGTCCCTTCCAAAAAACCCTCCCCAATCAGCACATGATGCAAAGAAAAAGAAAAGAAAAAAGAGGTGCAAGATGGAATTGTCCTTGGGCCCTCCCACCCACCCTTATGTTGTATAAACAAAACAGGACATGCACACTTTAACCAACCCATCATTTCAGTGACAGGGTCTGCCACACGACTGTGACTGATATGACGGGTTGGTTTGGACCCCCCCCAAAAAAGAAGCAATTAATCTCTCCTTGCACAAACTGGCTCTACAGAGGCAAGATGTCCACCTCATCTTCACCCTCCGATATATCACCGTGTACATCCCCCTCCTCACAGATTATCAATTCGTCCCCACTGGAATCCACCATCTCAGCTCCCTGTGTACTTTGTGGAGGCAATTGCTGCTGGTCAATGTCTCCGCGGAGGAATTGATTATAATTCATTTTAATGAACATCATCTTCTCCACATTTTCTGGATGTAACCTCGTACGCCGATTGCTGACAAGGTGAGCGGCGGCACTAAACACTCTTTCGGAGTACACACTTGTGGGAGGGCAACTTAGGTAGAATAAAGCCAGTTTGTGCAAGGGCCTCCAAATTGCCTCTTTTTCCTGCCAGTATAAGTACGGACTGTGTGACGTGCCTACTTGGATGCGGTCACTCATATAATCCTCCACCATTCTATCAATGTTGAGAGAATCATATGCAGTGACAGTAGACGACATGTCCGTAATCGTTGTCAGGTCCTTCAGTCCGGACCAGATGTCAGCATCAGCAGTCGCTCCAGACTGCCCTGCATCACCGCCAGCGGGTGGGCTCGGAATTCTGAGCCTTTTCCTCGCACCCCCAGTTGCGGGAGAATGTGAAGGAGGAGATGTTGACAGGTCGCGTTCCGCTTGACTTGACAATTTTGTCACCAGCAGGTCTTTCAACCCCAGCAGACCTGTGTCTGCCGGAAAGAGAGATCCAAGGTAGGCTTTAAATCTAGGATCGAGCACGGTGGCCAAAATGTAGTGCTCTGATTTCAACAGATTGACCACCCGTGAATCCTTGTTAAGCGAATTAAGGGCTGCATCCACAAGTCCCACATGCCTAGCGGAATCGCTCCCTTTTAGCTCCTTCTTCAATGCCTCCAGCTTCTTCTGCAAAAGCCTGATGAGGGGAATGACCTGACTCAGGCTGGCAGTGTCTGAACTGACTTCACGTGTGGCAAGTTCAAAGGGCATCAGAACCTTGCACAACGTTGAAATCATTCTCCACTGCACTTGAGACAGGTGCATTCCATCTCCTATATCGTGCTCAATTGTATAGGCTTGAATGGCCTTTTGCTGCTCCTCCAACCTCTGAAGCATATAGAGGGTTGAATTCCACCTCGTTACCACTTCTTGCTTCAGATGATGGCAGGGCAGGTTCAGTAGTTTTTGGTGGTGCTCCAGTCTTCTGTACGTGGTGCCTGTACGCCGAAAGTGTCCCGCAATTTTTCTGGCCACCGACAGCATCTCTTGCACGCCCCTGTCGTTTTTTAAAAAATTCTGCACCACCAAATTCAAGGTATGTGCAAAACATGGGACGTGCTGGAATTTGCCCATATTTAATGCACACACAATATTGCTGGCGTTGTCCGATGCCACAAATCCACAGGAGAGTCCAATTGGGGTAAGCCATTCCGCGATGATCTTCCTCAGTTGCCGTAAGAGGTTTTCAGCTGTGTGCGTACTCTGGAAAGCGGTGATACAAAGCGTAGCCTGCCTAGGAAAGAGTTGGCGTTTGCGAGATGCTGCTACTGGTGCCGCCGCTGCTGTTCTTGCGGCGGGAGTCCATACATCTACCCAGTGGGCTGTCACAGTCATATAGTCCTGACCCTGCCCTGCTCCACTTGTCCACATGTCCGTGGTTAAGTGGACATTGGGTACAACTGCATTTTTTAGGAGACTGGTGAGTCTTTTTCTGACGTCCGTGTACATTCTCGGTATCGCCTGCCTAGAGAAGTGGAACCTAGATGGTATTTGGTAACGGGGGCACACTGCCTCAATAAATTGTCTAGTTCCCTGTGAACTAACGGCGGATACCGGACGCACGTCTAACACCAACATAGTTGTCAAGGACTCAGTTATCCGCTTTGCAGTAGGATGACTGCTGTGATATTTCATCTTCCTCGCAAAGGACTGTTGAACAGTCAATTGCTTACTGGAAGTAGTACAAGTGGGCTTACGACTTCCCCTCTGGGATGACCATCGACTCCCAGCGGCAACAACAGCAGCGCCAGCAGCAGTAGGCGTTACACGCAAGGATGCATCGGAGGAATCCCAGGCAGGAGAGGACTCGTCAGACTTGCCAGTGACATGGCCTGCAGGACTATTGGCATTCCTGGGGAAGGAGGAAATTGACACTGAGGGAGTTGGTGGGGTGGTTTGCGTGAGCTTGGTTACAAGAGGAAGGGATTTACTGGTCAGTGGACTGCTTCCGCTGTCACCCAAAGTTTTTGAACTTGTCACTGACTTATTATGAATGCGCTGCAGGTGACGTATAAGGGAGGATGTTCCGAGGTGGTTAACGTCCTTACCCCTACTTATTACAGCTTGACAAAGGGAACACACGGCTTGACACCTGTTGTCCGCATTTCTGGTGAAATACCTCCACACCGAAGAGCTGATTTTTTTGGTATTTTCACCTGGCATGTCAACGGCCATATTCCTCCCACGGACAACAGGTGTCTCCCCGGGTGCCTGACTTAAACAAACCACCTCACCATCAGAATCCTCCTGGTCAATTTCCTCCCCAGCGCCAGCAACACCCATATCCTCCTCATCCTGGTGTACTTCAACACTGACATCTTCAATCTGACTATCAGGAACTGGACTGCGGGTGCTCCTTCCAGCACTTGCAGGGGGCGTGCAAATGGTGGAAGGCGCATGCTCTTCACGTCCAGTGTTGGGAAGGTCAGGCATCGCAACCGACACAATTGGACTCTCCTTGTGGATTTGGGATTTCAAAGAACGCACAGTTCTTTGCGGTGCTTTTGCCAGCTTGAGTCTTTTCAGTTTTCTAGCGAGAGGCTGAGTGCTTCCATCCTCATGTGAAGCTGAACCACTAGCCATGAACATAGGCCAGGGCCTCAGCCGTTCCTTGCCACTCCGTGTGGTAAATGGCATATTGGCAAGTTTACGCTTCTCCTCCGACAATTTTATTTTAGGTTTTGGAGTCCTTTTTTTACTGATATTTGGTGTTTTGGTTTTGACATGCTCTGTACTATGCCATTGGGCATCGGCCTTGGCAGACGACGTTGCTGGCATTTCATCGTCTCGGCCATGACTAGTGGCAGCAGCTTCAGCACGAGGTGGAAGTGGATCTTGATCTTTCCCTAATTTTGGAACCTCAACATTTTTGTTCTCCATATTTTAATAGGCACAACTAAAAGGCACCTCAGGTAAACAATGGAGATGGATGGATTGGATACTAGTATACAATTATGGACGGGCTGCCGAGTGCCGACACAGAGGTAGCCACAGCCGTGAACTACCGCACTGTACTGTGTCTGCTGCTAATATATAGACTGGTTGATAAAGAGATAGTATACTCGTAACTAGTATGTAATACGTATGTATAAAGAAAGAAAAAAAAACCACGGTTAGGTGGTATATACAATTATGGACGGGCTGCCGAGTGCCGACACAGAGGTAGCCACAGCCGTGAACTACCGCACTGTACTGTGTCTGCTGCTAATATATAGACTGGTTGATAAAGAGATAGTATACTCGTAACTAGTATGTATGTATGTATGTATAAAGAAAGAAAAAAAAACCACGGTTAGGTCACTGGTATATACAATTATGGACGGGCTGCCGAGTGCCGACACAGAGGTAGCCACAGCCGTGAACTACCGCACTGTACTGTGTCTGCTGCTAATATATAGACTGGTTGATAAAGAGATAGTATACTCGTAACTAGTATGTATGTATAAAGAAAGAAAAAAAAACCACGGTTAGGTGGTATATACAATTATGGACGGGCTGCCGAGTGCCGACACAGAGGTAGCCACAGCCGTGAACTACCGCACTGTACTGTGTCTGCTGCTAATATATAGACTGGTTGATAAAGAGATAGTATACTCGTAACTAGTATGTATGTATAAAGAAAGAAAAAAAAACCACGGTTAGGTCACTGGTATATACAATTATGGACGGGCTGCCGAGTGCCGACACAGAGGTAGCCACAGCCGTGAACTACCGCACTGTACTGTGTCTGCTGCTAATATATAGACTGGTTGATAAAGAGATAGTATACTCGTAACTAGTATGTATGTATAAAGAAAGAAAAAAAAACCACGGTTAGGTCACTGGTATATACAATTATGGACGGGCTGCCGAGTGCCGACACAGAGGTAGCCACAGCCGTGAACTACCGCACTGTACTGTGTCTGCTGCTAATATATAGACTGGTTGATAAAGAGATAGTATACTCGTAACTAGTATGTATGTATAAAGAAAGAAAAAAAAAACCACGGTTAGGTCACTGGTATATACAATTATGGACGGGCTGCGGAGTGCCGACACAGAGGTAGCCACAGCCGTGAACTACCGCACTGTACTGTGTCTGCTGCTAATATATAGACTGGTTGATAAAGAGATAGTATACTCGTAACTAGTATGTATGTATAAAGAAAGAAAAAAAAACCACGGTTAGGTGGTATATACAATTATGGACGGGCTGCCGAGTGCCGACACAGAGGTAGCCACAGCCGTGAACTACCGCACTGTACTGTGTCTGCTGCTAATATATAGACTGGTTGATAAAGAGATAGTATACTCGTAACTAGTATGTATGTATAAAGAAAGAAAAAAAAACCACGGTTAGGTGGTATATACAATTATGGACGGGCTGCCGAGTGCCGACACAGAGGTAGCCACAGCCGTGAACTACCGCACTGTACTGTGTCTGCTGCTAATATAGACTGGTTGATAAAGAGATAGTATACTACTAATATTATATACTGGTGGTCAGGTCACTGGTCACTAGTCACACTGGCAGTGGCACTCCTGCAGCAAAAGTGTGCACTGTTTAATTTTAATATAATATTATGTACTCCTGGCTCCTGCTATAACCTATAACTGGCACTGCAGTGCTCCCCAGTCTCCCCCACAATTATAAGCTGTGTGAGCTGAGCAGTCAGACAGATATATAATATATATAGATGATGCAGCACACTGGCCTGAGCCTGAGCAGTGCACACAGATATGGTATGTGACTGAGTCACTGTGTGCTGTGTATCGCTTTTTTCAGGCAGAGAACGGATTATAAATAAAAGTGGTGGTCACTGGTCACTATCAGCAAAACTCTGCACTGTACACTACTGAGTACTCCTAATGCTCCCCAAAATTAGTAAATCAAGTGTCTAAACGGAGAGGACGCCAGCCACGTCCTCTCCCTATCAATCTCAATGCACGTGTGAAAATGGCGGCGACGCGCGGCTCCTTATATAGAATCCGAGTCTCGCGATAGAATCCGAGCCTCGCGAGAATCCGACAGCGTCATGATGACGTTCGGGCGCGCTCGGGTTAACCGAGCAAGGCGGGAAGATCCGAGTCGCTCGGACTCGTGAAAAAAAACATGAAGTTCTGGCGGGTTCGGATTCAGAGAAACCGAACCCGCTCATCTCTAATTTATGAGGGTCACCCCCTGCCCGCCGCCCACTTAACGAGTAAAGTGGGCGGTCCAGGCAGGCGATGACGCGATTCTTGTTGAATCGCGTCATCGTAACCACGCCCCCTGCTGTATAATGCCGGTAATCGCGGCATTACACAACGGGAGGCGTGGCTTAAATGATGCAATCCAGAAGCCACGCCCAGTTCCGCCTCCGGTCCGCCCCCCTTGCGCGTCACCTGACTGCCAGCCCCCCCTGCTGAGCCGACGGGCTGCCCAGAAGTCGGTAAGTATGCTGTAAGGTTATATATATTACACAGCACTGTGCTCTGTGACATCACTTCCCACCACAGGTGATTACTGTAAGGTTATATATATTACACAGCACTGCGCTCTGTGACATCACTTCCCACCACAGGTGATTACTGTAAGGTTATATATATTACACAGCACTGTGCTCTGTGACATCACTTCCCGCCACAGGTGATTACTGTAAGGTTATATATATTACACAGCACTGTGCTCTGTGACATCACTTCCCACCACAGGTGATTACTGTAAGGTTATATATATTACACAGCACTGTGCTCTGTGACATCACTTCCCGCCACAGGTGATTACTGTAAGGTTATATATATTACGCAGCACTGTGCTCTGTGACATCACTTCCCACCACAGGTGATTACTGTAATGTTATATATTACACGGCGCTGTGCTCTGTGACATCACTTCCCACCACATGTGATTACTGTAAGGTTATATATTACACAGCGCTGTGCTCTGTGACATCACTTCCTGTAAGGTTATATATATATATATATATTACACAGCACTGTGCTCTGTGACAAGGTTATATATTACACAGCACTGTACTCTGTGACATCACTTCCTGTAAGGTTATATATACTACACAGAACTGTACTCTGTGACATCACTTCCTGTAAGGTTATATATATATATATATTACACAGCACTGTGACATCACTTCCCGCCACATGTGATTACTGTAAGGTTATATATTACACAGCGCTGTGCTCTGGGACATCACTTCCTGCCACAGGTGATTACTGTAAGGTTATATATTACACAGCGCTGTGCTCTGTAGACGCTTACAGTGTGTCCAGCAATGGTTCATCTTGTCAGCCGCCTATTAGCCTGTCCGATATGTGGTTGTGGTGAAACTCACAATGCATGGGGAGAAAATATAAACTGCACACAGATACTGCTCCTGACCAGGGTCACAGAGAGGAGATGTGGGAAATTGGCCAGCTGGTGTCCATGTCCCATGTCTGAAAGGGGTATTATGCTAACCATGGATGTGACAGTGCTCTTTATAGCAGTGTAATGAGTTTATCAGTTCCCCCACGCATCATTGCTATACTAGTATCAGCACAAGTGGTTCTTTCAGACCCTGAGGACAATTTGAGAAACACTGCACAGAAAGGGGATGAGTACAGTAAAGAACAGCCAGTAACTGCCCCTCGGTAACACCATGCTGCACTGCAGGGGGCAGATGTAACATGTGCAGAGAGTTAGGTGTAGGATGGGCGTGTCCTAGCTCAGATCTACATTGCAGTGTGAGAATAAAGCTGCCCAGCATGTGTGGGCAAAATGTAGAAGCAGCCAGAAACTTGGCACTTGGGTAACACCATGCTGCACTGCAGGGGGCAGAAGTAACATGTGCAGAGAGTTAGGTTTAGGAGGGGCGTGTCCTAGCTCAGAACTACTTAGCAGTTTGAGAATAAAGCTGCCCAGCATGTGTGGGCTACATGCAGAAGCAGCCAGTAACTGAGCACCTGGGTAACACCATGCTGCACTGCAGGGGGCCGATGTAACATGTGCAGAGAGTTAGGTGTGGGAGGGGTGTCCTAGCTCAGAGCTACACTACAGTGTGAGAATAAAGCTGCCCAGCATGTGTGGGCTACATGCAGAAGCAGCCAGTAACTGAGCACCCGGGTAACACCATGCTGCACTGCAGGGGGGCAGAGGTAACATGTGCAGAGAGTTAGGTGTGGGAGGGGCGTGTCCTAGCTCAGATCTACATTGCAGTGTGAGAATAAAGCTGCCCAGCATGTGTGGGCTACATGCAGAAGCAGCCAGTATTTACCCTGCATACACACATAGTAAATGTACTCCCCACCTTGTATTGCTGTATGGTTTGTCCAGGTGCAGAATGACTTGTTCTGCTTTGCACCAACTCGGACTCTGCTCCCAGGTGACGCCGTTATGGAGTGGTGACTGCAGGTAAGGCAGTGCTGTCCACCTCAGTCCTGAAGACTCACTAACAACAGTCCAGGTTTAAGGATAGCCATGTCTACCAATTCTATACTCGGTTCCTGGTCTTTCCTCTGATATTAGGAGTGCAATCACCTGGGTTGAACTTGTTACTGGATAAGACAGGTATTCACCACAGGTGCCGGCAGTCGTAAAGTAATAGAGCATTTTGTTCCTCCTGGAATGGGTCATGTTGGTAATTATGGGATATCCATACTTGAGCACAGATGGTTAAATGAAAATGACTGAGGTACTAATTAAGGCTGCTTACCATACTATCCCTTTACACTGGGACGCTGATGAATTACATACAAGCTGCATGTCACCTGCTTTCAATCAGACACAGAACCTGCGTAATCCACGAGCATCCCGGTGTAAAGGGACAGTATAGTACGCCTTTAGTTACGTCACCTGTGCTCAAGCACAGACAGCCTTAAAACCCGGACTGTTGGTGTGCCCTGATGACTGAGTTTGGGAAACACGGGCAGAAGGTGTCAGTATGAGTTACGCCGGTCACACTTTAGAGCCAGTTGTATCCTTCTTGGTGAATATAATGAGGAGGTAAGCTGCCACGTCTGTGCCCGGATGGCAGCGCAGCCGCTTGGTAAATAGGTCTGGTATCTGGGACTTATCTGATACTGTGTAAAGACAAATAACCAGCGGAGCTATACGGAGAGGCTGCAGATCCAGATTGTCCGCTCTCCTGTGATCTCTCTCCAGCCCGATGCTATATATACAATCCCCCACAGTGCTGAGGTGCCACCAGCCAGCGACCACGACCGGTACTGATGTCAGTGCCACATGTATATGTCATACCTCCCAACATGACCTCTCCAGGAGGGACAAAAGGTTCTGCACTTTCCTCTTAATTTAGGATTGCCGGCACCTGTGTTGTACAGGGTAATGGATAAGAAAGGTGTTTCAGCACAGGTGCCTGCAATCACACAGTAAGAGGGAAGCCCAGGAGCAGAGCATTCTGTCCCTCCTGTAGACGGTCATGTTGGGAGGTATGCTATCTATCAATACAGACGCTACACAGGTAGTAAGGACAGGTGTACTCACCTGGGGATCACCGTCTCTGCCAGAGACTCCTCCTCTGCGCCCGCATCCCCTTCCTTACGGCAGAAGCTGAAGGAGAACGGGGAGCGCAGCTCCTTGAGCCGGCTGGCGGAGTTACCCATTTATCTTGGGTCTCTCGCTCCAGAACTCTGCAGAGCAGGATTGTCAGACAGGAAGTCACTTTTCCTTTTCCCCCCAAATAACAATGCTAAGGAGTTGGCCCTTCCCAAATGAGGGAGACCCCTGTCACCCTGCGCCCTTCCCCAGGAGTAAGTCATCCTGTGTGCTCTCTACCAGCGGGGAGGGGGCACCTGTGTCACATCACACCACGCAGAGATTACAACACATTACCGCACACTTAACCCATGCTATGCTAGTGACCGGTGCGGAAAAGAGATTGCAGCATGATGCAACGGCAGCTATTGTCACACTAACTGATGTCCTGAGTGTCAGCGGTAGGTCACAGGGAAGTGACACTTTGTGCTGCCGTACTGCGAGAGGATCCCACTGCGTGCCACCTGGAAATAACGCCGTATTCGGGCACCATGTTACAGGTGTGCGCGGGGAAGCGGCTACGTCTTCCACATTTCAGAGATTTGCATCTGGCAAAAGCCAAACTCAGAAAACAACAAATCTGAAAAGATATATTATTATTATTATTATTATTATTATTATTATTATTATCCTGGGGTTCAGCACATTGGCTCAGCTGCAGTATTCTCTTCCTCCCATAGGTGGGGCTGCTGTTACATGCACGGTAGTGACAGGGATACGCTGTGCTGCAGCTTTCATTACTGCAATAGGAAGCGGCCGGTTGCCACATTCTCTGTTCATGGACTGAGACATTGGGGCAGATGTAAAATCTGGACTCCTGGCACGTCTGTCCGGGGTTGTACTGTAGCATTCATTTAAACCAGGTTGGTTTTACCTGTTCAATTTTACAGTATATACAGTAACCATATAACCAGTGGTGTTACAAGGTGGGTGCGGCCCGCGCCCAGGTGTCACCCTCTGAGGGGTGACACCAAAGTGCCAGCTCCTGCTCAGTGACAGGAGCCGGGTGCTGCACTGTAACTTTACGTTCAGCAACCCGGCTTCTGTCACCGTGTAGGAACAGGCAACAGAGACACGCTAGGCTCCGGGGGCAGCCCGCAACTCCCGCACCCCCAGAGTGATGAAAACGCGGGTCGGGGTCCTTAGCCACGCACCCTCCCACGAAGTCACGCCCCCTTCAGCGGGCTTTCTACTTAGCCACGACCCTCTCGTGAAGCCATGCCCCCTTTTGCGCACCGGGTGCAAAAGAGGTGAGTGACGCCTCTGCATATACCTGGCCCTGCAATGTCATTGATCAGGTATAAAACTCATGAGACTCCTCACCCATTATAACGGTTGGCAGACAATCTGCAGCTATCACTGTACGCATTACCACTGTATGTATGTAATCTATGGGCAGGACGTAGTAAGGTCTGAGGTTTTAGTGCTGGACACACACCCTCTCGCACATTTGAAGGCGCGCGTTTGTCCAGCAACTCGCAGTGTAATATCCCGTGAATTTTTAAGTTTGCGGTTATTAAAATGTGCGAGTTGTTCTAGTGTTTGGACTTGCGCAGTGTAATGTGAGTTTCATTACAGGCGGAGGGTTGTACAGAAGCATACACAGATCCATGAGATGAGTGCAAGCTTCTGTCTGTAAAGGTAACAAATAGTTAGGAATAATAAAAAAAAAATGACACGAGCTGTACCAGCAGCTGGTATTTGTGGTTCTCCAAGTAGCTTGCTGGGACCTGCAGTCCTCCTATAAAAGAATATTATTTTTAACAACCAAACTACCTGAAAGCTATCAACTCGGCAGCCACCACCCAGGGGTGCTGGGGATAGCCCCAGACTTCAGCCATAGCCTTGAGTGCCTGGAAGAGGGGGACCCCTTTATTGGGTGGTCCCCACTCTCCCAGGAATCCCTGGCCTGGACTGACTAGTTAGGGGGGTCAATGGGAACCAATAGAAGTGTGTCCCTGGGCTGTGGCATTATCTCCCCCTGGCTAGTGCAATCCCGGGCTGGTTTCAAGAATACCTTTCAACCAGGACTGGTCCAAGAGCCCAGTACTGGTTGTTAAAATACAGGGGGTCCACGTGCATTTTTCTCCTGTATTTTTTTAACCAGGACTGTCTCAAAGAGCCCGGTGGGTATGCTTCTTGGGTGGGCATATATAATATATATATATATATATATATATATATATATATATATATATATATATTTTTTTTTTTTTTTTTACTTTATAACTCTTTCTTAATCTTCCCAGACAGAAGCACGCAGGGATCCCACTGACCTGTACAGTCTTCTGTCTAACTCACCTATATTGGTTGCGACCTGTTACATTGGCCGAGTTGTATGATTTCTATAGGAAAAGATCTGTGTGCGAGTTTCTGGATTGCAGAAATTGTCATGTTCCATCGGTATCGAGCATCGGTTGGTTAGTCGATTTTATACTATTTATAGATATATTACATAGAATGCGACGGAACATAAGAACCACTTGGCTCATCTCGTCTGCCCTTATATACTACTATGTCATTTATGTGACTGCACATAATAAATATTTATTGAAGAACATCAATATCATCAGAGAAATATATTGAGCTATGGAATATGCATGACCCATAAATACACCATACAAAGAGCCAGATTTATTTTCCTATACCTTTATTGTTTTATGTCTCTTATCCCTGCTCCCCTTACACTCCAATGTACAGCTAGGGATATTCTATATGTATTCAGACTTACAACTAGGGTTACCACCTGTTCAGTATTCCTCCGGACAGTCCATAACTGGTGAGACCAGGCCAGAGTCTGGAGGTCTGCTCAGCCCCGCATGGGTTGTGCCCAGAAATTCTTGGGCTGCTGTTTAGTTCCACCTCCTGCCTAAGATATGCCCCTTCAGCCCGCAGCATGCCCTCTTGCCATCGAAGCCCACCATACTGCTTACTCTGTCACTCTGAATCCTGGCTACATGTGCTTACCTGCCACTTGCCAAATCCTGGCCACCAGTGCTAGCCTACCAACTACCCAGTACTGGTCTCCTATGCCCACCTACCTCCTGCTCACTTGTGCCCACCTACTGCCTGTCAGAACTGAGGGTTTTTCCGCACCCAGACAGGAGTTTACAGTGGAGGCCGGATTGGAGACCACTTGGAGAAAGCTGGGAGGCTTTATGAGGTTCCTGCACGTGAAGCTAGCACCCAGGAGATTATAAGGCACATAGGAAAGTGGACTGAGAAGTTTGTGAAATTAACTTCATGGTTTCTGGTATAGTGATTCCAGGCTGGAACTAAACTGGAGGGCATATTTCAGTGACCACGCTGGAACCAGTATAGAGACAGTGACTGGGCTCAGGCCAGTAATGCTAGAATAACCAGACTGGTAAAGCTGGAATAACTGGGATGGAACTGGTAATGCATGAGTAACTGGGCTGGACTAGTAATGCTGGAGTAACTGGGCAGTAACCAGTAATGCAGAGACAACTGGGCTGGACTGGTGTAGCTGGATTAATGAAGGGAACGAGGGGATCCAATGGTATATAAAGGGGAATGAGGGGATCTGATGGTATATAAAGGGGAATGAAGGAATCTGATCGAATTTAATGGGGAATGAGAAGATCCAATGGCATATCAAGGGGAATGTGGGGATCTGATGGTATAAAGGGGAATGTGGGGATCTGATGGTATAAAGGGGAATGAAGGAATCTGATGGTATATAAAGGGAATGAGGGGATCTGATGCATATAAAGAGGAATGAGGGGATCTGATGGTATATAAAGGGGAATGTGGGGATCTGATGGAATATAAAGGGGAATGAGAGGATCTGATGGTATAAAGGGGAATGTGGGGATCTGATGGTATATAAAGGGGAATGTGGGGATCTGATGGTATAAAGGGGAATTAAGGGATATGGTGGTATATAAAAGGGAATGTGGGGATCCAATGGCATATAAAGGGAATGTGGGGATCCAATGGCATATAAAGGGAATGTGGGGATCTGATGGTATATAAAGAGGAATGAGGGGATCTGATGGTATATAAAGGGGAATGAGGGGATCTGATGGTATATAAAGGGAATGTGGGGATCTGATGGTATAAAGGGGAAAGTGGGGATCCAATGGCATATAAAGGGAATGTGGGGATCTGATGGTATATAAAGGGAATGTGTGGATCTGATGGTATATAAAGAGGAATGAGGGGATCTGATGCTATATAAAGGGAATGAGGGGATCTGATTGAATTTAATGGGGAATGAGGAAATCCAATGGCATATCAAGGGGAATGTGGGGATCTGATGGTATAAAGGGGAATGTGGGGATCTGATGGTATATAAAGGGGAATGTGGGGATCTGATGGTATATAAAGGGGAATGTGGGGATCTGATGCATATAAAAGGGAATGTGGGGATCCAATGGCATATAAAGGGAATGAGAGGATCTGATGGAATATAATGGGGAATGAAGGAATCTGATGGTATATAAAAGGGAATGTGGGGATCTGATGAAATATAATGGGGAATGTGGGGATCTGATGGTATATAAAGGGGATTGAAGGAATCTGATGGTATATAAAGGGGAATGTGGGGATCTGATGGAATATAAAGGGGAATGAGAGGATCTGATGGAATATAAAGGGGAATGAAGGAATCTGATGGTATATAAAGGGGAATGAAGGAATCTGATCGAATTTAATGGGGAATGAGGAGATCCAATGGCATATCAAGGGGAATGTGGGGATCTGATGGTATAAAGGGGAATGTGGGGATCTGATGGTATAAAGGGGAATGAAGGAATCTGATGGTATATAAAGGGAATGAGAGGATCTGATGCATATAAAGAGGAATGAGGGGATCTGATGGTATATAAAGGGGAATGTGGGGATCTGATGGAATATAAAGGGGAATGAGAGGATCTGATGGTATAAAGGGAAATGTGGGGATCTGATGGTATATAAAGGGGAATGTGGGGATCTGATGGTATAAAGGGGAATTAAGGGATATGGTGGTATATAAAAGGGAATGTGGGGATCCAATGGCATATAAAGGGAATGTGGGGATCCAATGGCATATAAAGGGAATGTGGGGATCTGATGGTATATAAAGAGGAATGAGGGGATCTAATGGTATATAAAGAGGAATGAGGGGGATCTGATGGCATACAAAGGGGAACGAGGGGATCTGATGGTATATAAAGGGAATGTGGAGATCTGATGGTATATAAAGGGGAATGAGAGGATCTGATGCATATAAAGAGGAATGAGGGGATCTGATGGTATATAAAGGGGAATGAGGGGATCTGATGGTATATAAAGGGGAATGAGGGGATCTGATGGTATAAAGGGGAATGTGGGGATCTGATGGTATATAAAGGGGAATGAGAGGATCTGATGCATATAAAGAGGAACGAGGGGATCTGATGGTATATAAAGGGGAATGAGGGGATCTGATGGTATATAAAGGGGAATGAGGGGATCTGATGGTATAAAGGGGAATGAGGGGATCTGATGGTATAAAGGGGAATGTGGGGATCTGATTGTATAAAGGGGAATGTGGGGATCTGATGGTATAAAGGGGAATGTGGGGATCTGATGGTATAAAGGGGAATGTGGGGATCTGATGGTATAAAGGGGAATGTGGGGATCTGATGGTATAAAGGGGAATGTGGGGATCTGATGGTATAAAGGGGAATGTGGGGATCCAATGGCATATAAAGGGGAATGTGGGGATCCAATGGCATATAAAGGGAATGTGGGGATCCGATGGTATATAAAGAGGAATGAGGGGATCTGATGGTATATAAAGGGAATGAGGGGATCTGATGGTATATAAAGGGGGATGAGAGGATTTGATGGCATCTAAGGGGGAATGAGGGGATCTGATGCAATATAAAGAAGAATGAGGGGATCTAATGACATGACATATCCAGGGGACTGAGGGGATCTGATATGTCATTAGAATGTGGGCAGATGTAAGGAGGTCACAGAGATTTTGATTTGGGATTTGTCTGTCCAGGCTCATATCTAGTATCTGTCCAGCATTTGTAGGCTACATGCAAAAGCTACAGAGGGAGTATAATTGGATTGGGGTTACAGGGGGGAGTATGGTTAGTTTGGGGTTACAGGGAGAGTACGGTTAGTTTGGGGATACAGGGAGAGTACGATTAGTTTGGGGTTACAGGGGGGAGTATGGTTAGTTTGGGGTTACAGGGAGAGTACGATTAGTTTGGGGTTAAAGGGAGAGTAAGATTAGTTTGGGGTTGCAGGGGGAGTATGATTAGTTTGGGGTTACAGGGGGGAGTATGGTTAGTTTGGGGTTACAGGGATAGTACGATTAGTTTGGGGTTACAGAGAGAGTACGATTAGTTTGGGGTTACAGGGGGGAGTAAGGTTAGTTTGGGCTTACAGGGGGGAGTACGGTTAGTTTGGGGTTACAGGGAGGGTATGGTTAGTTTTGGGTTACAGGGAGAGTATGGTTAGTTTGGGGTTACAGGGGGGAGTACGGTTAGTTTGGGGTTACAGGGGGGAGTATGGTTAGTTTGGGGTTACAGGGAGAGTACGATTAGTTTGGGGTTACAGGGGGGAGTATGGTTAGTTTGGGGTTACAGGGATAGTAGGGTTAGTTTGGGGTTACAGGGAGAGTATGGTTAGTTTGGGCTTACAGGGGGGAGTACGGTTAGTTTGGGCTTACAGGGGGGAGTACGGTTAGTTTGGGGTTACAGGGAGAGTATGGTTAGTTTGGGGTTACAGGGAGAGTATGGTTAGTTTGGGGTTACAGGGGGGAGTACGGTTAGTTTGGGGTTACAGGGAGAGTACGATTAGTTTGGGGTTACAGGGGGGAGTATGGTTGGTTTGGTGTTACAGGGAGAGTATGGTTAGTTTGGGGTTACAGGGGGAGTATGATTAGTTTGGGGGCTGCAGGGGGGAGTATAGTTTGGGGTTACAGGGGGGAGTATGGTTAGTTTGGGGTTACAGGGGGAGTATGGTTAGTTTGGGGTTACAGGGAGAGTAGGGTTAGTTTGGGGTTACAGGGAGAGTAGGGTTAGTTTGGGGTTACAGGGAGAGTAGGGTTAGTTTGGGGTTACAGGGAGTGTATGGTTAGTTTGGGGTTACAGGGAGAGTAGGGTTAGTTTGGGGTTACAGGGAGAGTAGGGTTAGTTTGGGGTTACAGGGAGAGTAGGGTTAGTTTGGGGTTACAGGGGGGAGTACGGTTAGTTTGGGGTTACAGGGAGAGTACGGTTAGTTTGGGGTTACAGGGGGGAATATGGTTAGTTTGGGGTTACAGGAGGGAATATGGTTAGTTTGGGGTTACAGGAGGGAATATGGTTAGTTTGGGGTTACAGGAGGGAATATGGTTAGTTTGCGGTTTACAGGGGGGAGTATGCTTAGTTTGGGGTTACAGGGAGAGTACGATTAGTTTGGGGTTACAGGGGGGAGTATGGTTAATTTGGGGTTACAGGGAGAGTACGATTAGTTTGGGGTTACAGGGAGAGTACGGTTAGTTTGGGGTTACAGGGAGAGTATGGTTAGTTTGGGGTTACAGGGGGAGTATGCTTAGTTTGGGGTTGCAGGGGGAGTATGATTAGTTTGGGGTTACAGGGGGGAGTATAGTTAGTTTGGGGTTACAGGGGGAGTATGGTTAGTTTGGGGTTACAGGGGGGGTATGGTTAGTTTGGGGTTACAGGGGGAGTATGGTTAGTTTGGGGTTACAGGGAGAGTATGGTTAGTTTGGGGTTACAGGGAGTGTACGATTAGTTTGGGTTACAGGGAGAGTAGGGTTAGTTTGGGGTCACAGGGAGAGTAGGGTTAGTTTGGGGTTACAGGGAGAGTAGGTTTAGTTTGGGGTTACAGGGGGGAATATGGTTAGTTTGGGGTTACAGGAGGGAATATGGTTATTTTGCGGTTTACAGGGGGGAGTATGCTTAGTTTGGGGTTACAGGGAGAGTATGATTAGTTTGGGGTTACAGGGGGGAGTATGGTTAATTTGGGGTTACAGGGAGAGTACGATTAGTTTGGGGTTACAGGGAGAGTACGGTTAGTTTGGGGTTACAGGGAGAGTATGGTTAGTTTGGGGTTACAGGGGGAGTATGCTTAGTTTGGGGTTGCAGGGGGAGTATGATTAGTTTGGGGTTACAGGGGGGAGTATAGTTAGTTTGGGGTTACAGAGGGAGTATGGTTAGTTTGGGGTTACAGGGGGGGTATGGTTAGTTTGGGGTTACAGGGGGAGTATGGTTAGTTTGGGGTTACAGGTGGAGTATGGTTAGTTTGGGGTTACAGGGGGAGTATGGTTAGTTTGGGGTTACAGGGGGGGGTATGGTTAGTTTGGGGTTACATGGGGAGTACGGTTAGTTTGGGGTTACAGGGGGGAGTACGATTAGTTTGGGGTTGCAGGGGGAGTATGATTAGTTTGGGGTTACAGGGGGGAGTATAGTTAGTTTGGGGTTACAGGGGGAGTATGGTTAGTTTGGGGTTACAGGGGGAGTATGGTTAGTTTGGGGTTACAGGGGGAGTATGGTTAGTTTGGGGTTACAGGGAGAGTATGGTTAGTTTGGGGTTACAGGGAGTGTACGATTAGTTTGGGTTACAGGGAGAGTAGGGTTAGTTTGGGGTCACAGGGAGAGTAGGGTTAGTTTGGGGTTACAGGGAGAGTAGGGTTAGTTTGGGGTTACAGGGGGGAATATGGTTAGTTTGGGGTTACAGGAGGGAATATGGTTATTTTGCGGTTTACAGGGGGGAGTATGCTTCGTTTGGGGTTACAGGGAGAGTATGATTAGTTTGGGGTTACAGGGGGGAGTATGGTTAATTTGGGGTTACAGGGAGAGTACGATTAGTTTGGGGTTACAGGGAGAGTACGGTTAGTTTGGGGTTACAGGGAGAGTATGGTTAGTTTGGGGTTACAGGGGGAGTATGCTTAGTTTGGGGTTGCAGGGGGAGTATGATTAGTTTGGGGTTACAGGGGGGAGTATAGTTAGTTTGGGGTTACAGGGGGAGTATGGTTAGTTTGGGGTTACAGGGGGGGTATGGTTAGTTTGGGGTTACAGGGGGAGTATGGTTAGTTTGGGGTTACAGGGAGAGTATGGTTAGTTTGGGGTTACAGGGAGTGTACGATTAGTTTGGGTTACAGGGAGAGTAGGGTTAGTTTGGGGTCACAGGGAGAGTAGGGTTAGTTTGGGGTTACAGGGAGAGTAGGGTTAGTTTGGGGTAACAGGGAGAGTAGGGTTAGTTTGGGGTTACAGGGGGGAGTACGGTTAGTTTGGGGTTACAGGGGGAGTACGGTTAGTTTGGGGTTACAGGGGGAGTACGGTTAGTTTGGGGTTACGGGGAGAGTATGGTTACTTTGGGGTTACAGGAGGGGGGTACGGTTAGTTTGGGGTTACGGGGAGAGTATGATTAGTTTGGGGTTACAGGGAGAGTATGGGAGAGTATGGTTAGTTTGGGGTTACAGGGAGAGTAGGGTTAGTTTGGGGTTACAAGGAGAGTATGATTAGTTTGGGGTTACAGGGAGAGTATGGGAGAGTATGGTTAGTTTGGGGTTACAGGGAGAGTATGGTTAGTTTGGGGTTACAGGGGGAGTTTGGTTAGTTTGGGATTACAGGGGGAGTATGGTTAGTTTGGGGTTACAGGGAGAGAATGGTTAGTTTGGGGTTACAGGGATAGTATGGGAGAATATGGTTAGTTTGGGGTTACAGGGAGAGTATGGTTAGTTTGGGGTTACAGGGGGGGTATGGTTAGTTTGGAGTTACAGGGGGAGTATGGTTAGTTTGGGGTTACAGGGAGAGTATGGTTAGTTTGGGGTTACAGGGAGAGTATGGGAGAGTATGGTTAGTTTGGGGTTACAGGGAGAGTATGGTTAGTTTGGGGTTACAGGGGGAGTATGTTTAGTTTGGGGTTACAGGGGTAGTATGGTTAGTTTGGGGTTACAGGGGGGAGTATGGTTAGTTTGGGGTTACAGGGGGAGTATGGTTAGTTTGGGGTTACAGGGGGAGTATGGTTAGTTTGGGGTTACAGTGGGAGTATGGTTAGTTTGGGGTTACAGGGGGAGTACGGTTAGTTTGGGGTTACAGGGATAGTACGATTAGTTTGGGGTTACAGAGAGAGTACGATTAGTTTGGGGTTACAGGGGGGAGTATGGTTAGTTTGGGGTTACAGGAGGGAGTATAGTTAGTTTGGGGTTACAGGGGGGGAGTATGGTTAGTTTGGGGTTACAGGGGGAGTATGGTTAGTTTGGGGTTACAGGGAGAGTATGGTTAGTTTGGGGTTACAGGGAGAGTATGGTTAGTTTGGGGTTACAGGGAGAGTATGGTTAGTTTGGGGTTACAGGGAGAGTATGGTTAGTTTGGGGTTACAGGGAGAGTAGGGTTAGTTTGGGGTTACAGGGAGAGTAGGGTTAGTTTGGGTTTACAGGGAGAGTAGGGTTAGTTTGGGTTTACAGGGAGAGTAGGGTTAGTTTGGGTTTACAGGGAGAGTAGGGTTAGTTTGGGCTTACAGGGAGAGTATGGTTAGTTTGGGCTTACAGGGGGGAGTATGGTTAGTTTGGGCTTACAGGGGGGAGTACGGTTAGTTTGGGGTTACAGGGAGGGTATGGTTAGTTTGGGGTTACAGGGAGAGTATGGTTAGTTTGGGGTTACAGGGAGAGTATGGTTAGTTTGGGGTTACAGGGGGGAGTACGGTTAGTTTGGGGTTACAGGGAGAGTACGATTAGTTTGGGGTTACAGGGGGGAGTATGGTTAGTTTGGGGTTACAGGGAGAGTACAATTAGTTTGGGGTTACAGGGGGGAGTATGGTTAGTTTGGGGTTACAGGGATAGTAGGGTTAGTTTGGGGTTACAGGGAGAGTATGGTTAGTTTGGGCCTACAGGGGGGAGTACGGTTAGTTTGGGCTTACAGGGGGGAGTACGGTTAGTTTGGGGTTACAGGGAGGGTATGTTTAGTTTGGGGTTACAGGGAGAGTATGGTTAGTTTGGGGTTACAGGGGGGAGTACGGTTAGTTTGGGGTTACAGGGAGAGTACGATTAGTTTGGGGTTACAGTGGGGAGTATGGTTAGTTTGGTGTTACAGGGAGAATATGGTTAGTTTGGGGTTACTGGGGGAGTATGATTAGTTTGGGGGTTGCAGGAGGGAGTATAGTTAGTTTGGGGTTACAGGGGGGAGTATGGTTAGTTTGGGGTTACAGGGGGAGTATGGTTAGTTTGGGGTTACAGGGAGAGTAGGGTTAGTTTGGGGTTACAGGGAGAGTAGGGTTAGTTTAGGGTTAGTTTGGGGTTACAGGGAGTGTATGGTTAGTTTGGGGTTACAGGGAGAGTAGGGTTAGTTTGGGGTTACAGGGAGAGTAGTGTTAGTTTGGGGTTACAGGGAGAGTAGGGTTAATTTGGGGTTACAGGGGGGAGTACGGTTAGTTTGGGTTTACAGGGAGAGTACGGTTAGTTTGGGGTTACAGGGAGAGTACGGTTAGTTTGAGGTTACAGGGGGGAATATGGTTAGTTTGGGGTTACAGGGGGGAATATGGTTAGTTTGGGGTTACAGGGGGGAATATGGTTAGTTTGCGGTTTACATTAGGGAGTATGGTTAGTTTGGGGTTACAGGGAGAGTATGGTTAGTTTGGGGTTACAGGGGGAGTATGCTTAGTTTGGGGTTACAGGGAGAGTACGATTAGTTTGGGGTTACAGGGGGGAGTATGGTTAATTTGGGGTTACAGGGAGAGTACGATTAGTTTGGGGTTACAGGGAGAGTACGATTAGTTTGGGGTTACAGGGGGGAGTATGGTTAGTTTGGGGTTACAGGGATAGTACGGTTAGTTTGGGGTTACAGGGAGAGTATGGTTAGTTTGGGGTTACAGGGGGAGTATGCTTAGTTTGGGGTTGCAGGGGGAGTATGATTAGTTTGGGGTTACAGGGGGGAGTATGGTTAGTTTGGGGTTACAGGGGGAGTATGGTTAGTTTGGGGTTACAGGGGGGGTATGGTTAGTTTGGGGATACAGGGGGAGTATGGTTAGTTTGGGGTTACAGGGAGAGTATGGTTAGTTTGGGGTTACAGGGAGAGTATGGTTAGTTTGGGGTTACAGGGAGTGTATGGTTAGTTTGGGTTACAGGGAGAGTAGGGTTAGTTTGGGGTAACAGGGAGAGTAGGGTTAGTTTGGGGTAACAGGGAGAGTAGGGTTAGTTTGGGGTTACAGGGGCGAGTACGTTAGTTTGGGGTTACAGGGAGAGTACGGTTAGTTTGGGGTTACAGGGGGAGTACGGTTAGTTGGGGTTACGGGGAGAGTATGGTTACTTTGGGGTTACAGGAGGGGGGTACGGTTAGTTTGGGGTTACAGGGAGAGTATGATTAGTTTGGGGTTACAGGGAGCGTATGGGAGAGTATGGTTAGTTTGGGGTTACAGGGAGAGAATGGTTAGTTTGGGGTTACAGGGAGAGTATGGGAGAGTATGGTTAGTTTGGGGTTACAGGGAGAGTATGGTTAGTTTGGGGTTACAGGGAGAGTATGGTTAGTTTGGGGTTACAGGGGGAGTATGTTTAGTTTGGGGTTACAGGGGGAGTATGTTTAGTTTGGGGTTACAGGGGGAGTATGGTTAGTTTGGGGTTACAGGGGGGAGTACGGTTAGTTTGGGGTTACAGGGAGAGTACGGTTAGTTTGGGGTTACAGGGGGGGTACGGTGAGTTTGGGGTTACAGGGAGAGTATGGTTAGTTTGGGGTTACAGGGGAGGGTACGGTTAGTTTGGGGTTACAGGTAGAGTACGGTTAGTTTGGGGCTACAGGGGGATTACGGTTAGTTTGGGGTTACAGTGAGTACGGTTAGTTTGGGGTTACAGGGGGAGTACGGTTAGTTTGGGGTTACAGGGGGGTATGGTTAGTTTGGGGTTACAGGGAGAGTATGGTTAGTTTGGGGTTACAGGGGAGAGTATGGTTAGTTTGGGGTTACAGGGGAGAGTATGGTTAGTTTGGGGTTACAGGGGAGAGTATGGTTAGTTTGGGGTTACAGGGGAGAGTATGGTTAGTTTGGGGTTACAGAGGAGAGTATGGTTAGTTTGGGGTTACAGGGGGAGTACGGTTAGTTTGGGTTACAGGGGAGAGTACGGTTAGTTTGGGGTTACAGGAGGGTATGGTTAGTTTGGGATTACAGGGAGAGTATGGTTAGTTTGGGGTTACAGGGGGGAGTACAGTTAGTTTGGGGTTACAGGGAGAGTACGATTAGTTTGGGGTTACAGGGGGGAGTATGGTTGGTTTGGTGTTACAGGGAGAGTATGGTTAGTTTGGGGTTACAGGGGGAGTATGATTAGTTTGGGGGCTGCAGGGGGGAGTATAGTTAGTTTGGGGTTACAGGGGGGAGTATGGTTAGTTTGGGGTTACAGGGGGAGTATGGTTAGTTTGGGGTTACAGGGGGAGTATGGTTAGTTTGGGGTTACAGGGGGAGTATGGTTAGTTTGGGGTTACAGAGGGAGTATGGTTAGTTTGGGGTTACAGGGAGAGTAGGGTTAGTTTGGGGTTACAGGGAGAGTAGGGTTAGTTTGGGGTTACAGGGGGAGTATGGTTAGTTTGGGGTTACAGGGAGAGTAGGGTTAGTTTGGGGTTACAGGGAGAGTAGGGTTAGTTTGGGGTTACAGGGAGTGTATGGTTAGTTTGGGGTTACAGGGAGAGTAGGGTTAGTTTGGGGTTACAGGGAGAGTAGGGTTAGTTTGGGGTTACAGGGAGAGTAGGTTTAGTTTGGGGTTACAGGGGGGAGTACGGTTAGTTTGGGGTTACAGGGAGAGTACGGTTAGTTTGGGGTTACAGGGAGAGTACGGTTAGTTTGAGGTTACAGGGGGGAATATGGTTAGTTTGAGGTTACAGGGGGGAATATGGTTAGTTTGGGGTTACAGGGGGGAATATGGTTAGTTTGGTGTTACAGGAGGGAATATGGTTAGTTTGCGGTTTACAGGGGGGAGTATGGTTAGTTTGGGGTTACAGGGAGAGTATGGTTAGTTTGGGGTTACAGGGGGAGTATGCTTAGTTTGGGGTTACAGGGAGAGTATGCTTAGTTTGGGGTTACAGGGAGAGTACGATTAGTTTGGGGTTACAGGGGGGAGTAAGGTTAATTTGGGGTTACAGGGAGAGTACGATTAGTTTGGGGTTACAGGGAGAGTACGGTTAGTTTGGGGTTACAGGGAGAGTATGGTTAGTTTGGGGTTACAGGGGGAGTATGCTTAGTTTGGGGTTGCAGGGGGAGTATGATTAGTTTGGGGTTACAGGGGGGAGTATAGTTAGTTTGGGGTTACAGGGGGAGTATGGTTAGTTTGGTGTTACAGGGGGGGTATGGTTAGTTTGGGGTTACAGGGGGAGTATGGTTAGTTTGGGGTTACAGGGAGAGTATGGTTAGTTTGGGGTTACAGGGAGAGTATGGTTAGTTTGGGGTTACAGGGAGTGTAGGGTTAGTTTGGGGTTACAGGGAGAGTAGGGTTAGTTTGGGGTTACAGGGAGAGTAGGGTTAGTTTGGGGTAACAGGGAGAGTAGGGTTAGTTTGGGGTTACAGGGGGGAGTACGGTTAGTTTGGGGTTACAGGGGGAGTACGGTTAGTTTGGGGTTACAGGGGGAGTACGGTTAGTTTGGGGTTACAGGGGGAGTACGGTTAGTTTGGGGATACGGGGAGAGTATGGTTACTTTGGGGTTACAGGAGAGGGGTACGGTTAGTTTGGGGTTACGGGGAGAGTATTATTAGTTTGGGGTTACAGGGAGAGTATGGGAGAGTATGGTTAGTTTGGGGTTACAGGGAGAGTAGGGTTAGTTTGGGGTTACAAGGAGAGTATGATTAGTTTGGGGTTACAGGGAGAGTATGGGAGAGTATGGTTAGTTAGGGGTTACAGGGGGAGTATGGTTAGTTTGGGGTTACAGGGGGAGTATGGTTAGTTTGGGGTTAAAGGGACAGAATGGTTAGTTTGGGGTTACAGGGAGAGTATGGGAGAGTATGGTTAGTTTGGGGTTACAGGGAGAGTATGGTTAGTTTGGGGTTACAGGGGGGGGTATGGTTAGTTTGGAGTTACAGGGGGAGTATGGTTAGTTTGGGGTTACAGGGAGAGTATGGTTAGTTTGGGGTTACAGGGAGAGTATGGTTAGTTTGGGGTTACAGGGAGAGTATGGTTAGTTTGGGGTTACAGGGGGAGTATGTTTAGTTTGGGTTTACAGGGGGAGTATGGTTAGTTTGGGGTTACAGGGGGAGTATGGTTAGTTTGGGGTTACAGGGGGAGTATGGTTAGTTTGGGGTTACAGGGGGAGTACGGTTAGTTTGGGGTTACAGGGATAGTACGATTAGTTTGGGGTTACAGAGAGAGTACGATTAGTTTGGGGTTACAGGGGGGAGTATGGTTAGTTTGGGGTTACAGGGGGGAGTATAGTTAGTTTGGGGTTACAGGGGGGGAGTATGGTTAGTTTGGGGTTACAGGGGGAGTATGGTTACTTTGGGGTTACAGGGAGAGTATGGTTAGTTTGGGGTTACAGGGAGAGTATGGTTAGTTTGGGGTTACAGGGAGAGTATGGTTAGTTTGGGGTTACAGGGAGAGTATGGTTAGTTTGGGGTTACAGGGAGAGTAGGGTTAGTTTGGGGTTACAGGGAGAGTAGGGTTAGTTTGGGGTTACAGGGAGAGTAGGTTTAGTTTGGGGTTACAGGGGGGAGTACGGTTAGTTTGGGGTTACAGGGAGAGTACGGTTAGTTTGGGGTTACAGGGAGAGTACGGTTAGTTTGAGGTTACAGGGGGGAATATGGTTAGTTTGAGGTTACAGGGGGGAATATGGTTAGTTTGGGGTTACAGGGGGGAATATGGTTAGTTTGGTGTTACAGGAGGGAATATGGTTAGTTTGCGGTTTACAGGGGGGAGTATGGTTAGTTTGGGGTTACAGGGAGAGTATGGTTAGTTTGGGGTTACAGGGGGAGTATGCTTAGTTTGGGGTTACAGGGAGAGTATGCTTAGTTTGGGGTTACAGGGAGAGTACGATTAGTTTGGGGTTACAGGGGGGAGTAAGGTTAATTTGGGGTTACAGGGAGAGTACGATTAGTTTGGGGTTACAGGGAGAGTACGGTTAGTTTGGGGTTACAGGGAGAGTATGGTTAGTTTGGGGTTACAGGGGGAGTATGCTTAGTTTGGGGTTGCAGGGGGAGTATGATTAGTTTGGGGTTACAGGGGGGAGTATAGTTAGTTTGGGGTTACAGGGGGAGTATGGTTAGTTTGGTGTTACAGGGGGGGTATGGTTAGTTTGGGGTTACAGGGGGAGTATGGTTAGTTTGGGGTTACAGGGAGAGTATGGTTAGTTTGGGGTTACAGGGAGAGTATGGTTAGTTTGGGGTTACAGGGAGTGTAGGGTTAGTTTGGGGTTACAGGGAGAGTAGGGTTAGTTTGGGGTTACAGGGAGAGTAGGGTTAGTTTGGGGTTACAGGGAGAGTAGGGTTAGTTTGGGGTTACAGGGGGGAGTACGGTTAGTTTGGGGTTACAGGGGGAGTACGGTTAGTTTGGGGTTACAGGGGGAATACGGTTAGTTTGGGGTTACAGGGGGAGTACGGTTAGTTTGGGGATACGGGGAGAGTATGGTTACTTTGGGGTTACAGGAGAGGGGTACGGTTAGTTTGGGGTTACGGGGAGAGTATTATTAGTTTGGGGTTACAGGGAGAGTATGGGAGAGTATGGTTAGTTTGGGGTTACAGGGAGAGTAGGGTTAGTTTGGGGTTACAAGGAGAGTATGATTAGTTTGGGGTTACAGGGAGAGTATGGGAGAGTATGGTTAGTTAGGGGTTACAGGGGGAGTATGGTTAGTTTGGGGTTACAGGGGGAGTATGGTTAGTTTGGGGTTAAAGGGACAGAATGGTTAGTTTGGGGTTACAGGGAGAGTATGGGAAAGTATGGTTAGTTTGGGGTTACAGGGAGAGTATGGTTAGTTTGGGGTTACAGGGGGGGGGTATGGTTAGTTTGGAGTTACAGGGGGAGTATGGTTAGTTTGGGGTTACAGGGAGAGTATGGTTAGTTTGGGGTTACAGGGAGAGTATGGTTAGTTTGGGGTTACAGGGAGAGTATGGTTAGTTTGGGGTTACAGGGGGAGTATGTTTAGTTTGGGTTTACAGGGGGAGTATGGTTAGTTTGGGGTTACAGGGGGAGTATGGTTAGTTTGGGGTTACAGGGGGAGTATGGTTAGTTTGGGGTTACAGGGGGAGTACGGTTAGTTTGGGGTTACAGGGATAGTACGATTAGTTTGGGGTTACAGAGAGAGTACGATTAGTTTGGGGTTACAGGGGGGAGTATGGTTAGTTTGGGGTTACAGGGGGGAGTATAGTTAGTTTGGGCTTACAGGGAGGGTATGGTTAGTTTGGGGTTATAGGGAGAGTATGGTTAGTTTGGGGTTACAGGGAGAGTATGGTTAGTTTGGGGTTACAGGGGAGAGTACGGTTAGTTTGGGGTTACAGGGAGAGTACGATTAGTTTGGGGTTACAGGGGGGAGTATGGTTAGTTTGGGGTTACAGGGAGAGTACAATTAGTTTGGGGTTACAGGGGGGAGTATGGTTAGTTTGGGGTTACAGGGATAGTAGGGTTAGTTTGGGGTTACAGGGAGAGTATGGTTAGTTTGGGCCTACAGGGGGGAGTACGGTTAGTTTGGGCCTACAGGGGGGAGTACGGTTAGTTTGGGGTTACAGGGAGGGTACGGTTAGTTTGGGGTTACAGGGAGAGTATGGTTAGTTTGGGGTTACAGGGGGGAGTACGGTTAGTTTGGGGTTACAGGGAGAGTACGATTAGTTTGGGGTTACAGGGGGGAGTATGGTTAGTTTGGTGTTACAGGGAGAGAATGGTTAGTTTGGGGTTACAGGGGGAGTATGGTTAGTTTGGGGTTACAGGGAGAGTACGGTTAGTTTGAGGTTACAGGGGGGAATATGGTTAGTTTGGGGTTACAGGGGGGAATATGGTTAGTTTGGGGTTACAGAGGGGAATATGGTTAGTTTGCGGTTTACAGGGGGGAGTATGGTTAGTTTGGGGTTACAGGGAGAGTATGGTTAGTTTGGGGTTACAGGGGGAGTATGCTTAGTTTGGGGTTACAGGGAGAGTATGATTAGTTTGGGGTTACAGGGGGGAGTATGGTTAATTTGGGGTTACAGGGAGAGTACGATTAGTTTGGGGTTACAGGGAGAGTACGATTAGTTTGGGGTTACAGGGGGGAGTATGGTTAGTTTGGGGTTACAGGGATAGTACGGTTAGTTTGGTGTTACAGGGAGAGTATGGTTAGTTTGGGGTTACAGGGGGAGTATGCTTAGTTTGGGGTTGCAGGGGGAGTATGATTAGTTTGGGGTTACAGGGGGAGTATGGTTAGTTTGGGGTTACAGGGGGGGTATGGTTAGTTTGGGGTTACAGGGGGAGTATGGTTAGTTTGGGGTTACAGGGAGAGTATGGTTAGTTTGGGGTTACAGGGAGAGTATGGTTAGTTTGGGGTTACAGGGAGAGTATGGTTAGTTTGGGGTTACAGGGAGTGTATGGTTAGTTTGGGTTACAGGGAGAGTAGGATTAGTTTGGGGTTACAGGGAGAGTAGGGTTAGTTTGGGGTTACAGGGAGAGTAGGGTTAGTTTGGGGTAACAGGGAGAGTAGGGTTAGTTTGGGGTAACAGGGAGAGTAGGGTTAGTTTGGGGTTACAGGGGGGAGTACGTTAGTTTGGGGTTACAGGGAGAGTACGGTTAGTTTGGGGTTACAGGGGGAGTACGGTTAGTTTGGGGTTACGGGGAGAGTATAGTTACTTTGGGGTTACAGGAGGGGGGTACGGTTAGTTTGGGGTTACAGGGAGAGTATGATTAGTTTGGGGTTACAGGGAGCGTATGGGAGAGTATGGTTAGTTTGGGGTTACAGGGAGAGTAGGGTTAGTTTGGGGTTACAAGGAGAGTATGATTAGTTTGGGGTTACAGGGAGAGTATGGGAGAGTATGGTTAGTTTGGGGTTACAGGGAGAGTATGGTTAGTTTGGGGTTACAGGGAGAGTATGGTTAGTTTGGGGTTACAGGGGGGTATGGTTAGTTTGGGGTTACAGGGGGAGTATGGTTAGTTTGGGGTTACAGGGAGAGTATGGTTAGTTTGGGGTTACAGGGAGAGTATGGTTAGTTTGGGGTTACAGGGAGAGTATGGTTAGTTTGGGGTTACAGGGGGAGTATGTTTAGTTTGGGGTTACAGGGGGGAGTATGGTTAGTTTGGGGTTACAGGGGGGAGTACGGTTAGTTTGGGGCTACAGGTAGAGTACGGTTAGTTTGGGGCTACAGGGGGATTACGGTTAGTTTGGGGTTACGGTGAGTACGGTTAGTTTGGGGTTACAGGGGTACTACGGTTAGTTTGGGGTTACAGGGGGGTATGGTTAGTTTGGGGTTACAGGGAGAGTAATGGTTAGTTTGGGTTTACATGGGAGAGTATGGTTAGTTTGGGGTTACAGGGGAGAGTATGGTTAGTTTGGGGTTACAGAGGAGAGTATGGTTAGTTTGGGGTTACAGAGGAGAGTATGGTTAGTTTGGGGTTACAGGGGGAGTACGGTTAGTTTGGGTTACAGGGGGAGTACGGTTAGTTTGGGTTACAGGGGAGAGTACGGTTAGTTTGGGTTACAGGGGGAGAACGGTTAGTTTGGGGTTACAGGGAGGGTACGGTCAGTTTGGGGTTACAGGGGGGAGTACGGTTAGTTTGGGGTTACAGGGGGAGTACGGTTAGTTTGGGGTTACAGGGGGAGTACGGTTAGTTTGGGGTTACGGGGAGAGTATGGTTACTTTGGGGTTACAGGAGGGGGGTATGATTAGTTTGGGGTTACAGGGAGAGTATGGGAGAGTATGGTTAGTTTGGGGTTACAGGGAGAGTAGGGTTAGTTTGGGGTTACAAGGAGAGTATGATTAGTTTGGGGTTACAGGGAGAGTATGGGAGAGTATGGTTAGTTTGGGGTTACAGGGAGAGTATGGTTAGTTTGGGGTTACAGGGGGAGTATGGTTAGTTTGGGGTTACAGGGGGAGTATGGTTAGTTTGGGGTTACAGGGAGAGAATGGTTAGTTTGGGGTTACAGGGAGAGTATGGGAGAGTATGGTTAGTTTGGGGTTACAGGGAGAGTATGGTTAGTTTGGGGTTACAGGGGGGGTATGGTTAGTTTGGAGTTACAGGGGGAGTATGGTTAGTTTGGGGTTACATGGAGAGTATGGTTAGTTTGGGTTTACAGGGAGAGTATGGGAGAGTATGGTTAGTTTGGGGTTACAGGGAGAGTATGGTTAGTTTGGGGTTACAGGGGGAGTATGTTTAGTTTGGGGTTACAGGGGGAGTATGGTTAGTTTGGGGTTACAGGGGGAGTATGGTTAGTTTGGGGTTACAGGGGGAGTATGGTTAGTTTGGGGTTACAGGGGGAGTATGGTTAGTTTGGGGTTACAGGGGGAGTACGGTTAGTTTGGGGTTACAGGGATAGTACGATTAGTTTGGGGTTACAGAGAGAGTACGATCAGTTTGGGGTTACAGGGGGGAGTATGGTTAGTTTGGGGTTACAGGAGGGAGTATAGTTAGTTTGGGGTTACAGGGGGGGAGTATGGTTAGTTTGGGGTTACAGGGGGAGTATGGTTAGTTTGGGGTTACAGGGAGAGTATGGTTAGTTTGGGGTTACAGGGAGAGTATGGTTAGTTTGGGGTTACAGGGAGAGTATGGTTAGTTTGGGGTTACAGGGAGAGTAGGGTTAGTTTGGGGTTACAGGGAGAGTAGGGTTAGTTTGGGGTTACAGGGAGAGTAGGGTTAGTTTGGGGTTACAGGGAGAGTAGGGTTAGTTTGGGGTTACAGGGAGAGTAGGGTTAGTTTGGGGTTACAGGGAGAGTAGGGTTAGTTTGGGTTTACAGGGAGAGTAGGGTTAGTTTGGGCTTACAGGGAGAGTATGGTTAATTTGGGCTTACAGGGGGGAGTACGGTTAGTTTGGGCTTACAGGGGGGAGTACGGTTAGTTTGGGGTTACAGGGAGGGTATGGTTAGTTTGGGGTTACAGGGAGAGTATGGTTAGTTTGGGGTTACAGGGAGAGTATGGTTAGTTTGGGGTTACAGGGGGGAGTACGGTTAGTTTGGGGTTACAGGGAGAGTACGATTAGTTTGGGGTTACAGGGGGGAGTATGGTTAGTTTGGGGTTACAGGGAGAGTACAATTAGTTTGGAGTTACAGGGGGAGTATGGTTAGTTTGGGGTTACATGGAGAGTATGGTTAGTTTGGGTTTACAGGGAGAGTATGGGAGAGTATGGTTAGTTTGGGGTTACAGGGAGAGTATGGTTAGTTTGGGGTTACAGGGGGAGTATGTTTAGTTTGGGGTTACAGGGGGAGTATGGTTAGTTTGGGGTTACAGGGGGAGTATGGTTAGTTTGGGGTTACAGGGGGAGTATGGTTAGTTTGGGGTTACAGGGGGAGTATGGTTAGTTTGGGGTTACAGGGGGAGTACGGTTAGTTTGGGGTTACAGGGATAGTACGATTAGTTTGGGGTTACAGAGAGAGTACGATCAGTTTGGGGTTACAGGGGGGAGTATGGTTAGTTTGGGGTTACAGGAGGGAGTATAGTTAGTTTGGGGTTACAGGGGGGGAGTATGGTTAGTTTGGGGTTACAGGGGGAGTATGGTTAGTTTGGGGTTACAGGGAGAGTATGGTTAGTTTGGGGTTACAGGGAGAGTATGGTTAGTTTGGGGTTACAGGGAGAGTATGGTTAGTTTGGGGTTACAGGGAGAGTAGGGTTAGTTTGGGGTTACAGGGAGAGTAGGGTTAGTTTGGGGTTACAGGGAGAGTAGGGTTAGTTTGGGGTTACAGGGAGAGTAGGGTTAGTTTGGGGTTACAGGGAGAGTAGGGTTAGTTTGGGGTTACAGGGAGAGTAGGGTTAGTTTGGGTTTACAGGGAGAGTAGGGTTAGTTTGGGCTTACAGGGAGAGTATGGTTAATTTGGGCTTACAGGGGGGAGTACGGTTAGTTTGGGCTTACAGGGGGGAGTACGGTTAGTTTGGGGTTACAGGGAGGGTATGGTTAGTTTGGGGTTACAGGGAGAGTATGGTTAGTTTGGGGTTACAGGGAGAGTATGGTTAGTTTGGGGTTACAGGGGGGAGTACGGTTAGTTTGGGGTTACAGGGAGAGTACGATTAGTTTGGGGTTACAGGGGGGAGTATGGTTAGTTTGGGGTTACAGGGAGAGTACAATTAGTTTGGGGTTACAGGGGGGAGTATGGTTAGTTTGGGGTTACAGGGATAGTAGGGTTAGTTTGGGGTTACAGGGAGAGTATGGTTAGTTTGGGCCTACAGGGGGGAGTACGGTTAGTTTGGGCTTACAGGGGGGAGTACGGTTAGTTTGGGGTTACAGGGAGGGTATGTTTAGTTTGGGGTTACAGGGAGAGTATGGTTAGTTTGGGGTTACAGGGGGGAGTACGGTTAATTTGGGGTTACAGGGAGAGTACGATTAGTTTGGGGTTACAGTGGGGAGTATGGTTAGTTTGGTGTTACAGGGAGAATATGGTTAGTTTGGGGTTACTGGGGGAGTATGATTAGTTTGGGGGTTGCAGGAGGGAGTATAGTTAGTTTGGGGTTACAGGGGGAAGTATGGTTAGTTTGGGGTTACAGGGGGAGTATGGTTAGTTTGGGGTTACAGGGAGAGTAGGGTTAGTTTGGGGTTACAGGGAGAGTAGGGTTAATTTAGGGTTAGTTTGGGGTTACAGGGAGTGTATGGTTAGTTTGGGGTTACAGGGAGAGTAGGGTTAGTTTGGGGTTACAGGGAGAGTAGTGTTAGTTTGGGGTTACAGGGAGAGTAGGGTTAGTTTGGGGTTACAGGGGGGAGTACGGTTAGTTTGGGTTTACAGGGAGAGTACGGTTAGTTTGGGTTACAGGGAGAGTACGGTTAGTTTGAGGTTACAGGGGGGAATATGGTTAGTTTGGGGTTACAGGGGGGAATATGGTTAGTTTGGGGTTACAGGGGGGAATATGGTTAGTTTGCGGTTTACAGGAGGGAGTATGGTTAGTTTGGGGTTACAGGGAGAGTATGGTTAGTTTGGGGTTACAGGGGGAGTATGCTTAGTTTGGGGTTACAGGGAGAGTACGATTAGTTTGGGGTTACAGGGGGGAGTATGGTTAATTTGGGGTTACAGGGAGAGTACGATTAGTTTGGGGTTACAGGGAGAGTACGATTAGTTTGGGGTTACAGGGGGGAGTATGGTTAGTTTGGGGTTACAGGGAGAGTATGGTTAGTTTGGGGTTACAGGGGGAGTATGCTTAGTTTGGGGTTGCAGGGGGAGTATGATTAGTTTGGGGTTACAGGGGGGAGTATGGTTAATTTGGGGTTACAGGGAGAGTACGATTAGTTTGGGGTTACAGGGAGAGTACGGTTAGTTTGGGGTTACAGGGGGGAGTATGGTTAATTTGGGGTTACAGGGAGAGTACGATTAGTTTGGGGTTACAGGGGGGAGTATGGTTAATTTGGGGTTACAGGGAGAGTACGATTAGTTTGGGGTTACAGGGAGAGTACGGTTAGTTTGGGGTTACAGGGGGAGTACGGTTAGTTTGGGGATACGGGGAGAGTATGATTACTTTGGGGTTACAGGAGGGGGGTACGGTTAGTTTGGGGTTACGGGGAGAGTATGATTAGTTTGGGGTTACAGGGAGAGTATGGGAGAGTATGGTTAGTTTGGGGTTACAGGGAGAGTAGGGTTAGTTTGGGGTTACAAGGAGAGTATGATTAGTTTGGGGTTACAGGGAGAGTATGGGAGAGTATGGTTAGTTAGGGGTTACAGGGAGAGTATGGTTAGTTTGGGGTTACAGGGGGAGTATGGTTAGTTTGGGGTTACAGGGGGAGTATGGTTAGTTTGGGGTAAAAGGGACAGAATGGTTAGTTTGGGGTTACAGGGAGAGTATGGGAGAGTATGGTTAGATTGGGGTTACAGGGAGAGTATGGTTAGTTTGGGGTTACAGGGGGGGGGTATGGTTAGTTTGGAGTTACAGGGGGAGTATGGTTAGTTTGGGGTTACAGGTAGAGTATGGTTAGTTTGGGGTTACAGGGAGAGTATGGGAGAGTATGGTTAGTTTGGGGTTACAGGGAGAGTATGGTTAGTTTGGGGTTACAGGGGGAGTATGTTTAGTTTGGGTTTACAGGGGGAGTATGGTTAGTTTGGGGTTACAGGGGGAGTATGGTTAGTTTGGGGTTACAGGGGGAGTATGGTTAGTTTGGGGTTACAGGGGGAGTACGGTTAGTTTGGGGTTACAGGGATAGTACGATTATTTTGGGGTTACAGAGAGTACGATTAGTTTGGGGTTACAGGGGGGAGTATGGTTAGTTTGGGGTTACAGGGGGGAGTATAGTTAGTTTGGGGTTACAGGGGGGGAGTATGGTTAGTTTGGGGTTACAGGGGGAGTATGGTTACTTTGGGGTTACAGGGAGAGTATGGTTAGTTTGGGGTTACAGGGAGAGTATGGTTAGTTTGGGGTTACAGGGAGAGTATGGTTAGTTTGGGGTTACAGGGAGAGTATGGTTAGTTTGGGGTTACAGGGAGAGTATGGTTAGTTTGGGGTTACAGGGAGAGTAGGGTTAGTTTGGGTTTACAGGGGAGAGTAGGGTTAGTTTGGGTTTACAGGTAGAGTAGGGTTAGTTTGGGCTTACAGGGAGAGTAGGGTTAGTTTGGGCTTACAGGGAGAGTATGGTTAGTTTGGGCTTACAGGGGGGAGTACGGTTAGTTTGGGCTTACAGGGGGGAGTACGGTTAGTTTGGGCTTACAGGGAGGGTATGGTTAGTTTGGGGTTATAGGGAGAGTATGGTTAGTTTGGGGTTACAGGGAGAGTATGGTTAGTTTGGGGTTACAGGGGGGAGTACGGTTAGTTTGGGGTTACAGGGAGAGTACGATTAGTTTGGGGTTACAGGGGGGAGTATGGTTAGTTTGGGGTTACAGGGAGAGTACAATTAGTTTGGGGTTACAGTGGGGAGTATGGTTAGTTTGGGGTTACAGGGATAGTAGGGTTAGTTTGGGGTTACAGGGAGAGTATGGTTAGTTTGGGCCTACAGGGGGGAGTACGGTTAGTTTGGGCTTACAGGGGGGAGTACGGTTAGTTTGGGGTTACAGGGAGGGTATGGTTAGTTTGGGGTTACAGGGAGAGTATGGTTAGTTTGGGCTTACAGGGGGGAGTACGGTTAGTTTGGGGTTACAGGGAGAGTACGATTAGTTTGGGGTTACAGGGGGAGTATGGTTAGTTTGGGGTTACAGGGAGAGTACGGTTAGTTTGAGGTTACAGGGGGGAATATGGTTAGTTTGGGGTTACAGGGGGGAATATGGTTAGTTTGGGGTTACAGAGGGGAATATGGTTAGTTTGCGGTTTACAGGGGGTAGTATGGTTAGTTTGGGGTTACAGGGAGAGTATGGTTAGTTTGGGGTTACAGGGGGGAGTATGGTTAATTTGGGGTTACAGGGAGAGTACGATTAGTTTGGGGTTACAGGGAGAGTACGATTAGTTTGGGGTTACAGGGGGGAGTATGGTTAGTTTGGGGTTACAGGGATAGTACGGTTAGTTTGGTGTTACAGGGAGAGTATGGTTAGTTTGGGGTTACAGGGGGAGTATGCTTAGTTTGGGGTTGCAGGGGGAGTATGATTAGTTTGGGGCTACAGGGGGGAGTATGGTTAGTTTGGGGTTACAGGGGGAGTATGGTTAGTTTGGGGTTACAGGGGGGTATGGTTAGTTTGGGGTTACAGGGGGGAGTATGGTTAGTTTGGGGTTACAGGGAGAGTATGGTTAGTTTGGGGTTACAGGGAGAGTATGGTTAGTTTGGGGTTACAGGGAGTGTATGGTTAGTTTGGGTTACAGGGAGAGTAGGATTAGTTTGGGGTTACAGGGAGAGTATGGTTAGTTTGGGGTTACAGGGAGTGTATGGTTAGTTTGGGTTACAGGGAGAGTAGGATTAGTTTGGGGTTACAGGGAGAGTAGGATTAGTTTGGGGTTACAGGGAGAGTAGGGTTAGTTTGGGGTTACAGGGAGAGTATGGTTAGTTTGGGGTTACAGGGAGAGTAGGGTTAGTTTGGGGTTACAGGGAGAGTAGGGTTAGTTTGGGGTTACAGGGAGAGTAGGGTTAGTTTGGGGTTACAGGGAGAGTAGGGTTAGTTTGGGGTTACAGGGAGAGTAGGGTTAGTTTGGGGTTACAGGGAGAGTAGGGTTAGTTTGGGTTTACAGGGAGAGTAGGGTTAGTTTGGGCTTACAGGGAGAGTATGGTTAATTTGGGCTTACAGGGGGGAGTACGGTTAGTTTGGGCTTACAGGGGGGAGTACGGTTAGTTTGGGGTTACAGGGACGGTATGGTTAGTTTGGGGTTACAGGGAGAGTATGGTTAGTTTGGGGTTACAGGGAGAGTATGGTTAGTTTGGGGTTACAGGGGGGAGTACGGTTAGTTTGGGGTTACAGGGAGAGTACGATTAGTTTGGGGTTACAGGGGGGAGTATGGTTAGTTTGGGGTTACAGGGAGAGTACAATTAGTTTGGGGTTACAGGGGGGAGTATGGTTAGTTTGGGGTTACAGGGATAGTAGGGTTAGTTTGGGGTTACAGGGAGAGTATGGTTAGTTTGGGCCTACAGGGGGGAGTACGGTTAGTTTGGGCTTACAGGGGGGAGTACGGTTAGTTTGGGGTTACAGGGAGGGTATGTTTAGTTTGGGGTTACAGGGAGAGTATGGTTAGTTTGGGGTTACAGGGGGGAGTACGGTTAATTTGGGGTTACAGGGAGAGTACGATTAGTTTGGGGTTACAGTGGGGAGTATGGTTAGTTTGGTGTTACTTGGAGAATATGGTTAGTTTGGGGTTACTGGGGGAGTATGATTAGTTTGGGGGTTGCAGGAGGGAGTATAGTTAGTTTGGGGTTACAGGGGGAAGTATGGTTAGTTTGGGGTTACAGGGGGAGTATGGTTAGTTTGGGGTTACAGGGAGAGTAGGGTTAGTTTGGGGTTACAGGGAGAGTAGGGTTAATTTAGGGTTAGTTTGGGGTTACAGGGAGTGTATGGTTAGTTTGGGGTTACAGGGAGAGTAGGGTTAGTTTGGGGTTACAGGGAGAGTAGTGTTAGTTTGGGGTTACAGGGAGAGTAGGGTTAGTTTGGGGTTACAGGGGGGAGTACGGTTAGTTTGGGTTTACAGGGAGAGTACGGTTAGTTTGGGGTTACAGGGAGAGTACGGTTAGTTTGAGGTTACAGGGGGGAATATGGTTAGTTTGGGGTTACAGGGGGGAATATGGTTAGTTTGGGGTTACAGGGGGGAATATGGTTAGTTTGCGGTTTACAGGAGGGAGTATGGTTAGTTTGGGGTTACAGGGAGAGTATGGTTAGTTTGGGGTTACAGGGGGAGTATGCTTAGTTTGGGGTTACAGGGAGAGTACGATTAGTTTGGGGTTACAGGGGGGAGTATGGTTAATTTGGGGTTACAGGGAGAGTACGATTAGTTTGGGGTTACAGGGAGAGTACGATTAGTTTGGGGTTACAGGGGGGAGTATGGTTAGTTTGGGGTTACAGGGATAGTACGGTTAGTTTGGGGTTACAGGGAGAGTATGGTTAGTTTGGGGTTACAGGGGGAGTATGCTTAGTTTGGGGTTGCAGGGGGAGTATGATTAGTTTGGGGTTACAGGGGGGAGTATGGTTAATTTGGGGTTACAGGGAGAGTACGATTAGTTTGGGGTTACAGGGAGAGTACGGTTAGTTTGGGGTTACAGGGGGGAGTATGGTTAATTTGGGGTTACAGGGAGAGTACGATTAGTTTGGGGTTACAGGGGGGAGTATGGTTAATTTGGGGTTACAGGGAGAGTACGATTAGTTTGGGGTTACAGGGAGAGTACGGTTAGTTTGGGGTTACAGGGGGAGTACGGTTAGTTTGGGGATACGGGGAGAGTATGATTACTTTGGGGTTACAGGAGGGGGGTACGGTTAGTTTGGGGTTACGGGGAGAGTATGATTAGTTTGGGGTTACAGGGAGAGTATGGGAGAGTATGGTTAGTTTGGGGTTACAGGGAGAGTAGGGTTAGTTTGGGGTTACAAGGAGAGTATGATTAGTTTGGGGTTACAGGGAGAGTATGGGAGAGTATGGTTAGTTAGGGGTTACAGGGAGAGTATGGTTAGTTTGGGGTTACAGGGGGAGTATGGTTAGTTTGGGGTTACAGGGGGAGTATGGTTAGTTTGGGGTAAAAGGGACAGAATGGTTAGTTTGGGGTTACAGGGAGAGTATGGGAGAGTATGGTTAGATTGGGGTTACAGGGAGAGTATGGTTAGTTTGGGGTTACAGGGGGGGGGTATGGTTAGTTTGGAGTTACAGGGGGAGTATGGTTAGTTTGGGGTTACAGGTAGAGTATGGTTAGTTTGGGGTTACAGGGAGAGTATGGGAGAGTATGGTTAGTTTGGGGTTACAGGGAGAGTATGGTTAGTTTGGGGTTACAGGGGGAGTATGTTTAGTTTGGGTTTACAGGGGGAGTATGGTTAGTTTGGGGTTACAGGGGGAGTATGGTTAGTTTGGGGTTACAGGGGGAGTATGGTTAGTTTGGGGTTACAGGGGGAGTACGGTTAGTTTGGGGTTACAGGGATAGTACGATTATTTTGGGGTTACAGAGAGTACGATTAGTTTGGGGTTACAGGGGGGAGTATGGTTAGTTTGGGGTTACAGGGGGGAGTATAGTTAGTTTGGGGTTACAGGGGGGGAGTATGGTTAGTTTGGGGTTACAGGGGGAGTATGGTTACTTTGGGGTTACAGGGAGAGTATGGTTAGTTTGGGGTTACAGGGAGAGTATGGTTAGTTTGGGGTTACAGGGAGAGTATGGTTAGTTTGGGGTTACAGGGAGAGTATGGTTAGTTTGGGGTTACAGGGAGAGTATGGTTAGTTTGGGGTTACAGGGAGAGTAGGGTTAGTTTGGGTTTACAGGGGAGAGTAGGGTTAGTTTGGGTTTACAGGTAGAGTAGGGTTAGTTTGGGCTTACAGGGAGAGTAGGGTTAGTTTGGGCTTACAGGGAGAGTATGGTTAGTTTGGGCTTACAGGGGGGAGTACGGTTAGTTTGGGCTTACAGGGGGGAGTACGGTTAGTTTGGGCTTACAGGGAGGGTATGGTTAGTTTGGGGTTATAGGGAGAGTATGGTTAGTTTGGGGTTACAGGGAGAGTATGGTTAGTTTGGGGTTACAGGGGGGAGTACGGTTAGTTTGGGGTTACAGGGAGAGTACGATTAGTTTGGGGTTACAGGGGGGAGTATGGTTAGTTTGGGGTTACAGGGAGAGTACAATTAGTTTGGGGTTACAGTGGGGAGTATGGTTAGTTTGGGGTTACAGGGATAGTAGGGTTAGTTTGGGGTTACAGGGAGAGTATGGTTAGTTTGGGCCTACAGGGGGGAGTACGGTTAGTTTGGGCTTACAGGGGGGAGTACGGTTAGTTTGGGGTTACAGGGAGGGTATGGTTAGTTTGGGGTTACAGGGAGAGTATGGTTAGTTTGGGCTTACAGGGGGGAGTACGGTTAGTTTGGGGTTACAGGGAGAGTACGATTAGTTTGGGGTTACAGGGGGAGTATGGTTAGTTTGGGGTTACAGGGAGAGTACGGTTAGTTTGAGGTTACAGGGGGGAATATGGTTAGTTTGGGGTTACAGGGGGGAATATGGTTAGTTTGGGGTTACAGAGGGGAATATGGTTAGTTTGCGGTTTACAGGGGGTAGTATGGTTAGTTTGGGGTTACAGGGAGAGTATGGTTAGTTTGGGGTTACAGGGGGGAGTATGGTTAATTTGGGGTTACAGGGAGAGTACGATTAGTTTGGGGTTACAGGGAGAGTACGATTAGTTTGGGGTTACAGGGGGGAGTATGGTTAGTTTGGGGTTACAGGGATAGTACGGTTAGTTTGGTGTTACAGGGAGAGTATGGTTAGTTTGGGGTTACAGGGGGAGTATGCTTAGTTTGGGGTTGCAGGGGGAGTATGATTAGTTTGGGGCTACAGGGGGGAGTATGGTTAGTTTGGGGTTACAGGGGGAGTATGGTTAGTTTGGGGTTACAGGGGGGTATGGTTAGTTTGGGGTTACAGGGGGGAGTATGGTTAGTTTGGGGTTACAGGGAGAGTATGGTTAGTTTGGGTTTACAGGGAGAGTATGGTTAGTTTGGGGTTACAGGGAGTGTATGGTTAGTTTGGGTTACAGGGAGAGTAGGATTAGTTTGGGGTTACAGGGAGAGTAGGGTTAGTTTGGGGTTACAGGGAGAGTAGGGTTAGTTTGGGGTAACAGGGAGAGTAGGGTTAGTTTGGGGTAACAGGGAGAGTAGGGTTAGTTTGGGGTTACAGGGGGGAGTACGTTAGTTTGGGGTTACAGGGAGAGTACGGTTAGTTTGGGGTTACAGGGGGAGTACGGTTAGTTTGGGGTTACGGGGAGAGTATGGTTACTTTGGGGTTACAGGAGGGGGGTACGGTTAGTTTGGGGTTACAGGGAGAGTATGATTAGTTTGGGGTTACAGGGAGCGTATGGGAGAGTATGGTTAGTTTGGGGTTACAGGGAGAGTAGGGTTAGTTTGGGGTTACAAGGAGAGTATGATTAGTTTGGGGTTACAGGGAGAGTATGGGAGAGTATGGTTAGTTTGGGGTTACAGGGAGAGTATGGTTAGTTTGGGGTTACAGGGAGAGTATGGTTAGTTTGGGGTTACAGGGGGGTATGGTTAGTTTGGGGTTACAGGGGGAGTATGGTTAGTTTGGGGTTACAGGGAGAGTATGGTTAGTTTGGGGTTACAGGGAGAGTATGGTTAGTTTGGGGTTACAGGGAGAGTATGGTTAGTTTGGGGTTACAGGGGGAGTATGTTTAGTTTGGGGTTACAGGGGGAGTATGGTTAGTTTGGGGTTACAGGAGGGAGTACGGTTAGTTTGGGGTTACAGGGAGAGTACGGTTAGTTTGGGGTTACAGGGGGGGTACGGTGAGTTTGGGGTTACAGGGAGAGTATGGTTAGTTTGGGGTTACAGGGGAGGGTACGGTTAGTTTGGGGTTACAGGTAGAGTACGGTTAGTTTGGGGCTACAGGTAGAGTACGGTTAGTTTGGGGCTACAGGGGGATTACGGTTAGTTTGGGGTTACGGTGAGTACGGTTAGTTTGGGGTTACAGGGGGAGTACGGTTAGTTTGGGGTTACAGGGGGGTATGGTTAGTTTGGGGTTACAGGGTGAGTATGGTTAGTTTGGGGTTACAGGGGAGAGTATGGTTAGTTTGGGGTTACAGGGGAGAGTATGGTTAGTTTGGGGTTACAGGGGAGAGTATGGTTAGTTTGGGGTTACAGAGGAGAGTATGGTTAGTTTGGGGTTACAGGGGGAGTATGGTTAGTTTGGGTTACAGGGGAGAGTACGGTTAGTTTGGGTTACAGGGGGAGTACGGTTAGTTTGGGTTACAGGGGAGAGTACGGTTAGTTTGGGTTACAGGGGGAGAACGGTTAGTTTGGGGTTACAGGGAGGGTACGGTCAGTTTGGGGTTACAGGGGGAGTACGGTTAGTTTGGGTTACAGGGGAGAGTACGGTTAGTTTGGGGTTACAGGGAGAGTACGATTAGTTTGGGGTTACAGGGGGGAGTATGGTTAGTTTGGGGTTACAGGGATAGTACGGTTAGTTTGGGGTTACAGGGAGAGTATGGTTAGTTTGGGGTTACAGGGGGAGTATGCTTAGTTTGGGGTTACAGGGAGAGTACGATTAGTTTGGAGTTACAGGGGGGAGTATGGTTAATTTGGGGTTACAGGGAGAGTACGATTAGTTTGGGGTTACAGGGAGAGTACGGTTAGTTTGGGGTTACAGGGAGAGTATGGTTAGTTTGGGGTTACAGGGGGAGTATGCTTAGTTTGGGGTTGCAGGGGGAGTATGATTAGTTTGGGGTTACAGGGGGGAGTATAGTTAGTTTGGGGTTACAGGGGGAGTATGGTTAGTTTGGGGTTACAGGGGGGGTATGGTTAGTTTGGGGTTACAGGGGGAGTATGGTTAGTTTGGGGTTACAGGGAGAGTATGGTTAGTTTGGGGTTACAGGGAGAGTATGGTTAGTTTGGGGTTACAGGGAGTGTAGGGTTCGTTTGGGGTTACAGGGAGAGTAGGGTTAGTTTGGGGTTACAGGGAGAGTAGGGTTAGTTTGGGGTAACAGGGAGAGTAGGGTTAGTTTGGGGTTACAGGGGGGAGTACGGTTAGTTTGGGGTTACAGGGGGAGTACGGTTAGTTTGGGGTTACAAGGGGAGTACGGTTAGTTTGGGGTTACAGGGGGAGTACGGTTAGTTTGGGGATACGGGGAGAGTATGGTTACTTTGGGGTTACAGGAGGGGGGTACGGTTAGTTTGGGGTTACGGGGAGAGTATGATTAGTTTGGGGTTACAGGGAGAGTATGGGAGAGTATGGTTAGTTTGGGGTTACAGGGAGAGTAGGGTTAGTTTGGGGTTACAAGGAGAGTATGATTAGTTTGGGGTTACAGGGAGAGTATGGGAGAGTATGGTTAGTTAGGGGTTACAGGGAGAGTATGGTTAGTTTGGGGTTACAGGGGGAGTATGGTTAGTTTGGGGTTACAGGGGGAGTATGGTTAGTTTGGGGTAAAAGGGACAGAATGGTTAGTTTGGGGTTACAGGGAGAGTATGGGAGAGTATGGTTAGATTGGGGTTACAGGGAGAGTATGGTTAGTTTGGGGTTACAGGGGGGGGTATGGTTAGTTTGGAGTTACAGGGGGAGTATGGTTAGTTTGGGGTTACAGGTAGAGTATGGTTAGTTTGGGGTTACAGGGAGAGTATGGGAGAGTATGGTTAGTTTGGGGTTACAGGGAGAGTATGGTTAGTTTGGGGTTACAGGGGGAGTATGTTTAGTTTGGGTTTACAGGGGGAGTATGGTTAGTTTGGGGTTACAGGGGGAGTATGGTTAGTTTGGGGTTACAGGGGGAGTATGGTTAGTTTGGGGTTACAGGGGGAGTACGGTTAGTTTGGGGTTACAGGGATAGTACGATTAGTTTGGGGTTACAGAGAGTACGATTAGTTTGGGGTTACAGGGGGGAGTATGGTTAGTTTGGGGTTACAGGGGGGAGTATAGTTAGTTTGGGGTTACAGGGGGGAGTATGGTTAGTTTGGGGTTACAGGGAGAGTATGGTTAGTTTGGGGTTACAGGGAGAGTATGGTTAGTTTGGGGTTACAGGGAGAGTATGGTTAGTTTGGGGTTACAGGGAGAGTATTGTTAGTTTGGGTTTACAGGGGAGAGTAGGGTTAGTTTGGGTTTACAGGTAGAGTAGGGTTAGTTTGGGCTTACAGGGAGAGTAGGGTTAGTTTGGGCTTACAGGGAGAGTGTGGTTAGTTTGGGCTTACAGGGGGGAGTACGGTTAGTTTGGGCTTACAGGGGGGAGTACGGTTAGTTTGGGCTTACAGGGAGGGTATGGTTAGTTTGGGGTTATAGGGAGAGTATGGTTAGTTTGGGGTTACAGGGAGAGTATGGTTAGTTTGGGGTTACAGGGGGGAGTACGGTTAGTTTGGGGTTACAGGGAGAGTACGATTAGTTTGGGGTTACAGGGGGGAGTATGGTTAGTTTGGGGTTACAGGGAGAGTACAATTAGTTTGGGGTTACAGTGGGGAGTATGGTTAGTTTGGGGTTACAGGGATAGTAGGGTTAGTTTGGGGTTACAGGGAGAGTATGGTTAGTTTGGGCCTACAGGGGGGAGTACGGTTAGTTTGGGCTTACAGGGGGGAGTACGGTTAGTTTGGGGTTACAGGGAGGGTATGGTTAGTTTGGGGTTACAGGGAGAGTATGGTTAGTTTGGGGTTACAGGGGGGAGTACGGTTAGTTTGGGGTTACAGGGAGAGTACGATTAGTTTGGGGTTACAGGGGGAGTATGGTTAGTTTGGGGTTACAGGGAGAGTACGGTTAGTTTGAGGTTACAGGGGGGAATATGGTTAGTTTGGGGTTACAGGGGGGAATATGGTTAGTTTGGGGTTACAGAGGGGAATATGGTTAGTTTGCGGTTTACAGGGGGGAGTATGGTTAGTTTGGGGTTACAGGGAGAGTATGGTTAGTTTGGGGTTACAGGGGGAGTATGCTTAGTTTGGGGTTACAGGGAGAGTACGATTAGTTTGGGGTTACAGGGGGGAGTATGGTTAATTTGGGGTTACAGGGAGAGCACGATTAGTTTGGGGTTACAGGGAGAGTACGATTAGTTTGGGGTTACAGGGGGGAGTATGGTTAGTTTGGGGTTACAGGGATAGTACGGTTAGTTTGGTGTTACAGGGAGAGTATGGTTAGTTTGGGGTTACAGGGGGAGTATGCTTAGTTTGGGGTTGCAGGGGGAGTATGATTAGTTTGGGGCTACAGGGGGGAGTATGGTTAGTTTGGGGTTACAGGGGGAGTATGGTTAGTTTGGGGTTACAGGGGATGTATGGTTAGTTTGGGGTTACAGGGGGAGTATGGTTAGTTTGGGGTTACAGGGAGAGTATGGTTAGTTTGGGGTTACAGGGAGAGTATGGTTAGTTTGGGGTTACAGGGAGAGTATGGTTAGTTTGGGGTTACAGGGAGTGTATGGTTAGTTTGGGTTACAGGGAGAGTAGGATTAGTTTGGGGTTACAGGGAGAGTAGGGTTAGTTTGGGGTTACAGGGAGAGTAGGGTTAGTTTGGGGTAACAGGGAGAGTAGGGTTAGTTTGGGGTAACAGGGAGAGTAGGGTTAGTTTGGGGTTACAGGGGGGAGTACGTTAGTTTGGGGTTACAGGGAGAGTACGGTTAGTTTGGGGTTACAGGGGGAGTACGGTTAGTTTGGGGTTACGGGGAGAGTATGGTTACTTTGGGGTTACAGGAGGGGGGTACGGTTAGTTTGGGGTTACAGGGAGAGTATGATTAGTTTGGGGTTACAGGGAGCGTATGGGAGAGTATGGTTAGTTTGGGGTTACAGGGAGAGTAGGGTTAGTTTGGGGTTACAAGGAGAGTATGATTAGTTTGGGGTTACAGGGAGAGTATGGGAGAGTATGGTTAGTTTGGGGTTACAGGGAGAGTATGGTTAGTTTGGGGTTACAGGGAGAGTATGGTTAGTTTGGGGTTACAGGGGGGTATGGTTAGTTTGGGGTTACAGGGGGAGTATGGTTAGTTTGGGGTTACAGGGAGAGTATGGTTAGTTTGGGGTTACAGGGAGAGTATGGTTAGTTTGGGGTTACAGGGAGAGAATGGTTAGTTTGGGGTTACAGGCAGAGTATGGTTAGTTTGGGGTTACAGGGGGATTATGTTTAGTTTGGGGTTACAGGGGGAGTATGGTTAGTTTGGGGTTACAGGAGGGAGTACGGTTAGTTTGGGGTTACAGGGAGAGTACGGTTAGTTTGGGGTTACAGGGGGGGTACGGTGAGTTTGGGGTTACAGGGAGAGTATGGTTAGTTTGAGGTTACAGGGGAGGGTACGGTTAGTTTGGGGTTACAGGTAGAGTACGGTTAGTTTGGGGCTACAGGTAGAGTACGGTTAGTTTGGGGCTACAGGGGGATTACGGTTAGTTTGGGGTTACGGTGAGTACGGTTAGTTTGGGGTTACAGGGGGAGTACGGTTAGTTTGGGGTTACAGGGGGGTATGGTTAGTTTGGGGTTACAGGGAGAGTATGGTTAGTTTGGGGTTACAGGGGAGAGTATGGTTAGTTTGGGGTTACAGGGGAGAGTATGGTTAGTTTGGGGTTACAGGGGAGAGTATGGTTAGTTTGGGGTTACAGAGGAGAGTATGGTTAGTTTGGGGTTACAGGGGGAGTACGGTTAGTTTGGGTTACAGGGGAGAGTACGGTTAGTTTGGGTTACAGGGGGAGTACGGTTAGTTTGGGTTACAGGGGAGAGTACGGTTAGTTTGGGTTACAGGGGGAGAACGGTTAGTTTGGGGTTACAGGGAGGGTACGGTCAGTTTGGGGTTACAGGGGGAGTACGGTTAGTTTGGGTTACAGGGGAGAGTACGGTTAGTTTGGGGTTACAGGGAGAGTAGGGTTAGTTTGGGGTTACAGGGAGAGTAGGGTTAGTTTGGGGTAACAGGGAGAGTAGGGTTAGTTTGGGGTTACAGGGGGGAGTACGGTTAGTTTGGGGTTACAGGGGGAGTACGGTTAGTTTGGGGTTACAGGGGGGAGTACGGTTAGTTTGGGGTTACGGGGAGAGTATGGTTACTTTGGGGTTACAGGAGGGGGGTATGATTAGTTTGGGGTTACAGGGAGAGTATGGGAGAGTATGGTTAGTTTGGGGTTACAGGGAGAGTATGGTTAGTTTGGGGTTACAGGGGGAGTATGGTTAGTTTGGGGTTACAGGGGGAGTATGGTTAGTTTGGGGTTACAGGGAGAGAATGGTTAGTTTGGGGTTACAGGGAGAGTATGGGAGAGTATGGTTAGTTTGGGGTTACAGGGAGAGTATGGTTAGTTTGGGGTTACAGGGGGGGTATGGTTAGTTTGGAGTTACAGGGGGAGTATGGTTAGTTTGGGGTTACAGGGAGAGTATGGCTAGTTTGGGGTTACAGGGAGAGTATGGGAGAGTATGGTTAGTTTGGGGTTACAGGGAGAGTATCGTTAGTTTGGGGTTACAGGGGGAGTATGTTTAGTTTGGGGTTACAGGGGGAGTATGGTTAGTTTGGGGTTACAGGGGGAGTATGGTTAGTTTGGGGTTACAGGGGGAGTATGGTTAGTTTGGGGTTACAGGGGGAGTATGGTTAGTTTGGGGTTACAGGGGGAGTACGGTTAGTTTGGGGTTACAGGGATAGTACGATTAGTTTGGGGTTACAGAGAGAGTACGATTAGTTTGGGGTTACAGGGGGGAGTATGGTTAGTTTGGGGTTACAGGAGGGAGTATAGTTAGTTTGGGGTTACAGGGGGGGAGTATGGTTAGTTTGGGGTTACAGGGGGAGTATGGTTAGTTTGGGGTTACAGGGAGAGTATGGTTAGTTTGGGGTTACAGGGAGAGTATGGTTAGTTTGGGGTTACAGGGAGAGTATGGTTAGTTTGGGGTTACAGGGAGAGAATGGTTAGTTTGGGGTTACAGGCAGAGTATGGTTAGTTTGGGGTTACAGGGGGAGTATGTTTAGTTTGGGGTTACAGGGGGAGTATGGTTAGTTTGGGGTTACAGGAGGGAGTACGGTTAGTTTGGGGTTACAGGGAGAGTACGGTTAGTTTGGGGTTACAGGGGGGGTACGGTGAGTTTGGGGTTACAGGGAGAGTATGGTTAGTTTGAGGTTACAGGGGAGGGTACGGTTAGTTTGGGGTTACAGGTAGAGTACGGTTAGTTTGGGGCTACAGGTAGAGTACGGTTAGTTTGGGGCTACAGGGGGATTACGGTTAGTTTGGGGTTACGGTGAGTACGGTTAGTTTGGGGTTACAGGGGGAGTACGGTTAGTTTGGGGTTACAGGGGGGTATGGTTAGTTTGGGGTTACAGGGAGAGTATGGTTAGTTTGGGGTTACAGGGGAGAGTATGGTTAGTTTGGGGTTACAGGGGAGAGTATGGTTAGTTTGGGGTTACAGGGGAGAGTATGGTTAGTTTGGGGTTACAGAGGAGAGTATGGTTAGTTTGGGGTTACAGGGGGAGTACGGTTAGTTTGGGTTACAGGGGAGAGTACGGTTAGTTTGGGTTACAGGGGGAGTACGGTTAGTTTGGCTTACAGGGGGGAGTACGGTTAGTTTGGGTTACAGGGGGAGAACGGTTAGTTTGGGGTTACAGGGAGGGTACGGTCAGTTTGGGGTTACAGGGGGAGTACGGTTAGTTTGGGTTACAGGGGAGAGTACGGTTAGTTTGGGGTTACAGGGAGAGTAGGGTTAGTTTGGGGTTACAGGGAGAGTAGGGTTAGTTTGGGGTAACAGGGAGAGTAGGGTTAGTTTGGGGTTACAGGGGGGAGTACGGTTAGTTTGGGGTTACAGGGGGAGTACGGTTAGTTTGGGGTTACAGGGGGGAGTACGGTTAGTTTGGGGTTACGGGGAGAGTATGGTTACTTTGGGGTTACAGGAGGGGGGTATGATTAGTTTGGGGTTACAGGGAGAGTATGGGAGAGTATGGTTAGTTTGGGGTTACAGGGAGAGTATGGTTAGTTTGGGGTTACAGGGGGAGTATGGTTAGTTTGGGGTTACAGGGGGAGTATGGTTAGTTTGGGGTTACAGGGAGAGAATGGTTAGTTTGGGGTTACAGGGAGAGTATGGGAGAGTATGGTTAGTTTGGGGTTACAGGGAGAGTATGGTTAGTTTGGGGTTACAGGGGGGGTATGGTTAGTTTGGAGTTACAGGGGGAGTATGGTTAGTTTGGGGTTACAGGGAGAGTATGGCTAGTTTGGGGTTACAGGGAGAGTATGGGAGAGTATGGTTAGTTTGGGGTTACAGGGAGAGTATCGTTAGTTTGGGGTTACAGGGGGAGTATGTTTAGTTTGGGGTTACAGGGGGAGTATGGTTAGTTTGGGGTTACAGGGGGAGTATGGTTAGTTTGGGGTTACAGGGGGAGTATGGTTAGTTTGGGGTTACAGGGGGAGTATGGTTAGTTTGGGGTTACAGGGGGAGTACGGTTAGTTTGGGGTTACAGGGATAGTACGATTAGTTTGGGGTTACAGAGAGAGTATGATTAGTTTGGGGTTACAGGGGGGAGTATGGTTAGTTTGGGGTTACAGGAGGGAGTATAGTTAGTTTGGGGTTACAGGGGGGGAGTATGGTTAGTTTGGGGTTACAGGGGGAGTATGGTTAGTTTGGGGTTACAGGGAGAGTATGGTTAGTTTGGGGTTACAGGGAGAGTATGGTTAGTTTGGGGTTACAGGGAGAGTATGGTTAGTTTGGGGTTACAGGGAGAGTATGGTTAGTTTGGGGTTACAGGGAGAGTATGGTTAGTTTGGGGTTACAGGGAGAGTATGGTTAGTTTGGGGTTACAGGGAGAGTAGGGTTAGTTTGGGGTTACAGGGAGAGTAGGGTTAGTTTGGGTTTACAGGGAGAGTAGGGTTAGTTTGGGTTTACAGGGAGAGTAGGGTTAGTTTGGGTTTACAGGGAGAGTAGGGTTAGTTTGGGCTTACAGGGAGAGTAGGGTTAGTTTGGGCTTACAGGGGGGAGTACGGTTAGTTTGGGCTTACAGGGGGGAGTACGGTTAGTTTGGGCTTACAGGGAGGGTATGGTTAGTTTGGGGTTACAGGGAGAGTATGGTTAGTTTGGGGTTACAGGGAGAGTATGGTTAGTTTGGGGTTACAGGGGGGAGTACGGTTAGTTTGGGGTTACAGGGAGAGTACGATTAGTTTGGGGTTACAGGGGGGAGTATGGTTAGTTTGGGGTTACAGGGAGAGTACAATTAGTTTGGGGTTACAGGGGGGAGTATGGTTAGTTTGGGGTTACAGGGATAGTAGGGTTAGTTTGGGGTTACAGGGAGAGTATGGTTAGTTTGGGCCTACAGGGGGGAGTACGGTTAGTTTGGGCTTACAGGGGGGAGTACGGTTAGTTTGGGGTTACAGGGAGGGTATGTTTAGTTTGGGGTTACAGGGAGAGTATGGTTAGTTTGGGGTTACAGGGGGGAGTACGGTTAGTTTGGGGTTACAGGGAGAGTACGATTAGTTTGGGGTTACAGTGGGGAGTATGGTTAGTTTGGTGTTACAGGGAGAATATGGTTAGTTTGGGGTTACTGGGGGAGTATGATTAGTTTGGGGGTTGCAGGAGGGAGTATAGTTAGTTTGGGGTTACAGGGGGGAGTATGGTTAGTTTGGGGTTACAGGGGGAGTATGGTTAGTTTGGGGTTACAGGGAGAGTAGGGTTAGTTTGGGGTTACAGGGAGAGTAGGGTTAGTTTAGGGTTAGTTTGGGGTTACAGGGAGTGTATGGTTAGTTTGGGGTTACAGGGAGAGTAGGGTTAGTTTGGGGTTACAGGGAGAGTAGTGTTAGTTTGGGGTTACAGGGAGAGTAGGGTTAGTTTGGGGTTACAGGGGGGAGTACGGTTAGTTTGGGTTTACAGGGAGAGTACGGTTAGTTTGGGGTTACAGGGAGAGTACGGTTAGTTTGAGGTTACAGGGGGGAATATGGTTAGTTTGGGGTAACAGGGGGGAATATGATTAGTTTGGGGTTACAGGGGGGAATATGGTTAGTTTGTGGTTTACAGGAGGGAGTATGGTTAGTTTGGGGTTACAGGGAGAGTATGGTTAGTTTGGGGTTACAGGGGGAGTATGCTTAGTTTGGGGTTACAGGGAGAGTACGATTAGTTTGGGGTTACAGGGGGGAGTATGGTTAGTTTGGGGTTACAGGGATAGTACGGTTAGTTTGGGGTTACAGGGAGAGTATGGTTAGTTTGGGGTTACAGGGGGAGTATGCTTAGTTTGGGGTTGCAGGGGGAGTATGATTAGTTTGGGGTTACAGGGGGGAGTATGGTTAGTTTGGGGTTACAGGGGGAGTATGGTTAGTTTGGGGTTACAGGGGGGTATGGTTAGTTTGGGGATACAGGGAGAGTATGGTTAGTTTGGGGTTACAGGGAGACTATGGTTAGTTTGGGGTTACAGGGAGAGTATGGTTAGTTTGGGGTTACAGGGAGTGTATGGTTAGTTTGGGTTACAGGGAGAGTAGGGTTAGTTTGGGGTAACAGGGAGAGTCGGGTTAGTTTGGGGTAACAGGGAGAGTAGGGTTAGTTTGGGGTTACAGGGGGGAGTACGTTAGTTTGGGGTTACAGGGAGAGTACGGTTAGTTTGGGGTTACAGGGGGAGTACGGTTAGTTTGGGGTTACGGGGAGAGTATGGTTACTTTGGGGTTACAGGAGGGGGGTACGGTTAGTTTGGGGTTACAGGGAGAGTATGATTAGTTTGGGGTTACAGGGAGCGTATGGGAGAGTATGGTTAGTTTGGGGTTACAGGGAGAGAATGGTTAGTTTGGAGTTACAGGGAGAGTATGGGAGAGTATGGTTAGTTTGGGGTTACAGGGAGAGTATGGTTAGTTTGGGGTTACAGGGAGAGTATGGTTAGTTTGGGGTTACAGGGGGGTATGGTTAGTTTGGGGTTACAGGGGGAGTATGGTTAGTTTGTGGTTACAGGGAGAGTATGGTTAGTTTGGGGTTACAGGGAGAGTATGGTTAGTTTGGGGTTACAGGGAGAGTATGGTTAGTTTGGGGTTACAGGGGGAGTATGTTTAGTTTGGGGTTACAGGGGGAGTATGGTTAGTTTGGGGTTACAGGGGGGAGTACGGTTAGTTTGGGGTTACAGGGAGAGTACGGTTAGTTTGGGGTTGCAGGGGGGGTACGGTGAGTTTGGGGTTACAGGGAGAGTATGGTTAGTTTGGGGTTACAGGGGAGGGTACGGTTAGTTTGGGGCTACAGGTAGAGTACGGTTAGTTTGGGGCTACAGGTAGAGTACGGTTAGTTTGGGGCTACAGGGGGATTACGGTTAGTTTGGGGTTACGGTGAGTGCGGTTAGTTTGGGGTTACAGGGGGAGTACGGTTAGTTTGGGGTTACAGGGGGGTATGGTTAGTTTGGGGTTACAGGGAGAGTATGGTTAGTTTGGGGTTACAGGGGAGAGTATGGTTAGTTTGGGGTTACAGGGGAGAGTATGGTTAGTTTGGGGTTACAGGGGAGAGTATGGTTAGTTTGGGGTTACAGAGGAGAGTATGGTTAGTTTGGGGTTACAGGGGGAGTACGGTTAGTTTGGGTTACAGGGGAGAGTACGGTTAGTTTGGGGTTACAGGGAGGGTATGGTTAGCTTGGGGTTACAGGGAGAGTATGGTTAGTTTGGGGTTACAGGGGGGAGTACGGTTAGTTTGGGGTTACAGGGAGAGTACGGTTAGTTTGAGGTTACAGGGGGGAATATGGTTAGTTTGAGGTTACAGGGGGGAATATGGTTAGTTTGGGGTTACAGGGGGGAATATGGTTAGTTTGGTGTTACAGGAGGGAATATGGTTAGTTTGCGGTTTACAGGGGGGAGTATGGTTAGTTTGGGGTTACAGGGAGAGTATGGTTAGTTTGGGGTTACAGGGGGAGTATGCTTAGTTTGGGGTTACAGGGAGAGTACGATTAGTTTGGGGTTACAGGGGGGAGTATGGCTAATTTGGGGTTACAGGGAGAGTACGATTAGTTTGGGGTTACAGGGAGAGTACGGTTAGTTTGGGGTTACAGGGAGAGTATGGTTAGTTTGGGGTTACAGGGGGAGCATGCTTAGTTTGGGGTTGCAGGGGGAGTATGATTAGTTTGGGGTTACAGGGGGGAGTATAGTTAGTTTGGGGTTACAGGGGGAGTATGGTAAGTTTGGGGTTACAGGGGGGGTATGGTTAGTTTGGGGTTACAGGGGGAGTATGGTTAGTTTGGGGTTACAGGGAGAGTATGGTTAGTTTGGGGTTACAGGGAGAGTATGGTTAGTTTGGGGTTACAGGGAGTGTAGGGTTAGTTTGGGGTTACAGGGAGAGTAGGGTTAGTTTGGGGTTACAGGGAGAGTAGGGTTAGTTTGGGGTTACAGGGAGAGTAGGGTTAGTTTGGGGTAACAGGGAGAGTAGGGTTAGTTTGGGGTTACAGGGGGGAGTACGGTTAGTTTGGGGTTACAGGGGGAGTACGGTTAGTTTGGGGTTACAGGGGGAGTACGGTTAGTTTGGGGTTACAGGGGGAGTACGGTTAGTTTGGGGATACGGGGAGAGTATGGTTACTTTGGGGTTACAGGAGGGGGGTACGGTTAGTTTGGGGTTACGGGGAGAGTATGATTAGTTTGGGGTTACAGGGAGAGTATGGGAGAGTATGGTTAGTTTGGGGTTACAGGGAGAGTAGGGTTAGTTTGGGGTTACAAGGAGAGTATGATTAGTTTGGGGTTACAGGGAGAGTATGGGAGAGTATGGTTAGTTAGGGGTTACAGGGAGAGTATGGTTAGTTTGGGGTTACAGGGGGAGTATGGTTAGTTTGGGGTTACAGGGGGAGTATGGTTAGTTTGGGGTTACAGGGACAGAATGGTTAGTTTGGGGTTACAGGGAGAGTATGGGAGAGTATGGTTAGTTTGGGGTTACAGGGAGAGTATGGTTAGTTTGGGGTTACAGGGGGGGTATGGTTAGTTTGGAGTTACAGGGGGAGTATGGTTAGTTTGGGGTTACAGGGAGAGTATGGTTAGTTTGGGGTTACAGGGAGAGTATGGGAGAGTATGGTTAGTTTGGGGATACAGGGAGAGTATGGTTAGTTTGGGGTTACAGGGGGAGTATGTTTAGTTTGGGTTTACAGGGGGAGTATGGTTAGTTTGGGGTTACAGGGGGAGTATGGTTAGTTTGGGGTTACAGGGGGAGTATGGTTAGTTTGGGGTTACAGGGGGAGTACGGTTAGTTTGGGGTTACAGGGATAGTACGATTAGTTTGGGGTTACAGAGAGAGTACGATTAGTTTGGGGTTACAGGGGGGAGTATGGTTAGTTTGGGGTTACAGGGGGGAGTATAGTTAGTTTGGGGTTACAGGGGGGGAGTATGGTTAGTTTGGGGTTACAGGGGGAGTATGGTTACTTTGGGGTTACAGGGAGAGTATGGTTAGTTTGGGGTTACAGGGAGAGTATGGTTACTTTGGGGTTACAGGGAGAGTATGGTTAGTTTGGGGTTACAGGGAGAGTATGGTTAGTTTGGGGTTACAGGGAGAGTATGGTTAGTTTGGGTTTACAGGGAGAGTAGGGTTAGTTTGGGTTTACAGGGAGAGTAGGGTTAGTTTGGGCTTACAGGGAGAGTAGGGTTAGTATGGGCTTACAGGGAGAGTATGGTTAGTTTGGGCTTACAGGGGGGAGTACGGTTAGTTTGGGCTTACAGGGGGGAGTACGGTTAGTTTGGGCTTACAGGGAGGGTATGGTTAGTTTGGGGTTATAGGGAGAGTATGGTTAGTTTGGGGTTACAGGGAGAGTATGGTTAGTTTGGGGTTACAGGGGGGAGTACGGTTAGTTTGGGGTTACAGGGAGAGTACGATTAGTTTGGGGTTACAGGGGGGAGTATGGTTAGTTTGGGGTTACAGGGAGAGTACAATTAGTTTGGGGTTACAGGGGGGAGTATGGTTAGTTTGGGGTTACAGGGATAGTAGGGTTAGTTTGGGGTTACAGGGAGAGTATGGTTAGTTTGGGCTTACAGGGGGGAGTACGGTTAGTTTGGGCTTACAGGGGGGAGTACGGTTAGTTTGGGCTTACAGGGAGGGTATGGTTAGTTTGGGGTTATAGGGAGAGTATGGTTAGTTTGGGGTTACAGGGAGAGTATGGTTAGTTTGGGGTTACAGGGGGGAGTACGGTTAGTTTGGGGTTACAGGGAGAGTACGATTAGTTTGGGGTTACAGGGGGGAGTATGGTTAGTTTGGGGTTACAGGGAGAGTACAATTAGTTTGGGGTTACAGGGGGGAGTATGGTTAGTTTGGGGTTACAGGGATAGTAGGGTTAGTTTGGGGTTACAGGGAGAGTATGGTTAGTTTGGGCCTACAGGGGGGAGTACGGTTAGTTTGGGCTTACAGGGGGGAGTACGGTTAGTTTGGGGTTACAGGGAGGGTATGGTTAGTTTGGGGTTACAGGGAGAGTATGGTTAGTTTGGGGTTACAGGGGGGAGTACGGTTAGTTTGGGGTTACAGGGAGAGTACGATTAGTTTGGGGTTACAGGGGGGAGTATGGTTAGTTTGGGGTTACAGGGAGAGTACAATTAGTTTGGGGTTACAGGGGGGAGTATGGTTAGTTTGGGGTTACAGGGATAGTAGGGTTAGTTTGGGGTTACAGGGAGAGTATGGTTAGTTTGGGCCTACAGGGGGGAGTACGGTTAGTTTGGGCTTACAGGGGGGAGTACGGTTAGTTTGGGGTTACAGGGAGGGTATGGTTAGTTTGGGGTTACAGGGAGAGTATGGTTAGTTTGGGGTTACAGGGGGGAGTACGGTTAGTTTGGGGTTACAGGGAGAGTACGATTAGTTTGGGGTTACAGGGGGGAGTATGGTTAGTTTGGTGTTACAGGGAGAGTATGGTTAGTTTGGGGTTACAGAGGGAGTATGGTTAATTTGGGGTTATAGGGAGAGTACGGTTAGTTTGAGGTTACAGGGGGGAATATGGTTAGTTTGGGGTTACAGGGGGGAATATGGTTAGTTTGGGGTTACAGAGGGGAATATGGTTAGTTTGCGGTTTACAGGGGGGAGTATGGTTAGTTTGGGGTTACAGGGAGAGTATGGTTAGTTTGGGGTTACAGGGGGAGTATGCTTAGTTTGGGGTTACAGGGAGAGTACGATTAGTTTGGGGTTACAGGGGGGAGTATGGTTAATTTGGGGTTACAGGGAGAGTACGATTAGTTTGGGGTTACAGGGAGAGTACGATTAGTTTGGGGTTACAGGGGGGAGTATGGTTAGTTTGGGGTTACAGGGATAGTACGGTTAGTTTGGTGTTACAGGGAGAGTATGGTTAGTTTGGGGTAACAGGGGGAGTATGCTTAGTTTGGGGTTGCAGGGGGAGTATGATTAGTTTGGGGTTACAGGGGGGAGTATGGTTAGTTTGGGGTTACAGGGGGAGTATGGTTAGTTTGGGGTTACAGGGGGGGTATGGTTAGTTTGGGGTTACAGGGGGAGTATGGTTAGTTTGGGGTTACAGGGAGAGTATGGTTAGTTTGGGGTTACAGGGAGAGTATGGTTAGTTTGGGGTTACAGGGAGAGTATGGTTAGTTTGGGGTTACAGGGAGTGTATGGTTAGTTTGGGTTACAGGGAGAGTAGGGTTAGTTTGGGGTTACAGGGAGAGTAGGGTTAGTTTGGGGTTACAGGGAGAGTAGGGTTAGTTTGGGGTAACAGGGAGAGTAGGGTTAGTTTGGGGTTACAGGGAGAGTATGGTTAGTTTGGGGTTACAGGGAGTGTAGGGTTAGTTTGGGGTTACAGGGAGAGTAGGGTTAGTTTGGGGTTACAGGGAGAGTAGGGTTAGTTTGGGGTTACAGGGAGAGTAGGGTTAGTTTGGGGTAACAGGGAGAGTAGGGTTAGTTTGGGGTTACAGGGGGGAGTACGGTTAGTTTGGGGTTACAGGGGGAGTACGGTTAGTTTGGGGTTACAGGGGGAGTACGGTTAGTTTGGGGTTACAGGGGGAGTACGGTTAGTTTGGGGATACGGGGAGAGTATGGTTACTTTGGGGTTACAGGAGGGGGGTACGGTTAGTTTGGGGTTACGGGGAGAGTATGATTAGTTTGGGGATACAGGGAGAGTATGGGAGAGTATGGTTAGTTTGGGGTTACAGGGAGAGTAGGGTTAGTTTGGGGTTACAAGGAGAGTATGATTAGTTTGGGGTTACAGGGAGAGTATGGGAGAGTATGGTTAGTTAGGGGTTACAGGGAGAGTATGGTTTGTTTGGGGTTACAGGGGGAGTATGGTTAGTTTGGGGTTACAGGGGGAGTATGGTTAGTTTGGGGTTACAGGGACAGAATGGTTAGTTTGGGGTTACAGGGAGAGTATGGGAGAGTATGGTTAGTTTGGGGATACAGGGAGAGTATGGTTAGTTTGGGGTTACAGGGGGGGTATGGTTAGTTTGGAGTTACAGGGGGAGTATGGTTAGTTTGGGGTTACAGGGAGAGTATGGTTAGTTTGGGGTTACAGGGAGAGTATGGGAGAGTATGGTTAGTTTGGGGTTACAGGGAGAGTATGGTTAGTTTGGGGTTACAGGGGGAGTATGTTTAGTTTGGGTTTACAGGGGGAGTATGGTTAGTTTGGGTTTACAGGGAGAGTATGGTTAGTTTGGGGTTACAGGGAGAGTAGGGTTAGTTTGGGGTTACAGGGAGAGTAGGGTTAGTTTGGGTTTACAGGGAGAGTAGGGTTAGTTTGGGTTTACAGGTAGAGTAGGGTTAGTTTGGGCTTACAGGGAGAGTAGGGTTAGTTTGGGCTTACAGGGAGAGTATGGTTAGTTTGGGCTTACAGGGGGGAGTACGGTTAGTTTGGGCTTACAGGGGGGAGTACGGTTAGTTTGGGCTTACAGGGAGGGTATGGTTAGTTTGGGGTTATAGGGAGAGTATGGTTAGTTTGGGGTTACAGGGAGAGTATGGTTAGTTTGGGGTTACAGGGGGGAGTACGGTTAGTTTGGGGTTACAGGGAGAGTACGATTAGTTTGGGGTTACAGGGGGGAGTATGGTTAGTTTGGGGTTACAGGGAGAGTACAATTAGTTTGGGGTTACAGGGGGGAGTATGGTTAGTTTGGGGTTACAGGGATAGTAGGGTTAGTTTGGGGTTACAGGGAGAGTATGGTTAGTTTGGGCCTACAGGGGGGAGTACGGTTAGTTTGGGCTTACAGGGGGGAGTACGGTTAGTTTGGGGTTACAGGGAGGGTATGGTTAGTTTGGGGTTACAGGGAGAGTATGGTTAGTTTGGGGTTACAGGGGGGAGTACGGTTAGTTTGGGGTTACAGGGAGAGTACGATTAGTTTGGGGTTACAGGGGGGAGTATGGTTAGTTTGGTGTTACAGGGAGAGTATGGTTAGTTTGGGGTTACAGAGGGAGTATGGTTAGTTTGGGGTTACAGGGAGAGTACGGTTAGTTTGAGGTTACAGGGGGGAATATGGTTAGTTTGGGGTTACAGGGGGGGAATATGGTTAGTTTGGGGTTACAGAGGGGAATATGGTTAGTTTGCGGTTTACAGGGGGGAGTATGGTTAGTTTGGGGTTACAGGGAGAGTATGGTTAGTTTGGGGTTACAGGGGGAGTATGCTTAGTTTGGGGTTACAGGGAGAGTACGATTAGTTTGGGGTTACAGGGGGAGTATGCTTAGTTTGGGGTTACAGGGAGAGTACGGTTAGTTTGGGGCTACAGGGGGATTACGGTTAGTTTGGGGTTACGGTGAGTACGGTTAGTTTGGGGTTACAGGGGGAGTACGGTTAGTTTGGGGTTACAGGGGGGTATGGTTAGTTTGGGGTTACAGGGAGAGTATGGTTAGTTTGGGGTTACAGGGGAGAGTATGGTTAGTTTGGGGTTACAGGGGAGAGTATGGTTAGTTTGGGGTTACAGAGGAGAGTATGGTTAGTTTGGGGTTACAGGGGGAGTACGGTTAGTTTGGGTTACAGGGGAGAGTACGGTTAGTTTGGGTTACAGGGGGAGAACGGTTAGTTTGGGGTTACAGGGAGGGTACGGTCAGTTTGGGGTTACAGGGGGAGTAAGGTTAGTTTGGGTTACAGGGGAGAGTACGGTTAGTTTGGGGTTACAGGGAGAGTAGGGTTAGTTTGGGGTTACAGGGAGAGTAGGGTTAGTTTGGGGTAACAGGGAGAGTAGGGTTAGTTTGGGGTAACAGGGAGAGTAGGGTTAGTTTGGGGTTACAGGGGGGAGTACGTTAGTTTGGGGTTACAGGGAGAGTACGGTTAGTTTGGGGTTACAGGTGGAGTACGGTTAGTTTGGGGTTACGGGGAGAGTATGGTTACTTTGGGGTTACAGGAGGGGGGTACGGTTAGTTTGGGGTTACAGGGAGAGAGTGATTAGTTTGGGGTTACAGGGAGCGTATGGGAGAGTATGGTTAGTTTGGGGTTACAGGGAGAGTAGGGTTAGTTTGGGGTTACAAGGAGAGTATGATTAGTTTGGGGTTACAGGGAGAGTATGGGAGAGTATGGTTAGTTTGGGGTTACAGGGAGAGTATGGTTAGTTTGGGGTTACAGGGAGAGTATGGTTAGTTTGGGGTAACAGAGAGAGTAGGGTTAGTTTGGGGTTACAGGGGGGAGTACGTTAGTTTGGGGTTACAGGGAGAGTACGGTTAGTTTGGGGTTACAGGGAGAGTATGATTAGTTTGGGGTTACAGGGAGCGTATGGGAGAGTATGGTTAGTTTGGGGTTACAGGGAGAGTAGGGTTAGTTTGGGGTTACAAGGAGAGTATGATTAGTTTGGGGTTACAGGGAGAGTATGGGAGAGTATGGTTAGTTTGGGGTTACAGGGAGAGTATGGTTAGTTTGGGGTTACAGGGAGAGTATGGTTAGTTTGGGGTTACAGGGGGGTATGGTTAGTTTGGGGTTACAGGGGGAGTATGGTTAGTTTGGGGTTACAGGGAGAGTATGGTTAGTTTGGGGTTACAGGGAGAGTATGGTTAGTTTGGGGTTACAGGGGGAGTACGGTTAGTTTGGGCTTACAGGGAGGGTATGGTTAGTTTGGGGTTACAGGGAGAGTATGGTTAGTTTGGGGTTACAGGGGGTGTATGTTTAGTTTGGGGTTACAGGGGGAGTATGGTTAGTTTGGGGTTACAGGGGGGAGTACGGTTAGTTTGGGGTTACAGGGAGAGTACGGTTAGTTTGGGGTTACAGGGAGAGTACGGTTAGTTTGGGGTTACAGGGGGGGGTACGGTGAGTTTGGGGTTACAGGGAGAGTATGGTTAGTTTGGGGTTACAGGGGAGGGTACGGTTAGTTTGGGGTTACAGGTAGAGTACGGTTAGTTTGGGGCTACAGGTAGAGTACGGTTAGTTTGGGGCTACAGGGGGATTACGGTTAGTTTGGGGTTACGGTGAGTACGGTTAGTTTGGGGTTACAGGGGGAGTACGGTTAGTTTGGGGTTACAGGGGGGTATGGTTAGTTTGGGGTTACAGGGAGAGTATGGTTAGTTTGGGGTTACAGGGGAGAGTATGGTTAGTTTGGGGTTACAGGGGAGAGTATGGTTAGTTTGGGGGGTTACAGAGGAGAGTATGGTTAGTTTGGGGTTACAGGGGAGAGTATGGTTAGTTTGGGGTTACAGGGGAGAGTATGGTTAGTTTGGGGTTACAGGGGAGAGTATGGCTAGTTTGGGGTTACAGGAAGAGTATGGTTAGTTTGGGGTTACAGGGAGAGTATGGTTAGTTTGGGGTTACAGGGGAGAGTATGGTTAGTTTGGGGTTACAGGGGAGAGTATGGTTAGTTTGGGGTTACAGGGGAGAGTATGGTTTGTTTGGGGTTACAGAGGAGAGTATGGTTAGTTTGGGGTTACAAGGGTAGAACGGTTAGTTTGGGGTTACAGGGAGGGTACGGTCAGTTTGGGGTTACAGGGGGAGTACGGTTAGTTTGGGTTACAGGGGAGAGTACGGTTAGTTTGGGTTACAGGGGAGAGTACGGTTAGTTTGGGTTACAGGGGGAGTACGGTTAGTTTGGGGTTACAGGGAGGGTACGGTCAGTTTGGGGTTACAGGGGGGGTACGGTTAGTTTTAGAGATGAGCGGGTTCGGTTTCTCTGAATCCGAACCCGCACGAACTTCATGTTTTTTTTCACGGGTCCGAGCGACTCGGATCTTCCCGCCTTGCTCGGTTAACCCGAGCGCGCCCGAACGTCATCATGACGCTGTCGGATTCTCGCGAGGCTCGGATTCTATCGCGAGACTCGGATTCTATATAAGGAGCCGCGCGTCGCCGCCATTTTCACACGTGCATTGAGATTGATAGGGAGAGGACGTGGCTGGCGTCCTCTCCGTTTAGAATAGATTAGAGAGACACTTGATTTACTAATTTTGGGGAGCATTAGGAGTACTCAGTACAGTGCAGAGTTTTGCTGATAGTGACCACCAGTTTTATTTATAATCCGTTCTCTGCCTGAAAAAAGCGATACACAGCACACAGTGACTCAGTCACATACCATATCTGTGTGCACTGCTCAGGCTCAGGCCAGTGTGCTGCATCATCTATTATCTATATATAATATTATATATATCTGTCTGACTGCTCAGCTCACACAGCTTATAATTGTGGGGGAGACTGGGGAGCACTACTGCAGTGCCAGTTATAGGTTATAGCAGGAGCCAGGAGTACATAATATATTATATAGTGAGTGACCACCAGACACACAGTGCAGTTTATTTAATATATCCGTTCTCTGCCTGAAAAAAGCGATACACACAGTGACTCAGTCAGTCACATACCATATCTGTGTGCACTGCTCAGGCTCAGGCCAGTGTGCTGCATCATCTATATATATTATATATCTGTCTGACTGCTCAGCTCACACAGCTTATAATTGTGGGGGAGACTGGGGAGCACTACTGCAGTGCCAGTTATAGGTTATAGCAGGAGCCAGGAGTACATAATATTATATTAAAACAGTGCACACTTTTGCTGCAGGAGTGCCACTGCCAGTGTGACTAGTGACCAGTGACCTGACCACCAGTATATATAATATTAGTAGTATACTATCTCTTTATCAACCAGTCTATATTAGCAGCAGACACAGTACAGTGCGGTAGTTCACGGCTGTGGCTACCTCTGTGTCGGCACTCGGCAGCCCGTCCATAATTGTATATACCACCTAACCGTGGTTTTTTTTTCTTTCTTTATACATACATACTAGTTACGAGTATACTATCTCTTTATCAACCAGTCTATATATTAGCAGCAGACACAGTACAGTGCGGTAGTTCACGGCTGTGGCTACCTCTGTGTCGGCACTCGGCAGCCCGTCCATAATTGTATATACCACCTAACCGTGGTTTTTTTTTCTTTCTTTATACATACATACTAGTTACGAGTATACTATCTCTTTATCAACCAGTCTATATATTAGCAGCAGACACAGTACAGTGCGGTAGTTCACGGCTGTGGCTACCTCTGTGTCGGCACTCGGCAGCCCGTCCATAATTGTATATACCACCTAACCGTGGTTTTTTTTTCTTTCTTTATACATACATACTAGTTACGAGTATACTATCTCTTTATCAACCAGTCTATATATTAGCAGCAGACACAGTACAGTGCGGTAGTTCACGGCTGTGGCTACCTCTGTGTCGGCACTCGGCAGCCCGTCCATAATTGTATATACCACCTAACCGTGGTTTTTTTTTCTTTCTTTATACATACATACTAGTTACGAGTATACTATCTCTTTATCAACCAGTCTATATATTAGCAGCAGACACAGTACAGTGCGGTAGTTCACGGCTGTGGCTACCTCTGTGTCGGCACTCGGCAGCCCGTCCATAATTGTATATACCACCTAACCGTGGTTTTTTTTTCTTTCTTTATACATACATACTAGTTACGAGTATACTATCTCTTTATCAACCAGTCTATATATTAGCAGCAGACACAGTACAGTGCGGTAGTTCACGGCTGTGGCTACCTCTGTGTCGGCACTCGGCAGCCCGTCCATAATTGTATATACCACCTAACCGTGGTTTTTTTTTCTTTCTTTATACATACATACTAGTTACGAGTATACTATCTCTTTATCAACCAGTCTATATATTAGCAGCAGACACAGTACAGTGCGGTAGTTCACGGCTGTGGCTACCTCTGTGTCGGCACTCGGCAGCCCGTCCATAATTGTATATACCACCTAACCGTGGTTTTTTTTTCTTTCTTTATACATACATACTAGTTACGAGTATACTATCTCTTTATCAACCAGTCTATATATTAGCAGCAGACACAGTACAGTGCGGTAGTTCACGGCTGTGGCTACCTCTGTGTCGGCACTCGGCAGCCCGTCCATAATTGTATATACCACCTAACCGTGGTTTTTTTTTCTTTCTTTATACATACATACTAGTTACGAGTATACTATCTCTTTATCAACCAGTCTATATATTAGCAGCAGACACAGTACAGTGCGGTAGTTCACGGCTGTGGCTACCTCTGTGTCGGCACTCGGCAGCCCGTCCATAATTGTATATACCACCTAACCGTGGTTTTTTTTTCTTTCTTTATACATACATACTAGTTACGAGTATACTATCTCTTTATCAACCAGTCTATATATTAGCAGCAGACACAGTACAGTGCGGTAGTTCACGGCTGTGACTACCTCTGTGTCGGCACTCGGCAGCCCGTCCATAATTGTATATACCACCTAACCGTGGTTTTTTTTTCTTTCTTTATACATACATACTAGTTACGAGTATACTATCTCTTTATCAACCAGTCTATATATTAGCAGCAGACACAGTACAGTGCGGTAGTTCACGGCTGTGGCTACCTCTGTGTCGGCACTCGGCAGCCCGTCCATAATTGTATATACCACCTAACCGTGTTTTTTTTTTCTTTCTTTATACATACATACTAGTTACGAGTATACTATCTCTTTATCAACCAGTCTATATATTAGCAGCAGACACAGTACAGTGCGGTAGTTCACGGCTGTGGCTACCTCTGTGTCGGCACTCGGCAGCCCGTCCATAATTGTATATACCACCTAACCGTGGTTTTTTTTTCTTTCTTTATACATACATACTAGTTACGAGTATACTATCTCTTTATCAACCAGTCTATATATTAGCAGCAGACACAGTACAGTGCGGTAGTTCACGGCTGTGGCTACCTCTGTGTCGGCACTCGGCAGCCCGTCCATAATTGTATATACCACCTAACCGTGTTTTTTTTTTCTTTCTTTATACATACATACTAGTTACGAGTATACTATCTCTTTATCAACCAGTCTATATATTAGCAGCAGACACAGTACAGTGCGGTAGTTCACGGCTGTGGCTACCTCTGTGTCGGCACTCGGCAGCCCGTCCATAATTGTATATACCACCTAACCGTGGTTTTTTTTTCTTTCTTTATACATACATACTAGTTACGAGTATACTATCTCTTTATCAACCAGTCTATATATTAGCAGCAGACACAGTACAGTGCGGTAGTTCACGGCTGTGGCTACCTCTGTGTCGGCACTCGGCAGCCCGTCCATAATTGTATATACCACCTAACCGTGGTTTTTTTTTCTTTCTTTATACATACATACTAGTTACGAGTATACTATCTCTTTATCAACCAGTCTATATATTAGCAGCAGACACAGTACAGTGCGGTAGTTCACGGCTGTGGCTACCTCTGTGTCGGCACTCGGCAGCCCATCCATAATTGTATATACCACCTAACCGTGGTTTTTTTTTCTTTCTTTATACATACATACTAGTTACGAGTATACTATCTCTTTATCAACCAGTCTATATATTAGCAGCAGACACAGTACAGTGCGGTAGTTCACGGCTGTGGCTACCTCTGTGTCGGCACTCGGCAGCCCGTCCATAATTGTATACTAGTATCCAATCCATCCATCTCCATTGTTTACCTGAGGTGCCTTTTAGTTGTGCCTATTAAAATATGGAGAACAAAAATGTTGAGGTTCCAAAATTAGGGAAAGATCAAGATCCACTTCCACCTCGTGCTGAAGCTGCTGCCACTAGTCATGGCCGAGACGATGAAATGCCAGCAACGTCGTCTGCCAAGGCCGATGCCCAATGGCATAGTACAGAGCATGTCAAAACCAAAACACCAAATATCAGTAAAAAAAGGACTCCAAAACCTAAAATAAAATTGTCGGAGGAGAAGCGTAAACTTGCCAATATGCCATTTACCACACGGAGTGGCAAGGAACGGCTGAGGCCCTGGCCTATGTTCATGGCTAGTGGTTCAGCTTCACATGAGGATGGAAGCACTCAGCCTCTCGCTAGAAAAATGAAAAGACTCAAGCTGGCAAAAGCACCGCAAAGAACTGTGCGTTCTTTGAAATCCCAAATCCACAAGGAGAGTCCAATTGTGTCGGTTGCGATGCCTGACCTTCCCAACACTGGACGTGAAGAGCATGCGCCTTCCACCATTTGCACGCCCCCTGCAAGTGCTGGAAGGAGCACCCGCAGTCCAGTTCCTGATAGTCAGATTGAAGATGTCAGTGTTGAAGTACACCAGGATGAGGAGGATATGGGTGTTGCTGGCGCTGGGGAGGAAATTGACCAGGAGGATTCTGATGGTGAGGTGGTTTGTTTAAGTCAGGCACCCGGGGAGACACCTGTTGTCCGTGGGAGGAATATGGCCGTTGACATGCCAGGTGAAAATACCAAAAAAATCAGCTCTTCGGTGTGGAGGTATTTCACCAGAAATGCGGACAACAGGTGTCAAGCCGTGTGTTCCCTTTGTCAAGCTGTAATAAGTAGGGGTAAGGACGTTAACCACCTCGGAACATCCTCCCTTATACGTCACCTGCAGCGCATTCATAATAAGTCAGTGACAAGTTCAAAAACTTTGGGTGACAGCGGAAGCAGTCCACTGACCAGTAAATCCCTTCCTCTTGTAACCAAGCTCACGCAAACCACCCCACCAACTCCCTCAGTGTCAATTTCCTCCTTCCCCAGGAATGCCAATAGTCCTGCAGGCCATGTCACTGGCAATTCTGACGAGTCCTCTCCTGCCTGGGATTCCTCCGATGCATCCTTGCGTGTAACGCCTACTGCTGCTGGCGCTGCTGTTGTTGCCGCTGGGAGTCGATGGTCATCCCAGAGGGGAAGTCGTAAGCCCACTTGTACTACTTCCAGTAAGCAATTGACTGTTCAACAGTCCTTTGCGAGGAAGATGAAATATCACAGCAGTCATCCTACTGCAAAGCGGATAACTGAGTCCTTGACAACTATGTTGGTGTTAGACGTGCGTCCGGTATCCGCCGTTAGTTCACAGGGAACTAGACAATTTATTGAGGCAGTGTGCCCCCGTTACCAAATACCATCTAGGTTCCACTTCTCTAGGCAGGCGATACCGAGAATGTACACGGACGTCAGAAAAAGACTCACCAGTGTCCTAAAAAATGCAGTTGTACCCAATGTCCACTTAACCACGGACATGTGGACAAGTGGAGCAGGGCAGGGTCAGGACTATATGACTGTGACAGCCCACTGGGTAGATGTATGGACTCCCGCCGCAAGAACAGCAGCGGCGGCACCAGTAGCAGCATCTCGCAAACGCCAACTCTTTCCTAGGCAGGCTACGCTTTGTATCACCGCTTTCCAGAATACGCACACAGCTGAAAACCTCTTACGGCAACTGAGGAAGATCATCGCGGAATGGCTTACCCCAATTGGACTCTCCTGTGGATTTGTGGCATCGGACAACGCCAGCAATATTGTGTGTGCATTAAATATGGGCAAATTCCAGCACGTCCCATGTTTTGCACATACCTTGAATTTGGTGGTGCAGAATTTTTAAAAAAACGACAGGGGCGTGCAAGAGATGCTGTCGGTGGCCAGAAAAATTGCGGGACACTTTCGGCGTACAGGCACCACGTACAGAAGACTGGAGCACCACCAAAAACTACTGAACCTGCCCTGCCATCATCTGAAGCAAGAAGTGGTAACGAGGTGGAATTCAACCCTCTATATGCTTCAGAGGTTGGAGGAGCAGCAAAAGGCCATTCAAGCCTATACAATTGAGCACGATATAGTAGGTGGAATGCACCTGTCTCAAGTGCAGTGGAGAATGATTTCAACGTTGTGCAAGGTTCTGATGCCCTTTGAACTTGCCACACGTGAAGTCAGTTCAGACACTGCCAGCCTGAGTCAGGTCATTCCCCTCATCAGGCTTTTGCAGAAGAAGCTGGAGGCATTGAAGAAGGAGCTAAAAGGGAGCGATTCCGCTAGGCATGTGGGACTTGTGGATGCAGCCCTTAATTCGCTTAACAAGGATTCACGGGTGGTCAATCTGTTGAAATCAGAGCACTACATTTTGGCCACCGTGCTCGATCCTAGATTTAAAGCCTACCTTGGATCTCTCTTTCCGGCAGACACAGGTCTGCTGGGGTTGAAAGACCTGCTGGTGACAAAATTGTCAAGTCAAGCGGAACGCGACCTGTCAACATCTCCTCCTTCACATTCTCCCGCAACTGGGGGTGCGAGGAAAAGGCTCAGAATTCCGAGCCCACCCGCTGGCGGTGATGCAGGGCAGTCTGGAGCGACTGCTGATGCTGACATCTGGTCCGGACTGAAGGACCTGACAACGATTACGGACATGTCGTCTACTGTCACTGCATATGATTCTCTCAACATTGATAGAATGGTGGAGGATTATATGAGTGACCGCATCCAAGTAGGCACGTCACACAGTCCGTACTTATACTGGCAGGAAAAAGAGGCAATTTGGAGGCCCTTGCACAAACTGGCTTTATTCTACCTAAGTTGCCCTCCCACAAGTGTGTACTCCGAAAGAGTGTTTAGTGCCGCCGCTCACCTTGTCAGCAATCGGCGTACGAGGTTACATCCAGAAAATGTGGAGAAGATGATGTTCATTAAAATGAATTATAATCAATTCCTCCGCGGAGACATTGACCAGCAGCAATTGCCTCCACAAAGTACACAGGGAGCTGAGATGGTGGATTCCAGTGGGGACGAATTGATAATCTGTGAGGAGGGGGATGTACACGGTGATATATCGGAGGGTGAAGATGAGGTGGACATCTTGCCTCTGTAGAGCCAGTTTGTGCAAGGAGAGATTAATTGCTTCTTTTTTGGGGGGGGTCCAAACCAACCCGTCATATCAGTCACAGTCGTGTGGCAGACCCTGTCACTGAAATGATGGGTTGGTTAAAGTGTGCATGTCCTGTTTTGTTTATACAACATAAGGGTGGGTGGGAGGGCCCAAGGACAATTCCATCTTGCACCTCTTTTTTCTTTTCTTTTTCTTTGCATCATGTGCTGATTGGGGAGGGTTTTTTGGAAGGGACATCCTGCGTGACACTGCAGTGCCACTCCTAGATGGGCCCGGTGTTTGTGTCGGCCACTAGGGTCGCTAATCTTACTCACACAGTCAGCTACCTCATTGCGCCTCTTTTTTTCTTTGCGTCATGTGCTGTTTGGGGAGGGTTTTTTGGAAGGGACATCCTGCGTGACACTGCAGTGCCACTCCTAGATGGGCCCGGTGTTTGTGTCGGCCACTAGGGTCGCTAATCTTACTCACACAGCTACCTCATTGCGCCTCTTTTTTTCTTTGCGTCATGTGCTGTTTGGGGAGGGTTTTTTGGAAGGGACATCCTGCGTGACACTGCAGTGCCACTCCTAGATGGGCCCGGTGTTTGTGTCGGCCACTAGGGTCGCTAATCTTACTCACACAGCTACCTCATTGCGCCTCTTTTTTTCTTTGCGTCATGTGCTGTTTGGGGAGGGTTTTTTGGAAGGGACATCCTGCGTGACACTGCAGTGCCACTCCTAGATGGGCCCGGTGTTTGTGTCGGCCACTAGGGTCGCTAATCTTACTCACACAGCTACCTCATTGCGCCTCTTTTTTTCTTTGCGTCATGTGCTGTTTGGGGAGGGTTTTTTGGAAGGGACATCCTGCGTGACACTGCAGTGCCACTCCTAGATGGGCCCGGTGTTTGTGTCGGCCACTAGGGTCGCTTATCTTACTCACACAGCGACCTCGGTGCAAATTTTAGGACTAAAAATAATATTGTGAGGTGTGAGGTATTCAGAATAGACTGAAAATGAGTGTAAATTATGGTTTTTGAGGTTAATAATACTTTGGGATCAAAATGACCCCCAAATTCTATGATTTAAGCTGTTTTTTAGGGTTTTTTGAAAAAAACACCCGAATCCAAAACACACCCGAATCCGACAAAAAAAATTCGGTGAGGTTTTGCCAAAACGCGTTCGAACCCAAAACACGGCCGCGGAACCGAACCCAAAACCAAAACACAAAACCCGAAAAATTTCAGGCGCACATCTCTAGTTAGTTTGGGCTTACAGGGTGGGTACGGTTAGTTTGGGGTTACAGGGGGTGTACGGTTAGTTTGGCGCTAGCTGCCTGTTCTTCGCACGGGAGTTTCTGATTTTCCCGGTTGTAAATACAAATGAGTGATAATAATCTGGTAAATCTATAGAGTGTTGGACTGGGTCATGAAGGGCCCACCAGGGAAATGCAATCACAAAGGCCCACGAAGGGGCGTGGCCATTTGCTAGAAGGGGTGTGGCCACCTGACCAGAGAGGAGTGGCTAATAATTACAGGAGACACCTAGCATAAATAGCGTAAATACAGAAACAAAAATGTGCCTATCAAACAAGGCCAATTTCATACATACAACTGTGTTAAAATTAGTGATGTGCACCGGAAATTTTTCGTGTTTTGTCTTTTGGTTTTGGGTTCAGTTCCGCGGCCGTGTTTTGTGTTCGGAAGCGTTTTGGCAAAACCTCACCGAAATTTTTTTGTCGGATTCGGGTGTGTTTTGGATTCGGGTGTTTTTTTCAAAAACCCCTAAAAAACAGCTTAAATCATAGAATTTGGGGGTCATTTTGATCCCATAGTATTATTAACCTCAATAACCATAATTTCCACTCATTTTCAGTCTATTCTGAACACCTCACATCTCACAATATTATTTTTAGTCCTAAAATTTGCACCGAGGTCGCTGGATGGCTAAACTAAGCGACCCAAGTGGCCGACACAAACACCTGGCCCATCTAGGAGTGGCACTGCAGTGTCAGACAGGATGGCCCTTCAAAAAAATTGTCCCCAAACAGCACATGATGCAAAGAAAAAAAGAGGCGCACCAAGGTCGCTGTGTGACTAAGCTAAGCGACACAAGTGGCCGACACAAACACCTGGCCCATCTAGGAGTGGCACTGCAGTGTCACGCAGGATGGCCCTTCAAAAAAGTACTCCCCAAACAGCACATGATGCAAAGAAAAAAAGAGGCGCAATGAGGTAGCTGTGTGACTAAGATAAGCGACCCAAGTGGCCGACACAAACATCTGGCCCATCTAGGAGTGGCACTGCAGTGTCAGACAGGATGGCACTTCAAAAAAATACTCCCCAAACAGCACATGATGCAAAGAAAAAAAGAGGCGCACCAAGGTCGCTGTGTGACTAAGCTAAGCGACACAAGTGGCCGACACAAACACCTGGCCCATCTAGGAGTGGCACTGCAGTGTCACGCAGGATGGCCCTTCAAAAAAATACTCCCCAAACAGCACATGATGCAAAGAAAATAAGATTTTACTCACCGGTAAATCTATTTCTCGTAGTCCGTAGTGGATGCTGGGAACTCCGAAAGGACCATGGGGAATAGCGGCTCCGCAGGAGTCTGGGCACAACTAAAAGAAAGCTTTTAGACTACCTGGTGTGCACTGGCTCCTCCCACTATGACCCTCCTCCAAGCCTCAGTTAGGATACTGTGCCCGGAAGAGCTGACACAATAAGGAAGGATTTTTGAATCCCGGGTAAGACTCATACCAGCCACACCAATCACACCGTATAACACGTGATACCATATCCAGTTAACAGTATGAAACATAACTGAGCCTCTCAACAGATGGCTCATAACAATAACCCGTTAGTGAACAATAACTATGTACAATTATTGCAGACAATCCGCACTTGGGACGGGCGCCCAGCATCCACTACGGACTACGAGAAATAGATTTACCGGAGAGTAAAATCTTATTTTCTCTAACGTCCTAGTGGATGCTGGAAACTCCGAAAGGACCATGGGGATTATACCAAAGCTCCCAAACGGGCGGGAGAGTGCGGATGACTCTGCAGCACCGAATGAGAGAACTCAAGGTCCTCCTCAGCCAGGGTATCAAACTTGTAGAATTTAGCAAACGTGTTTGCCCCTGACCAAGTAGCCGCTCGGCAAAGTTGTAAAGCCGAGACCCCTCGGGCAGCCGCCCAAGATGAGCCCACCTTCTTTGTAGAATGGGCTTTAACTGATTTAGGACGCGGCAGTCCAACCGCAGAATGCGCCAGCTGAATTGTGCTACAAATCCAGCGAGCAATAGTCTGCTTAGAAGTAGAGATGAGCGGGTTCGGTTTCTTTGAATCCGAACCCGCACGAACTTCACTTTTTTTTTCACGGGTCCGAGCGACTCGGATCTTCCCGCCTTGCTCGGTTAACCCGAGCGCGCCCGAACGTCATCATGACGCTGTCGGATTCTCGCGAGACTCGGATTCTATATAAGGAGCCGCGCGTCGCCGCCATTTTCACACGTGCATTGAGATTGATAGGGAGAGGACGTGGCTGGCGTCCTCTCCATTAGAATAGATTAGAAGAGAGAGAGAGAGAGAGAGATTGTGCAGACAGAGTTTACCACAGTGACCAGTGCAGTTGTTGTTAAGTTAACTTTTATTTAATATATCCGTTCTCTGCTATATCCGTTCTCTGCCTGAAAAAAAACGATACACAGCAGCAGCCAGTCACACAGTGTGACTCAGTCTGTGTGCACTCAGCTCAGCCCAGTGTGCTGCACATCAATGTATAAAAGCTTATAATAATTGTGGGGGAGACTGGGGAGCACTGCAGGTTGTTATAGCAGGAGCCCCCAGGAGTACATAATATTATATTAATTTAAAATTAAACAGTGCACACTTTTGCTGCAGGAGTGCCACTGCCAGTGTGACTAGTGGTGACCAGTGCCTGACCACCAGTATAGTAGTATATTGTTGTATACTATCTCTTTATCAACCAGTCTATATTAGCAGCAGACACAGTACAGTGCGGTAGTTCACGGCTGTGGCTACCTCTGTGTCGGCAGTCGGCACTCGGCAGGCAGTCCGTCCATCCATAATTGTATAATTATATACCACCTAACCGTGGTATTTTTTTTTCTTTCTTTATACCGTCGTCATAGTCATACTAGTTGTTACGAGTATACTACTATCTCTTTATCAACCAGTGTACAGTGCGGTAGTTCACGGCTGTGGCTACCTCTGTGTCGGCAGTCGGCAGGCAGTCCGTCCATCCATAATTGTATTATTATAATATATACCACCTAACCGTGGTTTTTTTTTCATTCTTTATACCGTCATAGTGTCATACTAGTTGTTACGAGTATACTACTATCTCTTTATCAACCAGTGTACAGTGCGGTAGTTCACGGCTGTGGCTACCTCTGTGTCGGCAGTCGGCAGGCAGTCCGTCCATCCATAATTGTATTATAATATATACCACCTAACCGTGGTTTTTTTTTCATTCTTTATACCGTCATAGTGTCATACTAGTTGTTACGAGTATACTACTATCTCTTTATCAACCAGTGTACAGTGCGGTAGTTCACGGCTGTGGCTACCTCTGTGTCGGCAGTCGGCAGGCAGTCCGTCCATCCATAATTGTATTATAATATATACCACCTAACCGTGGTTTTTTTTTTCATTCTTTATACCGTCATAGTCAGTCATACTAGTTGTTACGAGTATACTACTATCTCTTTATCAACCAGTGTACAGTGCGGTAGTTCACGGCTGTGGCTACCTCTGTGTCGGCACTCAGCAGGCAGTCCGTCCATCCATAATTGTATTATAATATATACCACCTAACCGTGGTTTTTTTTTTCATTCTTTATACCGTCATAGTGTCATACTAGTTGTTACGAGTATACTACTATCTCTTTATCAACCAGTGTACAGTGCGGTAGTTCACGGCTGTGGCTACCTCTGTGTCGGCAGTCGGCAGGCAGTCCGTCCATCCATAATTGTATTATAATATATACCACCTAACCGTGGTTTTTTTTTCATTCTTTATACCGTCATAGTGTCATACTAGTTGTTACGAGTATACTACTATCTCTTTATCAACCAGTGTACAGTGCGGTAGTTCACGGCTGTGGCTACCTCTGTGTCGGCAGTCGGCAGGCAGTCCGTCCATCCATAATTGTATTATAATATATACCACCTAACCGTGGTTTTTTTTTCATTCTTTATACCGTCATAGTCAGTCATACTAGTTGTTACGAGTATACTACTATCTCTTTATCAACCAGTGTACAGTGCGGTAGTTCACGGCTGTGGCTACCTCTGTGTCGGAACTCGGCAGGCAGTCCGTCCATCCATAATTGTATTACAATATATACCACCTAACCGTGGTTTTTTTTTCATTCTTTATACCGTCATAGTCAGTCATACTAGTTGTTACGAGTATACTACTATCTCTTTATCAACCAGTGTACAGTGCGGTAGTTCACGGCTGTGGCTACCTCTGTGTCGGCACTCGGCAGGCAGTCCGTCCATCCATAATTGTATTACAATATATACCACCTAACCGTGGTTTTTTTATACCACCTAACCGTGGCAGTCCGTCCATAATTGTATACTAGTATCCAATCCATCCATCTCCATTGTTTACCTGAGGTGCCTTTTAGTTCTGCCTATAAAATATGGAGAACAAAAAAGTTGAGGTTCCAAAATTAGGGAAAGATCAAGATCCACTTCCACCTCGTGCTGAAGCTGCTGCCACTAGTCATGGCCGAGACGATGAAATGCCAGCAACGTCGTCTGCCAAGGCCGATGCCCAATGTCATAGTACAGAGCATGTCAAATCCAAAACACCAAATAATAGAAAAAAAAGGACTCCAAAACCTAAAATAAAATTGTCGGAGGAGAAGCGTAAACTTGCCAATATGCCATTTACCACACGGAGTGGCAAGGAACGGCTGAGGCCCTGGCCTATGTTCATGGCTAGTGGTTCAGCTTCACATGAGGATGGAAGCACTCAGCCTCTCGCTAGAAAACTGAAAAGACTCAAGCTGGCAAAAGCACCGCAAAGAACTGTGCGTTCTTTGAAATCCCAAATCCACAAGGAGAGTCCAATTGTGTCGTTTGCGATGCCTGACCTTCCCAACACTGGACGTGAAGAGCATGCGCCTTCCACTATTTGCATGCCCCCTGCAAGTGCTGGAAGGAGCACCCGCAGTCCAGTTCCTGATAGTCAGATTGAAGATGTCAGTGTTGAAGTACACCATGATGAGGAGGATATGGGTGTTGCTGGCGCTGGGGAGGAAATTGACCAGGAGGATTCTGATGGTGAGGTGGTTTGTTTAAGTCAGGCACCCGGGGAGACACCTGTTGTCCGTGGGAGGAATATGGCCGTTGACATGCCAGGTGAAAATACCAAAAAAATCAGCTCTTCGGTGTGGAGGTATTTCACCAGAAATGCGGACAACAGGTGTCAAGCCGTGTGTTCCCTTTGTCAAGCTGTAATAAGTAGGGGTAAGGACGTTAACCACCTCGGAACATCCTCCCTTATACGTCACCTGCAGCGCATTCATAATAAGTCAGTGACAAGTTCAAAAACTTTGGGTGACAGCGGAAGCAGTCCACTGACCAGTAAATCCCTTCCTCTTGTAACCAAGCTCACGCAAACCACCCCACCAACTCCCTCAGTGTCAATTTCCTCCTTCCCCAGGAATGCCAATAGTCCTGCAGGCCATGTCACTGGCAAGTCTGACGAGTCCTCTCCTGCCTGGGATTCCTCCGATGCATCCTTGCGTGTAACGCCTACTGCTGCTGGCGCTGCTGTTGTTGCCGCTGGGAGTCGATGGTCATCCCAGAGGGGAAGTCGTAAGCCCACTTGTACTACTTCCAGTAAGCAATTGACTGTTCAACAGTCCTTTGCGAGGAAGATGAAATATCACAGCAGTCATCCTACTGCAAAGCGGATAACTGAGTCCTTGACAACTATGTTGGTGTTAGACGTGCGTCCGGTATCCGCCGTTAGTTCACAGGGAACTAGACAATTTATTGAGGCAGTGTGCCCCCGTTACCAAATACCATCTAGGTTCCACTTCTCTAGGCAGGCGATACCGAGAATGTACACGGACGTCAGAAAAAGACTCACCAGTGTCCTAAAAAATGCAGTTGTACCCAATGTCCACTTAACCACGGACATGTGGACAAGTGGAGCAGGGCAGGGTCAGGACTATATGACTGTGACAGCCCACTGGGTAGATGTATGGACTCCCGCCGCAAGAACAGCAGCGGCGGCACCAGTAGCAGCATCTCGCAAACGCCAACTCTTTCCTAGGCAGGCTACGCTTTGTATCACCGCTTTCCAGAATACGCACACAGCTGAAAACCTCTTACGGCAACTGAGGAAGATCATCGCGGAATGGCTTACCCCAATTGGACTCTCCTGTGGATTTGTGGCATCGGACAACGCCAGCAATATTGTGTGTGCATTAAATATGGGCAAATTCCAGCACGTCCCATGTTTTGCACATACCTTGAATTTGGTGGTGCAGAATTTTTTAAAAAACGACAGGGGCGTGCAAGAGATGCTGTCGGTGGCCAGAAAAATTGCGGGACACTTTCGGCGTACAGGCACCACGTACAGAAGACTGGAGCACCACCAAAAACTACTGAACCTGCCCTGCCATCATCTGAAGCAAGAAGTGGTAACGAGGTGGAATTCAACCCTCTATATGCTTCAGAGGTTGGAGGAGCAGCAAAAGGCCATTCAAGCCTATACAATTGAGCACGATATAGGAGATGGAATGCACCTGTCTCAAGTGCAGTGGAGAATGATTTCAACGTTGTGCAAGGTTCTGATGCCCTTTGAACTTGCCACACGTGAAGTCAGTTCAGACACTGCCAGCCTGAGTCAGGTCATTCCCCTCATCAGGCTTTTGCAGAAGAAGCTGGAGGCATTGAAGAAGGAGCTAACACGGAGCGATTCCGCTAGGCATGTGGGACTTGTGGATGCAGCCCTTAATTCGCTTAACAAGGATTCACGGGTGGTCAATCTGTTGAAATCAGAGCACTACATTTTGGCCACCGTGCTCGATCCTAGATTTAAAGCCTACCTTGGATCTCTCTTTCCGGCAGACACAGGTCTGCTGGGGTTGAAAGACCTGCTGGTGACAAAATTGTCAAGTCAAGCGGAACGCGACCTGTCAACATCTCCTCCTTCACATTCTCCCGCAACTGGGGGTGCGAGGAAAAGGCTCAGAATTCCGAGCCCACCCGCTGGCGGTGATGCAGGGCAGTCTGGAGCGACTGCTGATGCTGACATCTGGTCCGGACTGAAGGACCTGACAACGATTACGGACATGTCGTCTACTGTCACTGCATATGATTCTCTCAACATTGATAGAATGGTGGAGGATTATATGAGTGACCGCATCCAAGTAGGCACGTCACACAGTCCGTACTTATACTGGCAGGAAAAAGAGGCAATTTGGAGGCCCTTGCACAAACTGGCTTTATTCTACCTAAGTTGCCCTCCCACAAGTGTGTACTCCGAAAGAGTGTTTAGTGCCGCCGCTCACCTTGTCAGCAATCGGCGTACGAGGTTACATCCAGAAAATGTGGAGAAGATGATGTTCATTAAAATGAATTATAATCAATTCCTCCGCGGAGACATTGACCAGCAGCAATTGCCTCCACAAAGTACACAGGGAGCTGAGATGGTGGATTCCAGTGGGGACGAATTGATAATCTGTGAGGAGGGGGATGTACACGGTGATATATCGGAGGGTGAAGATGAGGTGGACATCTTGCCTCTGTAGAGCCAGTTTGTGCAAGGAGAGATTAATTGCTTCTTTTTTGGGGGGGGTCCAAACCAACCCGTCATATCAGTCACAGTCGTGTGGCAGACCCTGTCACTGAAATGATGGGTTGGTTAAAGTGTGCATGTCCTGTTTTGTTTATACAACATAAGGGTGGGTGGGAGGGCCCAAGGATAATTCCATCTTGCACCTCTTTTTTCTTTTCTTTTTCTTTGCATCATGTGCTGATTGGGGAGGGTTTTTTGGAAGGGACATCCTGCGTGACACTGCAGTGCCACTCCTAGATGGGCCCGGTGTTTGTGTCGGCCACTAGGGTCGCTAATCTTACTCACACAGCTACCTCATTGCGCCTCTTTTTTTCTTTGCGTCATGTGCTGTTTGGGGAGGGTTTTTTGGAAGGGACATCCTGCGTGACACTGCAGTGCCACTCCTAGATGTGCCCGGTGTTTGTGTCGGCCACTAGGGTCGCTAATCTTACTCACACAGTCAGCTACCTCATTGCGCCTCTTTTTTTCTTTGCGTCATGTGCTGTTTGGGGAGGGTTTTTTGGAAGGGCCATCCTGCGTGACACTGCAGTGCCACTCCTAGATGGGCCCGGTGTTTGTGTCGGCCACTAGGGTCGCTAATCTTACTCACACAGCTACCTCATTGCGCCTCTTTTTTTCTTTGCGTCATGTGCTGTTTGGGGAGGGTTTTTTGGAAGGGACATCCTGCGTGACACTGCAGTGCCACTCCTAGATGGGCCCGGTGTTTGTGTCGGCCACTAGGGTCGCTTATCTTACTCACACAGCGACCTCGGTGCAAATTTTAGGACTAAAAATAATATTGTGAGGTGTGAGGTATTCAGAATAGACTGAAAATGAGTGTAAATTATGGTTTTTGAGGTTAATAATACTTTGGGATCAAAATGACCCCCAAATTCTATGATTTAAGCTGTTTTTTAGTGTTTTTGGAAAAAAACACCCGAATCCAAAACACACCCGAATCCGACAAAAATAATTCGGTGAGGTTTTGCCAAAACGCGTTCGAACCCAAAACACGGCCGCGGAACCGAACCCAAAACCAAAACACAAAACCCGAAAAATTTCAGGCGCTCATCTCTACTTAGAAGCAGGAGCACCCAGTTTGTTGGGTGCATACAGGATAAATAGCGAGTCAGTTTTCCTGACTCCAGCCGTCCTGGAAACATAAATTTTCAAGGCCCTGACTACGTCCAGCAACTTGGACTCCTCCAAGTCGCTAGTAGCCGCAGGCACTACAATAGGTTGGTTCAAGTGAAAAGCTGATACCACCTTAGGGAGAAACTGGGGACGAGTCCTCAATTCTGCCCTATCCATATGGAAAATCAGATAAGGGCTTTTAAATGACAAAGCCGCCAATTCTGATACACGCCTGGCCGAAGCCAAGGTCAATAACATGACCACTTTCCATGTGAGATATTTTAGATCCACGGTCTTTAGTGGCTCAAACCAATGTGATTTTAGGAAATTCAACACCACGTTGAGATCCCAGGGTGCCACTGGAGGCACAAAAGGGGGCTGAATATGCAGCACTCCTTTTACAAATGTCTGAACTTCAGGTAGTGAAGCTAGTTCTTTTTGGAAGAAAATCGACAGAGCCGAGATCTGCACCTTAATGGAGCCTAATTTTAGGCCCATAGACACTCCTGCTTGTAGGAAGTGCAGAAATCGACCCAGCTGAAATTCCTCTGTTGGGGCCTTATTGGCCTCACACCAAGCAACATATTTCCGCCATATGCGGTGATAATGTTTTACAGTTACATCTTTCCTGGCTTTAATCCGCGTAGGAATGACATCCTCCGGAATGCCCTTTTCCTTTAGGATCCGGCGTTCAACCGCCATGCCGTCAAACGCAGCCGCGGTAAGTCTTGGAACAGACAGGGCCCCTGCTGCAGCAGATCCTGTCTGAGCGGCAGAGGCCATGGGTCCTCTGAGATCATCTCTTGAAGTTCCGGGTACCACGCTCTTCTTGGCCAATCCGGAACCACGAGTATTGTCCTTACTCCTCGTTTTCTTATTATTCTCAGTACCTTTGGTATGAGAGGCAGAGAAGGGAACACATAAACCGACTGGTACACCCACGGTGTCACTAGAGCGTCCACCGCTATCGCCTGAGGGTCCCTTGACCTGGCGCAATATCTCTCTAGTTTTTTGTTTAGGCGGGATGCCATCATATCCACCTGTGGCCGTTCCCAACGATTTACAATCAGTGTGAAGACTTCTGGATGAAGTCCCCACTCTCCCGGGTGGAGGTCGTGCCTGCTGAGGAAGTCTGCTTCCCAGTTGTCCACTCCCGGGATGAACACTGCTGACAGTGCTAACACGTGATTTTCCGCCCATCGGAGAATCCTTGTGGCTTCTGCCATTGCCGTCCTGCTTCTCGTGCCGCCTTGTCGGTTTACATGGGCGACCGCCGTGATGTTGTCTGACTGGATCAGTACCGGCTGGTTTTGAAGCAGGGTTTTTGCCTGACTTAGGGCATTGTAAATGGCCCTCAGTTCCAGAATATTTATGTACAGGGAAGTCTCCTGACTTGACCATAGTCCTTGGAAGTTTCTTCCCTGTGTGACTGCCCCCCAGCCTCGAAGGCTGGCATCCGTGGTCACCAGAACCCAGTCCTGTATGCCGAATCTGCGGCCCTCTAGAAGATGAGCACTCTGCAGCCACCACAGCAGAGACACCCTGGTTCTTGGAGACAGGGTTATCAGCCGATGCATCTGAAGATGCGATCCGGACCATTGGTCCAACAGGTCCCACTGAAAGATTCTGGCATGGAACCTGCCGAAAGAAATTGCTTCGTAAGAAGCCACCATCTTTCCCAGGACTCGCGTGCAGTGATGCACCGACACCTGTTTTGGTTTCAGGAGGTTTCTGACTAGAGATGACAGCTCCTTGGCTTTCTCCTCCGGGAGAAACACCTTTTTCTGGACTGTGTCCAGAATCATTCCCAGGAACAGTAGACGTGTCGTCGGAACCAGCTGTGACTTTGGAATATTCAGAATCCAACCGTGCTGGTGTAGCACCTCCTGAGATAGTGCTACTCCTACCAACAACTGCTCCCTGGATCTCGCCTTTATTAGGAGATCGTCCAAGTATGGGATAATTAAAACTCCCTTTTTTCGAAGGAGTATCATCATTTCCGCCATTACCTTGGTAAACACCCTCGGTGCCGTGGACAGACCAAACGGCAGCGCCTGGAATTGGTAATGGCAATTCTGTACTGCAAATCTGAGGTACTCCTGGTGAGAATGATAAATGGGGACATGCAGGTAAGCATCCTTGATGTCCAGGGATACCATGTAATCCCCCTCGTCTAGACTTGCAATAACCGCCCTGAGCGATTCCATCTTGAACTTGAATTTTTTTATGTATGTGTTCAAGGATTTCAAATTTAAAATGGGTCTCACCAAACCGTCCGGTTTCGGTACCACAAACAGTGTGGAATAGTAACCCCGTCCTTGTTGAAGTAGGGGCAACTTGACTATCACCTGCTGGGAATACAGCTTGTGAATTGCCTCTAGTACAGCCTCCCTGTCCGAGGGAGTTGTCGGCAAGGCAGATTTGAGGAAACGGCGGGGGGGAGACGCCTCGAATTCCAGCTTGTACCCCTGAGACACTACTTGAAAGATCCAGGGATCCACCTGTGAGCGAGCCCACTGATCGCTGAAATTTTTGAGGCGGCCCCCCACCGTACCTGGCTCCGCCTGTGGAGCCCCACCGTCATGCGGCGGACTTGGAAGAAGCGGGGGAGGACTTTTGCTCCTGGGAACCAGCTGTTTGTTGCAGCCTTTTTCCCCTACCTCTGCCTCTGGACAGAAAGGACCCGCCTTTTCCTCGCCTGTTTTTCTGGGTCAGAAAGGACTGTACCTGATAAAACTGCGCTTTTTTTAGGCTGTGAGGGAACATGGGGTAAAAATGCTGACTTCCCAGCTGTTGCTGTGGAAACGAGGTCCGAGAGACCATCCCCGAATAACTCCTCACCCTTATAAGGCAAAACTTCCATGTGCCTTTTGGAATCTGCATCCCCTGTCCACTGCCGAGTCCATAAGCCTCTCCTAGCAGAAATGGACAATGCACTTATTTTAGATGCCAGCCAGCAGATCTCCCTCTGTGCATCTCTCATGTATAAGACTGAGTCTTTTATATGCTCTATGGTTAGCAGAATAGTGTCCCTGTCTAGGGTGTCAATATTTTCTGACAGGGAATCTGACCATGCAGCGGCAGCACTGCACATCAATGCTGACACAATAGCTGGTCTAAGTATAATGCCTGTGTGTGTGTGTGTGTGTGTGTGTGTGTGTGTGTGTATATAGACTTCAGGATCGCCTCCTGCTTTCTATCCGCAGGTTCCTTCAGGGCGGCCGTATCCGGAGACGGAAGTGCCACCTTTTTAGACAAACGTGTGAGCGCTTTATCCACCCTAGGAGGTGTTTCCCAACGTGCCCTATCCTCTGGCGGGAAAGGGAACGCCATTAGTAATTTTTTTGAGATAATCAATCTTTTATCAGGGAAAGCCCACGCTTCTTCACACACTTCATTTAATTCTTCAGATGGGGGAAAAACTACGGGTAGTTTTTTCTCCCCAAACATAATACCCTTTTTAGTGGTACCTGGGTTTATATCTGAAATGTGTAACGCCTCTTTCATTGCCTCAATCATGCAACGAATGGCCCTAGTGGACATTAAATTTGACTCATCGTCGTCGACACTGGTATCAGTATCCGTGTCGACATCTGCGTCTGCCATCTGAGGTAGCGGGCGTTTTAGAGCCCCTGATGGCCTTTGAGACACCTGGGCAGGCACGAGCTGAGAAGCTGGCTGTCCCGCATTTGGCATGTCGTCAAATTTTTTGTGTAAGGAGTCGACACTTGCACGTAATTCCTTCCATAAAACCATCCACTCAGGTGTCTGCCCCGCAGGGGGTGACATCACTTCTATAGGCATCTGCTCCGCCTCCACATAATTTTCCTCCTCAAACATGTCGACACAGCCGTACCGACACACCGCACACACAACGGGAATGCTCTAACAGAGGACAGGACCCCACAGAAGCCCTTTGGGGAGACAGAGAGAGAGTATGCCAGCACACACCAGAGCGCTATATAATGCAGGGACTAACTGAATTATGTCCCCTATAGCTGTTATAATATTTACTGCGCCTAAATTGAGTGCCCCCCTCTCTTTTTTTACCCTTTTCTGTAGTGTAGACTGCAGGGGAGAGCCAGGGAGCTTCCTTCCAGCGGAACTGTGAGGGAAAAATGGCGCCAGTGTGCTGAAAGAGATAGCTCCGCCCCTTTTTCGCGGACTATTCTCCCGCTTTTTTAAGGATTCTGGCAGGGGTAATTATCACATATATAGCCTCTGGGGCTATATATTGTGATTGTTTTGCCAGCCAAGGTGTTTTTATTGCTGCTCAGGGCGCCCCCCCCCCAGCGCCCTGCACCCTCAGTGACCGGAGTGTGAAGTGTGTATGAGAAGCAATGGCGCACAGCTGCAGTGCTGTGCGCTACCTTGGTGAAGACAGAAGTCTTCATGCCGCCGATTTTCCGGACTTCTTCTGGCTCTGTAAGGGGGACGGCGGCGCGGCTCCGGGACCGAACACCAAGGCCAGTTCCATGCGGTCGGTCCCTCTGGAGCTAATGGTGTCCAGTAGCCTAAGAAGCCCAAGCTAGCTGCAAGCAGGTAGGTTCGCTTCTTCTCCCCTTAGTCCCTCGTTGCAGTGAGCCTGTTGCCAGCAGGTCTCGCTGTAAAATAAAAAAACTAAAATATACTTTCTTTCTAAGAGCTCAGGAGAGCCCCTAGTGTGCATCCAGCTCGGCCGGGCACAAAAATCTAACTGAGGCTTGGAGGAGGGTCATAGTGGGAGGAGCCAGTGGACACCAGGTAGTCTAAAAGCTTTCTTTTAGTTGTGCCCAGACTCCTGCGGAGCCGCTATTCCCCATGGTCCTTTCGGAGTTCCCAGCATCCACTAGGACGTTAGAGAAAAAAAGAGGCGCAATGAGGTAGCTGTGTGACTAAGATAAGCGACCCAAGTGGCCGACTCAAACATCTGGCCCATCTAGGAGTGGCACTGCAGTGTCAGACAGGATGGCACTTCAAAAAAATACTCCCCAAACAGCACATGATGCAAAGAAAAAAAGAGGCGCAATGAGGTAGCTGTGTGACTAAGATAAGCGACCCAAGTGGCCGACACAAACATCTGGCCCATCTAGGAGTGGCACTGCAGTGTCACGCAGGATGGCCCTTCCAAAAAACACTCCCCAAACAGCACATGACGCAAAGAAAAAAAGAGGCGCAATGAGGTAGCTGTGTGAGTAAGCTAAGCGACCCTAGTGGCCGACACAAACACCTGGCCCATCTAGGAGTGGCACTGCAGTGTCAGGCCGGATGGCCCTTCCAAAAAATACTCCCCAAACAGCACATGACGCAAAGAAGAAAAAAAGAGGCGCAATGAGGTAGCTGTGTGAGTAAGCTAAGCGACCCTAGTGGCCGACACAAACACCTGGCCCATCTAGGAGTGGCACTGCAGTGTCAGGCCGGATGGCCCTTCAAAAAAATACTCCCCAAACATCACATGATGCAAAGAAAAAAGAGGCGCAATTAGAGATGAGCGGGTTCGGTTTCTCTGAATCCGAACCCGCCAGAACTTCATGTTTTTTTTCACGGGTCCGAGCGACTCGGATCTTCCCGCCTTGCTCGGTTAACCCGAGCGCGCCCGAACGTCATCATGACGCTGTCGGATTCTCGCGAGGCTCGGATTCTATCGCGAGACTCGGATTCTATATAAGGAGCCGCGCGTCGCCGCCATTTTCACACGTGCATTGAGATTGATAGGGAGAGGACGTGGCTGGCGTCCTCTCCGTTTAGAATAGATTAGAGAGACACTTGATTTACTAATTTTGGGGAGCATTAGGAGTACTCAGTACAGTGCAGAGTTTTGCTGATAGTGACCAGTGACCACCAGTTTTATTTATAATCCGTTCTCTGCCTGAAAAAAGCGATACACAGCACACAGTGACTCAGTCACATACCATATCTGTGTGCACTGCTCAGGCTCAGGCCAGTGTGCTGCATCATCTATTATCTATATATAATATTATATATATCTGTCTGACTGCTCAGCTCACACAGCTTATAATTGTGGGGGAGACTGGGGAGCACTACTGCAGTGCCAGTTATAGGTTATAGCAGGAGCCAGGAGTACATAATATATTATATAGTGAGTGACCACCAGACACACAGTGCAGTTTATTTAATATATCCGTTCTCTGCCTGAAAAAAGCGATACACACAGTGACTCAGTCAGTCACATACCATATCTGTGTGCACTGCTCAGGCTCAGGCCAGTGTGCTGCATCATCTATATATATTATATATCTGTCTGACTGCTCAGCTCACACAGCTTATAATTGTGGGGGAGACTGGGGAGCACTACTGCAGTGCCAGTTATAGGTTATAGCAGGAGCCAGGAGTACATAATATTATATTAAAATTAAACAGTGCACACTTTTGCTGCAGGAGTGCCACTGCCAGTGTGACTAGTGACCAGTGACCTGACCACCAGTATATATAATATTAGTAGTATACTATCTCTTTATCAACCAGTCTATATTAGCAGCAGACACAGTACAGTGCGGTAGTTCACGGCTGTGGCTACCTCTGTGTCGGCACTCGGCAGCCCGTCCATAATTGTATATACCACCTAACCGTGTTTTTTTTTTCTTTCTTTATACATACATACTAGTTACGAGTATACTATCTCTTTATCAACCAGTCTATATATTAGCAGCAGACACAGTACAGTGCGGTAGTTCACGGCTGTGGCTACCTCTGTGTCGGCACTCGGCAGCCCGTCCATAATTGTATATACCACCTAACCGTGTTTTTTTTTTCTTTCTTTATACATACATACTAGTTACGAGTATACTATCTCTTTATCAACCAGTCTATATTAGCAGCAGACACAGTACAGTGCGGTAGTTCACGGCTGTGGCTACCTCTGTGTCGGCACTCGGCAGCCCGTCCATAATTGTATATACCACCTAACCGTGGTTTTTTTTTCTTTCTTTATACATACATACTAGTTACGAGTATACTATCTCTTTATCAACCAGTCTATATATTAGCAGCAGACACAGTACAGTGCGGTAGTTCACGGCTGTGGCTACCTCTGTGTCGGCACTCGGCAGCCCGTCCATAATTGTATATACCACCTAACCGTGGTTTTTTTTTCTTTCTTTATACATACATACTAGTTACGAGTATACTATCTCTTTATCAACCAGTCTATATATTAGCAGCAGACACAGTACAGTGCAGTAGTTCACGGCTGTGGCTACCTCTGTGTCGGCACTCGGCAGCCCGTCCATAATTGTATATACCACCTAACCGTGGTTTTTTTTTCTTTCTTTATACATACATACTAGTTACGAGTATACTATCTCTTTATCAACCAGTCTATATATTAGCAGCAGACACAGTACAGTGCGGTAGTTCACGGCTGTGGCTACCTCTGTGTCGGCACTCGGCAGCCCGTCCATAATTGTATATACCACCTAACCGTGGTTTTTTTTTCTTTCTTTATACATACATACTAGTTACGAGTATACTATCTCTTTATCAACCAGTCTATATATTAGCAGCAGACACAGTACAGTGCAGTAGTTCACGGCTGTGGCTACCTCTGTGTCGGCACTCGGCAGCCCGTCCATAATTGTATATACCACCTAACCGTGGTTTTTTTTTCTTTCTTTATACATACATACTAGTTACGAGTATACTATCTCTTTATCAACCAGTCTATATATTAGCAGCAGACACAGTACAGTGCGGTAGTTCACGGCTGTGGCTACCTCTGTGTCGGCACTCGGCAGCCCGTCCATAATTGTATATACCACCTAACCGTGGTTTTTTTTTCTTTCTTTATACATACATACTAGTTACGAGTATACTATCTCTTTATCAACCAGTCTATATATTAGCAGCAGACACAGTACAGTGCGGTAGTTCACGGCTGTGGCTACCTCTGTGTCGGCACTCGGCAGCCCGTCCATAATTGTATATACCACCTAACCGTGGTTTTTTTTTCTTTCTTTATACATACATACTAGTTACGAGTATACTATCTCTTTATCAACCAGTCTATATATTAGCAGCAGACACAGTACAGTGCGGTAGTTCACGGCTGTGGCTACCTCTGTGTCGGCACTCGGCAGCCCGTCCATAATTGTATATACCACCTAACCGTGGTTTTTTTTTCTTTCTTTATACATACATACTAGTTACGAGTATACTATCTCTTTATCAACCAGTCTATATATTAGCAGCAGACACAGTACAGTGCGGTAGTTCACGGCTGTGGCTACCTCTGTGTCGGCACTCGGCAGCCCGTCCATAATTGTATATACCACCTAACCGTGGTTTTTTTTTCTTTCTTTATACATACATACTAGTTACGAGTATACTATCTCTTTATCAACCAGTCTATATATTAGCAGCAGACACAGTACAGTGCGGTAGTTCACGGCTGTGGCTACCTCTGTGTCGGCACTCGGCAGCCCGTCCATAATTGTATATACCACCTAACCGTGGTTTTTTTTTCTTTCTTTATACATACATACTAGTTACGAGTATACTATCTCTTTATCAACCAGTCTATATATTAGCAGCAGACACAGTACAGTGCGGTAGTTCACGGCTGTGGCTACCTCTGTGTCGGCACTCGGCAGCCCGTCCATAATTGTATACTAGTATCCAATCCATCCATCTCCATTGTTTACCTGAGGTGCCTTTTAGTTGTGCCTATTAAAATATGGAGAACAAAAATGTTGAGGTTCCAAAATTAGGGAAAGATCAAGATCCACTTCCACCTCGTGCTGAAGCTGCTGCCACTAGTCATGGCCGAGACGATGAAATGCCAGCAACGTCGTCTGCCAAGGCCGATGCCCAATGGCATAGTACAGAGCATGTCAAAACCAAAACACCAAATATCAGTAAAAAAAGGACTCCAAAACCTAAAATAAAATTGTCGGAGGAGAAGCGTAAACTTGCCAATATGCCATTTACCACACGGAGTGGCAAGGAACGGCTGAGGCCCTGGCCTATGTTCATGGCTAGTGGTTCAGCTTCACATGAGGATGGAAGCACTCAGCCTCTCGCTAGAAAACTGAAAAGACTCAAGCTGGCAAAAGCACCGCAAAGAACTGTGCGTTCTTTGAAATCCCAAATCCACAAGGAGAGTCCAATTGTGTCGGTTGCGATGCCTGACCTTCCCAACACTGGACGTGAAGAGCATGCGCCTTCCACCATTTGCACGCCCCCTGCAAGTGCTGGAAGGAGCACCCGCAGTCCAGTTCCTGATAGTCAGATTGAAGATGTCAGTGTTGAAGTACACCAGGATGAGGAGGATATGGGTGTTGCTGGCGCTGGGGAGGAAATTGACCAGGAGGATTCTGATGGTGAGGTGGTTTGTTTAAGTCAGGCACCCGGGGAGACACCTGTTGTCCGTGGGAGGAATATGGCCGTTGACATGCCAGGTGAAAATACCAAAAAAATCAGCTCTTCGGTGTGGAGGTATTTCACCAGAAATGCGGACAACAGGTGTCAAGCCGTGTGTTCCCTTTGTCAAGCTGTAATAAGTAGGGGTAAGGACGTTAACCACCTCGGAACATCCTCCCTTATACGTCACCTGCAGCGCATTCATAATAAGTCAGTGACAAGTTCAAAAACTTTGGGTGACAGCGGAAGCAGTCCACTGACCAGTAAATCCCTTCCTCTTGTAACCAAGCTCACGCAAACCACCCCACCAACTCCCTCAGTGTCAATTTCCTCCTTCCCCAGGAATGCCAATAGTCCTGCAGGCCATGTCACTGGCAATTCTGACGAGTCCTCTCCTGCCTGGGATTCCTCCGATGCATCCTTGCGTGTAACGCCTACTGCTGCTGGCGCTGCTGTTGTTGCCGCTGGGAGTCGATGGTCATCCCAGAGGGGAAGTCGTAAGCCCACTTGTACTACTTCCAGTAAGCAATTGACTGTTCAACAGTCCTTTGCGAGGAAGATGAAATATCACAGCAGTCATCCTACTGCAAAGCGGATAACTGAGTCCTTGACAACTATGTTGGTGTTAGACGTGCGTCCGGTATCCGCCGTTAGTTCACAGGGAACTAGACAATTTATTGAGGCAGTGTGCCCCCGTTACCAAATACCATCTAGGTTCCACTTCTCTAGGCAGGCGATACCGAGAATGTACACGGACGTCAGAAAAAGACTCACCAGTGTCCTAAAAAATGCAGTTGTACCCAATGTCCACTTAACCACGGACATGTGGACAAGTGGAGCAGGGCAGGGTCAGGACTATATGACTGTGACAGCCCACTGGGTAGATGTATGGACTCCCGCCGCAAGAACAGCAGCGGCGGCACCAGTAGCAGCATCTCGCAAACGCCAACTCTTTCCTAGGCAGGCTACGCTTTGTATCACCGCTTTCCAGAATACGCACACAGCTGAAAACCTCTTACGGCAACTGAGGAAGATCATCGCGGAATGGCTTACCCCAATTGGACTCTCCTGTGGATTTGTGGCATCGGACAACGCCAGCAATATTGTGTGTGCATTAAATATGGGCAAATTCCAGCACGTCCCATGTTTTGCACATACCTTGAATTTGGTGGTGCAGAATTTTTAAAAAAACGACAGGGGCGTGCAAGAGATGCTGTCGGTGGCCAGAAAAATTGAGGGCCCCTTTCGGCGTACAGGCACCACGTACAGAAGACTGGAGCACCACCAAAAACTACTGAACCTGCCCTGCCATCATCTGAAGCAAGAAGTGGTAACGAGGTGGAATTCAACCCTCTATATGCTTCAGAGGTTGGAGGAGCAGCAAAAGGCCATTCAAGCCTATACAATTGAGCACGATATAGTAGGTGGAATGCACCTGTCTCAAGTGCAGTGGAGAATGATTTCAACGTTGTGCAAGGTTCTGATGCCCTTTGAACTTGCCACACGTGAAGTCAGTTCAGACACTGCCAGCCTGAGTCAGGTCATTCCCCTCATCAGGCTTTTGCAGAAGAAGCTGGAGGCATTGAAGAAGGAGCTAAAAGGGAGCGATTCCGCTAGGCATGTGGGACTTGTGGATGCAGCCCTTAATTCGCTTAACAAGGATTCACGGGTGGTCAATCTGTTGAAATCAGAGCACTACATTTTGGCCACCGTGCTCGATCCTAGATTTAAAGCCTACCTTGGATCTCTCTTTCCGGCAGACACAGGTCTGCTGGGGTTGAAAGACCTGCTGGTGACAAAATTGTCAAGTCAAGCGGAACGCGACCTGTCAACATCTCCTCCTTCACATTCTCCCGCAACTGGGGGTGCGAGGAAAAGGCTCAGAATTCCGAGCCCACCCGCTGGCGGTGATGCAGGGCAGTCTGGAGCGACTGCTGATGCTGACATCTGGTCCGGACTGAAGGACCTGACAACGATTACGGACATGTCGTCTACTGTCACTGCATATGATTCTCTCAACATTGATAGAATGGTGGAGGATTATATGAGTGACCGCATCCAAGTAGGCACGTCACACAGTCCGTACTTATACTGGCAGGAAAAAGAGGCAATTTGGAGGCCCTTGCACAAACTGGCTTTATTCTACCTAAGTTGCCCTCCCACAAGTGTGTACTCCGAAAGAGTGTTTAGTGCCGCCGCTCACCTTGTCAGCAATCGGCGTACGAGGTTACATCCAGAAAATGTGGAGAAGATGATGTTCATTAAAATGAATTATAATCAATTCCTCCGCGGAGACATTGACCAGCAGCAATTGCCTCCACAAAGTACACAGGGAGCTGAGATGGTGGATTCCAGTGGGGACGAATTGATAATCTGTGAGGAGGGGGATGTACACGGTGATATATCGGAGGGTGAAGATGAGGTGGACATCTTGCCTCTGTAGAGCCAGTTTGTGCAAGGAGAGATTAATTGCTTCTTTTTTGGGGGGGGTGACAATGCTAAATTCCTTTGTCGTATAAACAACCCTTTATGAAGCTAAGAACACTGTACGCTGTTTACTTAAGAAGTACCGTAATGGTACGCTAGTTGCGTAACGATCGCTCAGCCGTAGGCGAGACGCTCAAGCGTCACGTTCGCTCACGGCCCAGGGATCACAGGACACGTTATTGGCTATGACTAGAGTAATGATTCGCTATGGCGTAGCTTACGCTCGAAACCACGAGGAGGTCACCAGCGGCGCAGACGCTCACAACGCTATACCTTAATGTTTAAACCTTATACCAAAGAAATACACAGAATACCTTAATGTGAGTACAGGGTGTAAGTGCAACCTTGTGTAACCTGACTAACTACAAAGCTGCTTGAGCGTCACCGACGCTCAAGTGAACACTTAACACTATAGGAAATACACAGATGCTGGTTTAGGTTCCAAAGCCTATTAACTGTATTATATCTAATATACTTGTAAAAGGGGATAACAGTACAAATGATACACTACAATATAACAGAGACTTCCTAACCACAGAACTAAACAATAAATACAAAAAGACAATACTACACTGACCTAAATGCAATACAATACAATACTATCTAATACAATACAATACTAGCCTAGTCTAGGGGAGATATGAGAGAACAGAACAGAGAGAGAGAGAGAGAGAGAGAGATGAGATGAGAGAAATTGGCTCACAGAAAGACAATGATTACGGAGAGAAACTTACGCACAAAGGGTATGATCGCCTGCGCCTCGATATCCAGCTCCCGGCTATCAGCAGATAACCGTTGATGAGAGAGTGAGAGCTGGATGTGGTCGGCCTGCCTATTTATGCCCCACACACAATGCAATCTCCTGGTCCTACAATCCCATTGTCCATTGGCCGAAGGAATTCGGCCCTGCATCATAACAAAAGGTCATAGGGTGATTCATACAGGTGGGCTGTGACGATTTCCAACAGCTCAGGTGGGTGGGAAACTGGGTTTCCCGCCGCATACCTGAGTATGTGTAAATAATAGAAATGGACATAAACTTCTTATGTCCATAACTATTCGCACGAGCGATTAATACGCTCCAAACCAACACCGGAATATTGCTAATTAAATACTCTTCCGATGGGTACCAAACACTGCTGTATGATTCCTGTTAGACCCTTCGTACGATATAAAGAGGGATTCCTCAGCTCTGGGACATTGTATTTTAACCAAACTTTCAGAATCTATCAAAGGGACCATGATCTATAAACTACATTAATTGTGAAAATATGTAACGAATGAGTCGCACGCTACGACTATATAAACTCTACCGTAAATACGCATACCGCGCCTGCGAGTGCACGCTATTGCGGGTATGCGCCTCCACGGGAGAGCGTACGCACGCGCAGCGCGGACCAGTGTGCGGTGCAAATATGGCAACGTGCATTGAGACATTTTTCTGACTTTGACAGTCCACCCTTTGGCAGTCAATAATAACTGCCACAAAACATTTAAGGAGAAAAATGTAAGTCAGGGGTTAATTGATTTCCATGGTTGGGTAAGGGAGGAGAGAGGAGAAGGTGTGAAGAGGGTATGACCTAGTGAGATAGCAGAAGCATGTGTGTTTGAATCCATGTTTGGGGGGTCATGTATCATCGTGCCGTACGTGTTGTAAATCAAGCTTCGAGGTATTGCGAAGTATACATTTGAATTCCTTCTTATCCTGTGGTACAGGTCTGTGGATGGGCTGTCAAACTTTACCGAGCTCTTTTCGGATTTTGAACAAAATGGGGAGCACATTTTAGTTGATGATACATGAGTGGGGGAGGTATGTGGTTGCTGATATCTGTGCCTGTATTCCCTATCGTCTATGTGTGTCATTACCTGAGGGTTGTAGAGATGAAGATAAAGAACACTTACGAAAAATGCAATGATATTCTATGTCAGGGAAATGTACATCTGTTGTTGAAGTTGTGTTCGGTATCTGTTGAGAGTCGTCTTCTTTGCGCTGTTTTGCTCCTTAGGCATGAGCAACAAGCTTTGTCAGTGCCATCAGATTTACAAAAATGTTGGGCTAGCGTGAGTTTAAAAATACTAGGGAAACTGGGGATCCATGGCAAAGTTCATCAAGTGTCCATATTTAAAGTTGTCAAATCTTCTTCTTTGGTCAATCCGTTGTCTGTATACATCTCGTCTCGTCAGCTTCCTCGTCCAAGGGGGTCTTTGTATCTGGGAGAAAAGCAGAAAAACAGGTGAAAGAAACGGACCGTATAATCGCATTTTCATCACATTCTGGTTTCTATCATTGGGTCATAAATCAAATCCAGGTTAATTACAGTTTCCTCACTCCTCAAGCTCATCACTTTTGTACTTTGTTTGCACCTCATTAAAGCCTGCCCGCATCTAAATATCAATCCAATCGATATAACGACACCCAAGATACATAGTAGAAACTTTCCAACATCCATTATGACTCCTTGAGCCCAGTCTCCTAAACCGGAGAACCAATTTCGCGGGTTCAACCATGACACCCAACCAGTCAGCTCATTACCTACAGCAGCAAGGGTGAGATTGTGTTTTCGACGAAATTCCCACTTCAATTGGAGAATATCGTCCATCTTTTGGTCTATGACCTCTACCGGATCCTCGGTGCTATTTGTGATATACGTGCAACACTTTATGCCGTACTGTGTTGCCAATGTAACACAATATCCGCCTGTTACTGCTGTAAGATAATTAAGAACCATCCTATGCTGAACTAGTTCTGTTTTATAAGCTTGAAGTTCTCTTCCAGTGTATCTAAACGTGTCATCATACATTTCAGTGATATTATCTAACAAATTGGCGAGTGCGGAAATGTATTTATAATTCATCACACCTCGAGCGGTGCGAGTGAAATCTAACGCTACCAGAACCTGAATCCCGGTGGATTCATGGATAAGATCAGAGGCCGGATGCTCTAACCTTTCTGACAGTTGTCTTTTAACTCGGTGCTCGTAATGAGTGTGAGTATAAGGAGCTTGGGCACCACGGTGTATGTCCTTCATTTTGTCATGTGTAACAGTCATCACTTCAGGCAATACTTTTCCAATATAACACAATCCTTCAGAGTTTGGGGCAAGCCACTTGTACGCCTTTCTCCCGCATATGAAATATGCATCATCGGGGAGAACATATGGGACGGAGAAGGACATGACCATGTTACAAACCTTCCAGGTGAAATCTCCTGACCCTAATTCTTCCATCTGCCTAATGCACGTATCGGTTTGTACGATATGTGCACAGTATCCTGGTGATACCTCTCCAACTCTAGTAATCCTATTTCCTAAGGTATATCGATACCGGAAAGATTTTCCTCTACTGGCTATGTGGCGTACGAGCTCTGTATCTGTAGGCATTCTATCTGCTCTGTGTGAAAAGGTCATGGTGTGGTTACTCCATGACACTTCCCAATTTCCCGGTTTTCTAGGATTGGAGATGTTAAAACATAAGAGGGACCTATCCACATGGTATTGGTGGAGCTTCAAACTAGGAGGGCTGGAGATGTTAAACCTCCGGTCCACCGGTCTCCCACCACTTAGCTCAAGTACCTCCCCTAACGTTAAAGGAAATGGTACTAGCCCTGATTTGCTGTGACCCTGAGGTACTTGAGAGCATACCCAACAATCTGTTTGGTTTAACACGTTACCCACTAAGGAGTGATAGTCACTCAATGGATGCCGGTCTATATGGATATTAAAACTAGATTGGCATTTCTTTATGCATCCATCTTCAACCAGATTATCACAGAGCCTACAGATACAATTTTCTTCAGCTAACAATCCATCACAATTTCTTCTATCGGATCGTTTTCTGATACTCGCCTTTGCTTGTTGGTTTGGTTGATCTTGGAAAACTACACCTCCATCATCATAATCGGAACCCATTCCAGAACCTCTTTCGACCTCTATGGTACTCTCGCCGGAACAGACTGCTCTGGTCAACATCATGGTTAACATCAAAATCCGGATCACAGTCTCTTGGGGCAAGTCCATCTTTGAGGAGGAAATAGAGAAGAATGAGAAGGGGGAAAAAAGAAATTTTAAGGGAGAGGGGCTGGGAAGTGGAGAAAAACAATAAAAGGGAGAAGGGAGTCGACAACTGCTTTCGGTCTTCAAGGCTCAGGTGCCGCCTCAGTCCTCCTGGAACAGACACTCTAGTGATACAACCTCTACCGTCTGTTCCTTATCACGGGACTTCTCTGGATCAGCAACCTTTTTGCAGTGGGATGAATGGACCCAAGTCTCTCTTTCAGCAACCTTCAATGCTGTGGTGCTGGTCAATAAGACCTGGTATGGTCCTTCCCATCTATCAATAAGACAACCTGAGCGTAGAAAATTTCGTATCATTACATAATCCCCAGGTTCAATGTCATGACAATTACTATCTGGTAAATCAGGAATCACCAACTTCAGATTATCATTTTGATTCCTCAACTGTTTACTCATGTTAATCAAGTATTTTACAGTTACTTCATTGTTACATTTCAAATCATCCTGAGGGTTAATCATGACATGCGGTTGTCGACCAAACAGAATTTCAAAAGGGGACAGGTTAAGAGGGGACCTGGGAGTGGTTCTGATGCTATACAAAACAATGGGTAAAGCTTCTGGCCACGTCAATCCTGTCTCTGCCATTACTTTACTCAATTTATTTTTAATAGTGCTGTTCACTCTTTCGACCTTCGCACTCGCCTGTGGACGGTACGGAGTGTGCAGCTTGCTATCAATACCCATCAACTTACACATTCCTTGAAAGACATCACCTGTAAAATGGGTACCCCTATCACTTTCAATGATTCTAGGGATACCATATCTACATACAAATTCCTGCACAATTTTCTTAGCTGTAAACATAGCGGTATTTGTAGCTGCTGGAAAAGCTTCGACCCAATTCGAGAAAACATCTATACAGACAAGTACATATTTCAAATTTCTACATGGGGGTAATTGAATGAAGTCAATTTGTATTACCTGGAAAGGGCCGCCGGCAGGTGGGATATGGGATGGTTCTGTAGGTATTGCTTTTCCAATATTCTTTCTCAGACAGGTAAGGCATGACATTGCTCTTTTACCCGCATGAGGGGAGAATCCTGGGGCGCACCAGTATGCTCTTACCAATTTGCACATCCCCTCCTTGCCTAGATGAGTCAGCCCGTGAGCTGCTTCAGCCAGACATGGAAGGTATGCCCTGGGGGCCACTGGTTTACCATGTCCATCCGTCCAGAGCCCTGAGGACTCCTGGCCATATCCCTTTGCCTTCCAGACTGCTCTTTCCTGTGTGGAACACAAATTCTGCATCTCACACAACTTCTGTGTGTTGATGGTATTAAATACCATCAACTGTGTGGTGTTTGTCCGTGTGGGGGTAGCAGCTGCAAGCTTTGCGGCTTCGTCTGCTCGGCTGTTACCAAGGGATACTGGGTCTTGGCTATATGTATGTGCTTTACATTTGATAACAGCCACTCTGTCGGGTTCCTGTATCGCTGTTAGAAGCCTTTTTATGTGAGCTGCATGCGCTATCGGTGTACCAGCTGCCGTCATGAAATTTCTGAGACGCCATAGCGCTCCGAAATCATGTACTACCCCGAACGCGTATCTAGAATCGGTGTAGATATTGGCAGACTTACCCTTAGCCAATTCACATGCTCTGGTTAGGGCGACCAGTTCAGCAACCTGGGCTGAGTGAGGTGGGCCTAGCGGTTCCGCTTCTATGGTGTCTTGGTCATCTACGACTGCGTATCCAGTACACAAGTCTCCCGAGTCTGACTGTCTATGACAACTACCGTCCGTGTAGAACGTGAGTTCTGCATCTTCCAGTGGATTGTCACTGATGTCAGGCCTTGCGGTAAAATTTTGGGTCAAATATTCCATACAATCATGTGTATCTTCCTTTGCATTAAATCCTCCTTCCCCATCACTCTCACCTCCCACCCTTTGTGCCTGACCAGACACACCTGGGAGGAATGTTGCAGGGTTTAATGCGCTGCATCTCCTTATGGTGATGTTTACTGGGGCCATTAATGCCAATTCCCATCTCGTAAACCTTGCTGATGAGACGTGTCTGGTTTGGGCAGAATTCAATAAGGCAGATACCGCATGCGGTGTATGGATTGTGAGGTTGTGGCCTAGCACAACATCTTCGCTTTTTGTCACTAGCAATGCTATCGCCGCAACGCTACGCAAGCATGTGGGGAGGGATCGCGCTACCGTGTCTAGCTGAGCGCTGTAGTATGCAATTGGCCTGCTGGCATCACCGTGTTTTTGTGTTAGTACACCTGCTGCGCACCCAGCACTTTCTGTTCCGTATAGTTCAAAGGGTTTCCCATAGTCTGGCATACCTAGTGCTGGTGCCTGCGTTAGACACTGTTTGAGTCTCTCAAATGCTGTTTCGGATTCGTCTGTATGCGAAATCCGATCAGGTTTGTTTGAAGAGACCATTTCCTGCAAAGGTAGCGCCAATATGGAAAACCCTGGGATCCAATTACGGCAATACCCACACATTCCCAAAAACGTCCTGATCTGTTGTTGGGTTTGTGGCAGTGTCATGTCTCTAATGGCTTGGATTCTATCAGCGGTCAGGTGTCTCAGTCCTTGTGTTAGACAGTGTCCCAAATATTTTACCTTAGCTTGGCATAATTGCAACTTGTCTTTGGAAACCTTGTGACCTGTGTCTGAAAGATGAAACAGGAGCTGTTTCGTATCCTTCAGAGATGCTTCCAGTGAATCTGAACACAGTAATAAATCGTCCACATACTGTATCAATACTGATCCACTGTCTGGTTGGAAAGACTGTAAACAATCATGCAAAGCCTGAGAAAATATACTTGGACTGTCTATGAAACCTTGGGGTAACCGAGTCCACGTGTATTGGACTCCTCTGTATGTGAATGCAAACAAATATTGGCTGTCAGGGTGCAGAGGTACCGAAAAGAAAGCGGAGCAGAGGTCAATAACAGTGAAAAATTTGGCAGTGGGAGGAATTTGCATTAGGATGACAGCTGGATTAGGCACTACGGGGAACTGACTCTCAACTATTTTGTTAATCCCCCTTAGATCCTGCACTAGCCTGTAACCCCTCCCCCCCACTCTTTTTAACAGGGAAGATGGGACTATTTGCGGTGCTGGACGTTCTTACTAGAATGCCCTGTTGTAGCAAGCGCTCTATTACGGGAAAAACTCCTAGCTCCACCTCTGGCTTCAGAGGATACTGTGGGATTTTTGGAGCTATCCTACCATCTTTTACTTGCACAACTACTGGAGCTACGTTTGCCATTAATCCAGTGTCCTGTCCATCTTTTGTCCAAAGCGACTCTGGTATCTGAGATGTCATCTCTTCTACTTGGGATGGATTCCTATTTGTCATAATGGAATGTGACATTAATTTTGATGGGGAGTCTAACATGTCTCGTACTTCCTGAGCGTGATTCTCAGGGATGTCCAAGAATACACCTTCAGGAGTACAATAAATGACGCAACCCATTTTACATAGTAAGTCTCTTCCCAGGAGATTAGTTGGTGCAGATGCAGCCAGCAAAAAGGAATGCTTGGTATGCAAAGGCCCTATTGTAATCTCGGCTGGTTTGCTAACAGGGTAGTGCTGGACTACTCCTGTTACTCCCATGGCTGGAATTGTCCTACCAGTGGTTCTCATGCCCACTGTCGAATTTATCACTGACTTGGCCGCCCCTGTGTCTACAAGAAAGTTTAAAGTTTTACCAGCCACATTGATTGCAATCTCTGGTTCGCTTCCAAGACTGGCAATCAACTTAACTGGCTGCAGATTACAGGTATGGCCACACCCCTATTGGGTATGCTGACCTCCCTGAATCCCATTGGCAGCAACTACTTGTGAGGGGGTTAGCTGGGAACTACCAGAGGCATGCCAGTCTCTGTTTGGGGGATATCTTTTTGTTTCCCCTGTATGTGGCTCAAAACTCCGCCTCTGTGGACCCTGCTCCCAATGTCGTGTGTTGTGTTGTTGTCTAGGGGGTTGAAAAGATCTTTGTACATTCTTTGTTCTACATTCTCGTGCAAAGTGTCCCGGTCTGTTACAAGAAAAACATGTTATTACACTTGCCTTACCCACAGGATTCGGTGGTACATACGCAGGTTGCCTTGTGGTCAGCGCCTGTATACTTACGGACATCAACTTATCACTTTGCGACTCCCTGTGCCTAGTGATGTTTCTGTCGTGATCAATAGCAGCCTCTCTCAATGTGGACACTGACAGACCTCGCCAACATGGTTGTGTGGTCTGTACCCTAGCTTTTAATGTTTCTTTCAAACCATCCATCAGTACAGATACTGCTACTTCTCGATGGTTTGGGTTGGTCTTAATGTCTTCTATACCAGTGTACTTTGCCATTTCTAATAGTGCCCGGTGAAAATACTCTGTTGCCGTTTCGGACTCCTTTTGCTTAATGGAAAATATCTTGTTCCATTTAACAACGGCTGGGAAATACTCCTTTAGCTGTAAATTTATCCTTTTTACATTATCCTTGTTGTACACGTCTGTAAGCGGTACATCTTTATCCAATGCACAGTCAGCTAAGAACTGAGTTGCGTCAACATTGGAAGGTAAACAAGCTCTTAGCAGTATCTGCCAATCCTTGTTGTTGGGTTCTACAGTGTTACCTAGATCCCTGATGTATTTTTGGCTAGCAACTAAATCCTTCCTGGGGTCAGGAAATTCGGACACTATTGTTCTTAATTCCATTCTGGAAAATGGAGTGTACATGGCAATGTTCCTTATGGGAGTGGCTCCAGACACATCTGTTTTTCCATTGGGAACTGCTATTACCCTTACAGGAGCAATTCTAACAGCCTCTTCCTGTGTAGATTCTACAGCTTGTTGTGGTACAATTGTTTCAGTGTAGTGCATGGTGCCGTACTTACCCGTTGACACGACCTCACCTATCCCTCCGCTAGGGGCTTTCACTAATCTCGTGGGTGTCGCTGTGCCTACTGTGGTCTCTGCTATGGTGGCTGCAAGAGAGAGAGCTGAAATTGTTGCTGAATCGTCTTCTTGATCACACTCCTGAGGAAGGTTCAAAACAGGGTACATCTTGCACGGGTTAATACTTGCATGAGTTATTTGGTTAACATCATTAACATTTACAGGGTTACTAAGAGTTTGTGTTTTACAACCCAGTGCGTTTCTCTCCGCAATCAACTTCTCTCCTGCAATGTATGGTGGAGGAGGAGCTGTGGCAATCAACTTCCTGACTGCCCCAGATCCTGCCGCCAGAGCCAAACCTCTCTGTATCTCACCTTCCTGGTGCCATAACTGTAAATAATCATGATGTTGAATTCGTCTCTTTGCTGATTTTACGAGACATATCCTCCTCCTTAAATTTTGTAACACTTCTGGACTAAAGCTACCTATTCTTGGGAATTTGTCCCTGTCTTGTACAGTCATTCTCTCCCATTCATCACATAAAACCTCTGTGTGACTACCGTATTTTTCACACATTACATATCGTGCCGACCCAACTGGTCGGTTCTCTGAATCAACCCGAACCGAGGTTGATCGCCCCCTACCTGAACAAATGGCCCCCATAATCTGCAGGCGTTGCTTATTCCTCCTTGGATCTTTATCTCAAGGTTTTCAGCGAACCCTTACAAACAAACCAAGATGTCCTTGGGCAGGCCGGCGGTGGTGGTTTATCAAGTACCCCACTTACTTCTCGCCCACGTTGGCCAGTACTGCAATCACTGTAACCAGAGCTGCTGTACCCAACCTAGGGCCCCTGTGAACCTTTATTTACTGGGGCGCGTTCCCCAGCAAGTATCGGTTGTTGGATAGTTCCTGAGTGACCAGCGAACTTCCCTTCCAAAAATAAAAAATTACACAAATCACGTCAGAATGTACAAATAGCGTTTGTGACCACTTTACTCTAATGGTATTAGGTCAGATTACTAACTACTGCACACAATTACGTGCGGTCCAATCGTTCAGTACACGAGCACTACTTGTCATGTACTGAAAGATCAATGGAATCGATGTTTCCGGCCGCGATTCCTTCAGCAAGAGCTTGTATGGCCTATATGGGTTCTGCACCAACACCCCAGGCGTTGTGCCACTGGACTTTTATAGCGGACCTCTTTGTCTATTTTACCTGTTACCTTATGACCTCCTGGTCTGTTACCTTATGACCTCCTGGTCTTGTTACCTTATGACCTCCTGGTCTTGTTACCTTATGGTCCGCTATACTCTAATGCTCAAATATTATTTAACCAGGGATGCCTCCCTAGCCACCGTATATGTCACTTACACGTGTGTCCCTTGACGAGTACCCGGCTTTCCTTTTGGTTCCACCTTAAAGTTATATAAACTTTTGTATACAAAACACACTCACTCAACACATGTACACTTTTGTTTCTATATCTATTTCTGCGCAGAAATTGTCTTTAGGCCAAGAGTGTTACCAATTAGGAGCAGGATCTGTTAAACTAAATTTCAGATTTTTCCAAAAATAGATTTGCGTTATTTACCGCGTCGCGTTATCTACCGCTGTGCGTTACTTATCGCCTTTGCGTTACTTCACTTTATCACAGCTTGAGCTACATGGGCGTAACCGGACGCTACGTTGCGTAATGAACGCTGCGTGCGTCTGCCTTTGGATTGCGTACGCTAGTCTTTGTTAGCGACACGTGTACGCAATATAAAGATCCACCGTAACACAATTTCTATTTTTATCAATGTAAATGATCCCTGATCATCTACCGCAATCCACACTGACTGCCTTGTATCTCAGACAAACCGTGTGTTTGTTCTATACTTTAACTATCACCTCTACTATGAAATAACAGCAAATCTCTTTTTAGCACTTTCTATCAACTATAAAATTTGGCAAACAGGAATAGTGATATACGAAAATGAAACAGAAAATGCAGATATATGTATGCGTGCGTGTATACGCAAGACAGAAGAGAAATAAACAGTTTTAAAAGACACAAGCGTTTTGTTCTTACTTCCGGTTCCCGGATTCCTTCAGCACTCTTTATCTAAGCGAAGCAGACGCTTATCCCGTCAGCACTGTGAGACAACCTCCCACCCTTTGCTGGAGGGATAATGTCTGCTGATCTACCTAGTGCAGATATGAGAAGGATAGGACGAGTCCCCAATTGACAATGCTAAATTCCTTTGTCGTATAAACAACCCTTTATGAAGCTAAGAACACTGTACGCTGTTTACTTAAGAAGTACCGTAATGGTACGCTAGTTGCGTAACGATCGCTCAGCCGTAGGCGAGACGCTCAAGCGTCACGTTCGCTCACGGCCCAGGGATCACAGGACACGTTATTGGCTATGACTAGAGTAATGATTCGCTATGGCGTAGCTTACACTCGAAACCACGAGGAGGTCACCAGCGGCGCAGACGCTCACAACGCTATACCTTAATGTTTAAACCTTATACCAAAGAAATACACAGAATACCTTAATGTGAGTACAGGGTGTAAGTGCAACCTTGTGTAACCTGACTAACTACAAAGCTGCTTGAGCGTCACCGACGCTCAAGTGAACACTTAACACTATAGGAAATACACAGATGCTGGTTTAGGTTCCAAAGCCTATTAACTGTATTATATCTAATATACTTGTAAAAGGGGATAACAGTACAAATGATACACTACAATATAACAGAGACTTCCTAACCACAGAACTAAACAATAAATACAAAAAGACAATACTACACTGACCTAAATGCAATACAATACAATACTATCTAATACAATACAATACTAGCCTAGTCTAGGGGAGATATGAGAGAACAGAACAGAGAGAGAGAGAGAGAGAGAGAGATGAGATGAGAGAAATTGGCTCACAGAAAGACAATGATTACGGAGAGAAACTTACGCACAAAGGGTATGATCGCCTGCGCCTCGATATCCAGCTCCCGGCTATCAGCAGATAACCGTTGATGAGAGAGTGAGAGCTGGATGTGGTCGGCCTGCCTATTTATGCCCCACACACAATGCAATCTCCTGGTCCTACAATCCCATTGTCCATTGGCCGAAGGAATTCGGCCCTGCATCATAACAAAAGGTCATAGGGTGATTCATACAGGTGGGCTGTGACGATTTCCAACAGCTCAGGTGGGTGGGAAACTGGGTTTCCCGCCGCATACCTGAGTATGTGTAAATAATAGAAATGGACATAAACTTCTTATGTCCATAACTATTCGCACGAGCGATTAATACGCTCCAAACCAACACCGGAATATTGCTAATTAAATACTCTTCCGATGGGTACCAAACACTGCTGTATGATTCCTGTTAGACCCTTCGTACGATATAAAGAGGGATTCCTCAGCTCTGGGACATTGTATTTTAACCAAACTTTCAGAATCTATCAAAGGGACCATGATCTATAAACTACATTAATTGTGAAAATATGTAACGAATGAGTCGCACGCTACGACTATATAAACTCTACCGTAAATACGCATACCGCGCCTGCGAGTGCACGCTATTGCGGGTATGCGCCTCCACGGGAGAGCGTACGCACGCGCAGCGCGGACCAGTGTGCGGTGCAAATATGGCAACGTGCATTGAGACATTTTTCTGACTTTGACAGGGGTCCAAACCAACCCGTCATATCAGTCACAGTCGTGTGGCAGACCCTGTCACTGAAATGATGGGTTGGTTAAAGTGTGCATGTCCTGTTTTGTTTATACAACATAAGGGTGGGTGGGAGGGCCCAAGGACAATTCCATCTTGCACCTCTTTTTTCTTTTCTTTTTCTTTGCATCATGTGCTGATTGGGGAGGGTTTTTTGGAAGGGACATCCTGCGTGACACTGCAGTGCCACTCCTAGATGGGCCCGGTGTTTGTGTCGGCCACTAGGGTCGCTAATCTTACTCACACAGTCAGCTACCTCATTGCGCCTCTTTTTTTCTTTGCGTCATGTGCTGTTTGGGGAGGGTTTTTTGGAAGGGACATCCTGCGTGACACTGCAGTGCCACTCCTAGATGGGCCCGGTGTTTGTGTCGGCCACTAGGGTCGCTAATCTTACTCACACAGCTACCTCATTGCGCCTCTTTTTTTCTTTGCGTCATGTGCTGTTTGGGGAGGGTTTTTTGGAAGGGACATCCTGCGTGACACTGCAGTGCCACTCCTAGATGGGCCCGGTGTTTGTGTCGGCCACTAGGGTCGCTAATCTTACTCACACAGCTACCTCATTGCGCCTCTTTTTTTCTTTGCGTCATGTGCTGTTTGGGGAGGGTTTTTTGGAAGGGCCATCCTGCGTGACACTGCAGTGCCACTCCTAGATGGGCCCGGTGTTTGTGTCGGCCACTAGGGTCGCTAATCTTACTCACACAGCTACCTCATTGCGCCTCTTTTTTTCTTTGCGTCATGTGCTGTTTGGGGAGGGTTTTTTGGAAGGGCCATCCTGCGTGACACTGCAGTGCCACTCCTAGATGGGCCCGGTGTTTGTGTCGGCCACTAGGGTCGCTAATCTTACTCACACAGCTACCTCATTGCGCCTCTTTTTTTCTTTGCGTCATGTGCTGTTTGGGGAGGGTTTTTTGGAAGGGACATCCTGCGTGACACTGCAGTGCCACTCCTAGATGGGCCCGGTGTTTGTGTCTGCCACTAGGGTCGCTTATCTTACTCACACAGCGACCTCGGTGCAAATTTTAGGACTAAAAATAATATTGTGAGGTGTGAGGTATTCAGAATAGACTGAAAATGAGTGTAAATTATGGTTTTTGAGGTTAATAATACTTTGGGATCAAAATGACCCCCAAATTCTATGATTTAAGCTGTTTTTTAGTGTTTTTTGAAAAAAACACCCGAATCCAAAACACACCCGAATCCGACAAAAAAAATTCGGTGAGGTTTTGCCAAAACGCGGTCGAACCCAAAACACGGCCGCGGAACCGAACCCAAAACCAAAACACAAAACCCGAAAAATTTCAGGCGCTCATCTCTAGGCGCAATGAGGTAGCTGTGTGACTAAGATAAGCGACCCAAGTGGCCGACACAAACATCTGGCCCATCTAGGAGTGGCACTGCAGTGTCAGACAGGATGGCACTTCAAAAAAATACTCCCCAAACAGCACATGATGCAAAGACAAATGAAAGAAAAAAGAGGTGCAAGATGGAATTGTCCTTGGGCCCTCCCACCCACCCTTATGTTGTATAAACAGGACATGCACACTTTAACGAACCCATCATTTCAGTGACAGGGTCTGCCACACGACTGTGACTGAAATGACTGGTTGGTTTGGGCCCCCACCAAAAAAGAAGCAATCAATCTCTCCTTGCACAAACTGGCTCTACAGAGGCAAGATGTCCACCTCCTCCTCATCGTCCGATTCATCACAACTTTCACTGTGTACATCCCCCTCCTCACAGATTATTAATTCGTCCCCACTGGAATCCACCATCTCAGGTCCCCGTGTACTTTCTGGAGGCAATTGCTGCTGGTGAATGTCTCCACGGAGGAATTGATTATAATTCATTTTAATGAACATCATCTTCTCCACATTTTCTGGAAGTAACCTCGTACGCCGATTGCTGACAAGGTGAGCGGCTGCACTAAACACTCTTTCGGAGTACACACTAGAGGGAGGGCAACTTAGGTAGAATAAAGCCAGTTTCTGCAAGGGCCTCCAAATTGCCTCTTTTTCCTGCCAGTATACGTACGGACTGTCTGACGTGCCTACTTGGATGCGGTCACTCATATAATCTTCCACCATTCTTTCAATGGTGAGAGAATCATATGCAGTGACAGTAGACGACATGTCAGTAATCGTTGGCAGGTCCTTCAGTCCGGAACAGATGTCAGCACTCGCTCCAGACTGCCCTGCATCACCGCCAGCGGGTGGGCTCGGAATTCTTAGCCTTTTCCTCGCACCCCCAGTTGCGGGAGAATGTGAAGGAAGAGCTGTTGACGGGTCACGTTCCGCTTGACTTGACAATTTTCTCACCAGCAGGTCTTTGAACCCCTGCAGACTTGTGTCTGCCGGAAAGAGAGATACAACGTAGGTTTTAAATCTAGGATCGAGCATGGTGGCCAAAATGTAGTGCTTTGATTTCAACAGATTGACCACCCGTGTATCCTGGTTAAGCGAATGAAGGGCTCCATCCACAAGTCCCACATGCCTAGCGGAATCGCTCTGTTTTAGCTCCTCCTTCAATGTCTCCAGCTTCTTCTGCAAAAGCCTGACGAGGGGAATGACCTGACTCAGGCTGGCAGTGTCTGAACTGACTTCACGTGTGGCAAGTTCAAAGGGTTGCAGAACCTTGCACAACGTTGAAATCATTCTCCACTGCGCTTGAGACAGGTGCATTCCACCTCCTTTGCCTATATCGTGGCCAGATGTATAGGCTTGAATGGCCTTTTGCTGCTCCTCCATCCTCTGAAGCATATAGAGGGTTGAATTCCACCTCGTTACCACCTCTTGCTTCAGATGATGGCAGGGCAGGTTCAGGTATTTTTGGTGGTGCTCCAGTCTTCTGTACGCGGTGCCTGAACACCGAAAGTGGCCCGCAATTCTTCGGGCCACCGACAGCATCTCTTGCACGCCCCTGTCGTTTTTTAAATAATTCTGCACCACCAAATTCAAGGTATGTGCAAAACATGGGACGTGCTGGAATTTGCCCAGATGTAATGCACGCACAATATTGCTGGCGTTGTCCGATGTCACAGATCCACAGGAGAGTCCAATTGGGGTAAGCCATTCTGCGATGATCTTCCTCAGTTGCCGTAAGAGGTTTTCAGCTGTGTGCGTATTCTGGAAAGCGGTGATACAAAGCGTAGCCTGCCTAGGAACGAGTTGGCGTTTGCGAGATGCTGCTACTGGTGCCGCCGCTGCTGTTCTTGCTGCGGGAGGCAATACATCTACCTAGTGAGCTGTCACAGTCATATAGTCCTGAGTCTGCCCTGCTCCACTTGTCCACATGTCCGTGGTTAAGTGGACATTGGGTACAACTGCATTTTTTAGGACACTGGTGAGTCTTTTTCTGAGGTCTGTGTACATTTTCGGTATCGCCTGCCTAGAGAAATGGAACCTAGATGGTATTTGGTACCGGGGACACAGTACCTCAATCAAGTCTATAGTTGGCTCTGAATTAACGATGGATACCGGAACCACGTTTCTCACCGCCCAGGCTGCCAAGGCCTCAGTTATCCGCTTTGCAGTAGGATGACTGCTGTGATATTTCATCTTCCTCGCAAAGGACTGTTGGACAGTCAATTGCTTACTGGAAGTAGTACGAGTGGTCTTCCGACTTCCCCTCTGGGATGACGATCGACTCCCAGCAGCAACAACAGCAGCACCAGCAGCAGTAGGCGTTACACTCAAGGATGCATCGGAGGAATCCCAGGCAGGAGAGGACTCGTCAGACTTGCCAGTGACATGGCCTGCAGGACTATTGGCTTTCCTGGGTAAGGAGGAAATTGACACTGAGGGAGTTGGTGGTGTGGTTTGCAGGAGTTGGTTACAAGAGGAAGGGATTTAGTGGTCAGTGGACTGCTTCCGCTGTCCCCCAAAGTTTTTGAACTTGTCACTGACTTATGATGAATGCGCTGCAGGTGACGTATAAGGGAGGATGTTCCGAGGTGGTTAACGTCCTTACCCCTACTTATTACAGCTTGACAAAGGCAACACACGGCTTGACACTTGTTGTCCGCATTTGTGTTGAAATAATTCCACACCGAAGAGCTGATTTTTTTGGGTATTTTGACCAGGCATGTCAAGGGCCATATTCCTCCCACGGACAACAGGTGTCTCCCCGGGTGCCTGACTTAAACAAACCACCTCACCATCAGAATCCTCCTTGTCAATTTCCTCCCCAGCGCCAGCAACACCCATATCCTCATCCGGGTGCACTTCAACAGTGACATCTTCAATTTGACTATCAGGAACTGGACTGCGGGTGCTCCTTCCAGCACTTGCAGGGGGCGTGCAAATGGTGGAAGGCGTAAGCTCTTCCCGTCCAGTGTTGGGAAGGTCAGGCATCGCAACGACACAATTGGACTCTCCTTGGGGATTTGTGATTTCGAAGAACGCACAGTTCTTTGCTGTGCTTTTGCCAGCTTAAGTCTTTTCTTTTTTCTAGCGAGAGGATGAGTGCTTCCATTGTGAAGCTGAACCACTAGCCATGAACATAGGCCAGGGCCTCAGCCGTTCCTTGCCACTCCGTGTCGTAAATGGCATATTGGCAAGTTTACGCTTCTCCTCAGACGCTTTTAATTTTGATTTTTGAGGCATTTTACTGATCTTTTGTGTTTTGGATTTTACATGCTCTGTACTATGACATTGGGCATCGGCCTTGGCAGACGACGTTGATGGCATTTCATCGTCTCGGCCATGACTAGTGGCAGCAGCTTCAGCACGAGGTGGAAGTGGATCTTGATCTTTCCCTATTTTTTTAACCTTCACATTTTTGTTCTCCATATTTTAATGCGCACAACTAAAAGGCACCACAGGTATACAATGTAGATGGATGGATACTAGTATACTTATGGACGACGAGTGACGACACAGAGGTAGGTACAACAGTGGCCTACCGTACTGCTATATACAGTATAATGGACCTGGTGGACACTGTCAGCAGACTGCGTTTATACTTAGTATAAAGAAAAAAAGACACCACAGGTATACAAAGTATAAACGCAGTCTGCTGACAGTGTCCACCAGGTCCATTATACTGTATATAGCAGTACGGTAGGCCACTGCTGTACCTACCTCTTTGTCGTCACTCGTCCTCCATAAGTATACTAAGTATCCATCCATCTACATTGTATACCTGTGGTGTCTTTTTTTCTTTATACTATGTAGATGGATGGATACTTAGTATACTTATGGAGGACGAGTGACAACACAGAGGTAGGTACAGCAGTGGCCTACCGTACTGCTATATACCGTATAATGGACCTGGTGGACACTGTCAGCAGACTGCATTTATACTTAGTATAAAGAAAAAAAGACACCACAGGTATACAATGTAGATGGATGGCTAGTATACTTATGGACGACGAGTGACGACACAGAGGTAGGTACAGCAGTGGCCTACCGTACTGCTATATACAGTATAATGGACCTGGTGGACACTGTCAGCAGACTGCGTTTATAGTATAAAGAAAAAAAGACACCACAGGAGTGTTTTTCAGGCAGACAAACGTATACTGGTGGTCACTGTCAGCAAAACTGTGCACTGTACTCCGAGTCCTAACAGCTGCTCCCCAATCCTCCCCACAATAAGCTAAGCAATCAGATCAACTGTGTAGTATATAACTATATAAACGGAGAGGACGCCAGCCACGTCCTCTCCCTATCAATCTCAATGCACGTGTGAAAATGGCGGCGACGCGCGGCTGCTTGTATAGAATCCGAATCTCGCGAGAATCCGACAGCGGGATGATGACGTTCGGGCGCGCTCGGGTTAGCCGAGCAAGGCGGGAGGATCCGAGTCTGCTCGGACCCGTGTAAAAAAGGTAAAGCTCGGGTGGGTTCGGTTTCTCGGAAACCGAACCCGCTCATCACTAGTTAAAATGGGATATAGTTATGTGACTGGCGGTCAGGAAACCCCACCCGCTCACATCCCGCCGGTCACAACAACGACCGCTACATCCCACCCGCTCACATCCCGCCGGTCACAACAACGATGGCTACATCCCACCCGCTCACATCCCGCCGCTCACAACAACGACCGCTACATCCCACCCGCTCACATCCCGCCGGTCACAACAACGACCGCTACATCCCAACCGCTCACATCCCGCCGGTCACAACAACGACCGCTACGTCCCACCCGCTCACATCCCGCCGGTCACAACAACGACCGCTACGTCCCACCCGCTCACATCCCGCCGGTCACAACAACGACCGCTACGTCCCACCCGCTCACATCCCACCGGTCACAACAACGACCGCTACGTCCCACCCGCTCACATCCCGCCGGTCACAACAACGACCGCTACGTCCCACCCGCTCACATCCCGCCGGTCACAACAACGACCGCTACGTCCCACCCGCTCACATCCCGCCGGTCACAACAACGACCGCTACGTCCCACCCGCTCACATCCCGCCGGTCACAACAACGACCGCTACGTCCCACCCGCTCACATCCCGCCGGTCGCCGGTCACAACAACGACCGCTACATCCCACCCGCTCACATCCCGCCGGTCACAACAACGACCGCTACATTCCACCCGCTCACATCCCGCCGGTCACAACAACGACCGCTACATCCCACCCGCTCACATCCCGCCGGTCACAACAACGACCGCTACATCCCACCCGCTCACATCCCGCCGGTCACAACAACGACCGCTACATCCCACCCGCTCACATCCCGCCGGTCACAACAACGACCGCTACATCCCACCCGCTCACATCCTGCCGGTCACAACAACGACCGCTACATCCCACCCGCTCACATCCCGCCGGTCACAACAACGACCGCTACATCCCACCCGCTCACATCCCGCCGGTCACAACAACGACCGCTACATCCCACCCGCTCACATCCCGCCGGTCACAACAACGACCGCTACATCCCACCCGCTCACATCCCGCCGGTCACAACAACGACCGCTACATCCCACCCGCTCACATCCCGCCGGTCACAACAATGACCGCTACATCCCACCCGCTCACATCCCGCCGGTCACAACAACGACCGCTACATCCCACCCGCTCACATCCCGCCGGTCACAACAATGACCGCTACATCCCACCCGCTCACATCCCGCCGGTCACAACAACGACCGCTACATCCCACCCGCTCACATCCCGCCGGTCACAACAACGACCGCTACATCCCACCCGCTCACATCCCGCCGGTCACAACAACGACCGCTACATCCCACCCGCTCACATCCCGCCGGTCACAACAACGACCGCTACATCCCACCCGCTCACATCCCGCCGGCCCAGACCCAACCTGTTACAATAACTACAGAAATGAAACGTTATTTATACATCTGCGTGAATGAGTGTAAATCACATAGAATGAAGCGGCAGCACGTTACCTGTCTCCGCTGTTGTACCTCACCGTTATAGGCGTTCTGTATCTTTACTTCACAACGCAACACAAAATATATAAATCCAGTACTTGATGTTGACACTTGGGCCTGATTCAGATCTCATCGCTGCAGTGCGCTTTTGCACGGCGGGTGATTAGGTCATAACTGCGCATTCGTATATACCGCAATGCGTACGAGCGTCGGACAACAACAACGGGCTTCACCAATCAGCGACGGGATGGAGCAAAAATGTCATTTGCATGGGCATTGGCAGGGTGACTGACAGGAAGAGGATGTTTGTGGGTGGAAACTGACCGTTTCCTGGGAGTGTCAGGGAAAACGCAGGCGTGTCCAAGCTCCGGCCCCGATCAGCCTGTGTGTATCGCACTGCAGGAGTAAGACCCGGGCTGCGCACACACTGTACACACGCAGGACAGCAACATTAGCAGCCCAGCGATCAGGTCTGAATCCCCCCCCCCCCCCCATATAGCAATAACTTTATAGATAAGCAGACGGGATCTCACAGGGAGGACGGAGCGGGCTCTGACAGACGCGGAATCGGCACCGCAGGGAAGCAGCAGCAGCCTGGAAGTGCCCGCCATCAGCCGGGAGATAGATCTGTGTGCTGGCCCTCCGCCAACTGGGTGCTCCCATCTACGTCCACAACCCAGTGTCTGTACCCCGGGGATCAGTGCTGCCCCACCCTACACCTGCCATTATATAGCCCCAGCACCATGGGAGAGTCCCGACATTCCCCTGACCTGACCGGACATCCGGAGCCGTGATCCTTCCCAGTGCTGAGCTCAACCGCTGCTCCTGGGTGTGTCTCTGTCTCTCTCTCTCTCTCTGTGTCTGTCTGTCTCTGTGTCTCTCTCTGTCTCTCTCTCTCTCATCCTCATCTCTCTCTCTCTCACCCTCATCTCTCTCTCTCTGTCTCTCTCTCTCTCTCTCTGTCTGTCTCTGTCTGTCTGTCTCTGTGTCTCTCTGTCTCTCTCTCTCTCTCGTCCTCGTCTCTCTCTCTCTCTCTCTCTCTGTCTGTCTCTGTGTCTCTCTCTGTCTCTCTCTCATCCTCATCTCTCTCTCTCTCACCCTCATCTCTCTCTCTCTCTGTGTCTGTCTCTGTGTCTCTCTCTGTCTCTCTCTCACCCTCATCTCTCTCTCTCTCATCCTCTTCTCTCTCTCTCTCATCCTCTTCTCTCTCTCTCTCATCCTCATCTCTCTCATCCTCATCTCTCTCTCTCTCTCTCTCTCTCATCCTCACCTCTCTCTCTCATCCTCACCTCTCTCCCTCTCTCCCTCTCTCATCCTCACCTCTCTCCCTCTCTCATCCTCATCTCTCTCTCTCTCTCTCTCTCTCTCTCATCCTCATCTCTCTCTCTCATCCTCATATCTCTCTCTCTCTCTCTCTCTCTCTCTCATCCTCACCTCTCTCCCTCTCTCTCTCTCATCCTCACCTCTCTCCCTCTCTCATCCTCACCTCTCTCCCTCTCTCATCCTCATCTCTCTCTCTCTCACCCTCATCTCTCTCTCTCTGTCTCTCTCTCTCTCTCTCTCTGTCTGTCTCTGTCTGTCTGTCTCTGTGTCTCTCTGTCTCTCTCTCTCTCTCGTCCTCGTCTCTCTCTCTCTCTCGTCCTCATCTCTCTCTCTCTCTCTCTCTGTCTGTCTCTGTGTCTCTCTCTGTCTCTCTCTCATCCTCATCTCTCTCTCACCCTCATCTCTCTCTCTCTCTGTGTCTGTCTCTGTGTCTCTCTCTGTCTCTCTCTCACCCTCATCTCTCTCTCATCCTCTTCTCTCTCTCTCTCATCCTCTTCTCTCTCTCTCTCATCCTCATCTCTCTCATCCTCATCTCTCTCTCTCTCTCTCTCTCTCTCATCCTCACCTCTCTCTCTCATCCTCACCTCTCTCCCTCTCTCCCTCTCTCATCCTCACCTCTCTCCCTCTCTCATCCTCATCTCTCTCTCTCTCTCTCTCTCTCTCATCCTCATCTCTCTCTCTCATCCTCATATCTCTCTCTCTCTCTCTCTCTCTCATCCTCACCTCTCTCCCTCTCTCTCTCTCATCCTCACCTCTCTCCCTCTCTCATCCTCACCTCTCTCCCTCTCTCATCCTCATCTCTCTCTCTCTCTCTCTCTCTCATCCTCTTCTCTCTCTCTCTCTCATCCCTCTCTCTCTCTCTCTCTCTCTCTCATCCTCATCTCTCTCTCTCTCTCTCTCTCTCTCTCATCCTCACCTCTCTCCCTCTCTCTCTCTCTCGTCCTCATCTCTCTCTCTCTCTCTCTCATCCTCATCTCTCTCTCTCTCTCTCACCGCATTCGCTCCACCCCCACCCGGGGCACCCCCGCAACTGCTCCTCCCCCACCCTCGGTGGCTCCAGACCCCTACCTGCGGCACCACCGCACCAGCCCCTCCCCCACCTGCACCACCACCGCAACCACCCCTCCCCCTCCCGCGGCACCCCCGGATCCCATTCGCGTCTTCCCCACAGCCGCCACTCCCCCAACCAAAGCACCTACTAGGTGATTCATCAGACCCTGTGTGCGCTGTTCACACCGTTGCAAGGGGCTTCGACCCCTTAACCATTGCACGCCCTTTGTCTGTGCAATATTTAACCACTCACACAATTATGATTGGAGGTAATACTCTTTATAATAAAAATATTGCACGCCACAAGAGTGTGCAAGGGTTATGGGGGCGTAGCCCCTTACGATGGTGTGAAGAGCACCCATAGGGTGCGATGAATCACCTAGTAAGAAATGATACTTAGTGATATGTAGAGTACAGTACTGTATATACTCCTAGAGTAAGCTATCCTGTTCAGGTGTGTACAGTAGGGACCAATAGGTACAGTACACGTCTGTATATGTGATGTAGTCAGTAATATATATTACATAGCATGCTGAGAGTTGTAGTGCCCCAGTCAACCTAGTCTGTACATACTTTATATGATGTATTCAGTAATTCACTGTATAAGTGTATTCCTAGAATAAGGTATAGTGTGCGCATACAGTATGCAGAGACCTACAGGTACCTACAGCTAAGGAGGCACTGACTACTACCACAGCCAGAGTTACACACCGTATATGAGCCCAAGGGTACATGTGGGCATTATACACAGGTACAGAAGTATATACATGTGGGCGTTATACACAGGTGCAGCGGTATATATGGTGCAGAGGTATATACATGTGGGCATTATACACAGGTGCAGAGGTATATACATGTGGGCGTTATACACAGGTGCAGCAGTATATACATGTGGGCGTTATACACAGGTGCAGCGGTATATATGGTGCAGAGGTATATACATGTGGGCATTATACACAGGTGCAGAGGTATATACATGTGGGCGTTATACACAGGTGCAGCAGTATATACATGTGGGCATTATACACAGGTGCAGCACTGTATATATGTGGGCATTATACACAGGTGCAGCAGTATATATACATGTGGGCATTATACACAGGTGCAGCGGTATATACATGTGGGCATTATACACAGGTGCAGCGGTATATACATGTGGGCATTATACACAGGTGCAGCGGTATATACATGTGGGCATTATACACAGGTGCAGCGGTATATACATGTGGGCATTATACACAGGTGCAGCGGTATATACATGTGGGCATTATACACAGGTGCAGCGGTATATACATGTGGGCGTTATACACAGGTGCAGCAGTATATACACATGTGGGCATTATACACAGGTGCAGCGGTAAATACATGTAGATAGTATACACAGGTGCAGCGGTATATAATGTGGGCATTACACACAGGTACAGCAGTATATACATGTGGGCATTACACACAGGTGCAGCAGTACATACATGTGGACATTATACACAGGTGCAGCAGTATATACATGTGGACATTATACACAGGTGCAGCAGTACATACATGTGGGCGTTATACACAGGTGCAGCGGTATGTAATGTAGGTAGTGGTACATGTCTGTATATGTGATGTAGTCATGTCTCTGTATGTGTGCCGGTGAGTCTGATATAAAGCGGTGCACCCGTCACTTACCCCTCTGCCAGGTGTGGCACGGAGTCCATCACTCTCTCCTGTGTGGATTGGGTGGGGGTCTCTGTCTTCTGCGTCTCCAGCTCTTTGTATCTGTTCTTATCCCACCCCTGTCCTTGCTCCCAGGTACAGTGTGGTGCCAAGGTGGGAGGGGTGTACAAATATTCGCAACGCCCAAGGACAAACGCATGCTGAGGTACAGAGCTGCAGGCTAAAATATACCTGTGAAAAGTACATAATTCCTTACTTTCCCCGTGTACTCCATCTCTCCCCCACCCTCATTCCTAACCTGCAGCTCCGCTCATTCCTGGGTCCTAACCCAGAGAGAGCACTTTCTACAGCCTGTCTCTGCTTCTCAGTATAAAAGTGCAGGGGGAGCAGATTGTCAGGAGAGAGCAGGGCCGGCCGGTGCAGCACACACTGCTGTGAACAGGACACTATATGGATGAATCCAAACATGTTCTTATACCATACTATAGCTGCCTGCCAACCTGCATTCTGCGGGAGACTCCTGCTGCTCCTCAAAACTAAACAAAAGCCCCGGGTTCAAAACGTACCCATTGGGCATCCATACTGTGTGGGTTGGGATTGATTTGCCGGCAGTCAGAATACCGACTGCGTCATCCCGATAATCAGAATCCTCACATGGGAAGATAAATATACTTACCTTTCCCCGATGGCCCCTAACCGTCCCTGTCGGCAGCCTAAACCTAACCCTCCCCCGCACATGCAGCCTAACCCTAACCCTCTTCCTCCCCTTGCCCGCAGCCTAACCCTAACCCTCCCCGCAGCCTAACTCTAACCTCCCCCCCCCCCTGCAGCCTAACCCTACCCATCCCTGTCGGCAGCCTAAACCTAACCCTCCCCGCAGCCTAACTCTAATCTCCCCACCCTGCAGCCTAACCCTAACCATCCCTGTCAGCAGCCTAAACCTAACCCTCCCCCGCACATGCAGCCTAACCCTAACCCTCTTCCTCCCCTTGCCCGCAGCCTAACCCTAACCCTCCCCGCAGCCTAACTCTAACCTCCCCCCCCCCCCTGCAGCCTAACCCTACCCATCCCTGTCGGCAGCCTAAACCTAACCCTCCCCGCAGCCTAACTCTAATCTCCCCACCCTGCAGCCTAACCCTAACCATCCCTGTCAGCAGCCTAAACCTAACCCTCCCCCGCACATGCAGCCTAACCCTCTTCCTCCCCTTGCCCGCAGCCTAACCCTAACCCTCCCCGCAGCCTAACTCTAACCTCCCCCCCCCCCCCTGCAGCCTAACCCTAACCATCCCTGTCGGCAGCCTAAACCTAACCCTCCCCGCAGCCTAACTCTAATCTCCCCCCCCTGCAGCCTAACCCTAACCCTAACCATCCCTGTCAGCAGCCTAAACCTAACCCTCCCCCGCACATGCAGCCTAACCCTAACCCTCTTCCTCCCCTTGCCCGCAGCCTAACCCTAACCCTCCCCGCAGCCTAACTCTAACCTCCCCCCCCCCTGCAGCCTAACCCTAACCATCCCTGTCGGCAGCCTAAACCTAACCCTCCCCGCAGCCTAACTCTAATCTCCCCCCCCTGCAGCCTAACCCTAACCATCCCTGTCAGCAGCCTAAACCTAACCCTCCCCCGCACATGCAGCCTAACCCTAACCCTCTTCCTCCCCTTGCCCGCAGCCTAACCCTAACCCTCCCCGCAGCCTAACTCTCACCTCCCCCCCCCCCCCCTGCAGCCTAACCCTAACCATCCCTGTCGGCAGCCTAAACCTAACCCTCCCCGCAGCCTAACTCTAATCTCCCCCCCCTGCAGCCTAACCCTAACCCTAACCATCCCTGTCGGCAGCCTAAACCTAACCCTCCCCGCAGCCTAACTCTAATCTCCCCCCCCTGCAGCCTAACCCTAACCCTAACCATCCCTGTCAGCAGCCTAAACCTAACCCTCCCCCGCACATGCAGCCTAACCCTAACCCTCTTCCTCCCCTTGCCCGCAACCTAACCCTAACCCTCCCCGCAGCCTAACTCTAACCTCCCCCCCCCCCTGCAGCCTAACCCTAACCATCCCTGTCGGCAGCCTAAACCTAACCCTCCCCGCAGCCTAACTCTAATCTCCCCCCCCTGCAGCCTAACCCTAACCCTAACCATCCCTGTCAGCAGCCTAAACCTAACCCTCCCCCGCACATGCAGCCTAACCCTAACCCTCTTCCTCCCCTTGCCCGCAGCCTAACCCTAACCCTCCCCGCAGCCTAACTCTAACCTCCCCCCCCCCCTGCAGCCTAACCCTAACCCTCCCCGCAGCCTAACTCTCACCTCCCCCCTCCCCCCCCCTGCAGCCTAACCCTAACCATCCCTGTCGGCAGCCTAAACCTAACCCTCCCCGCAGCCTAACTCTAATCTCCCCCCCCCTGCAGCCTAACCCTAACCCTAACCATCCCTGTCGGCAGCCTAAACCTAACCCTCCCCGCAGCCTAACTCTAATCTCCCCCCCCTGCAGCCTAACCCTAACCCTAACCATCCCTGTCAGCAGCCTAAACCTAACCCTCCCCCGCACATGCAGCCTAACCCTAACCCTCTTCCTCCCCTTGCCCGCAACCTAACCCTAACCCATCCCCCTCGCCTGCAGCCTAATCCTAACCCTCCCCCCGCCCCGCAGCTTAACCCTAACCCTCCCCCCGCCCCGCCGGCTAACCCTAACCCCACCCCGCAGCCTAACCCTAATCCTCCCCGGGGATGCCTAGACTGAACCCCCTCCCCCGCAGCCTAAACATAACCCACCCTCCCCCTTCACACGGGGTTACCTGTCAGTGTTCCTGGCAGGCAGGCGGTCGGTCGGAATTCCGGCGCTGGGCATTTGACCCTTTTCGGGATGCAAGTGTCGGGATTCTAGCATTGGTATTTCAACTGCCGAATTCCCGAGATCCGGGATCCTTATCGGATCCCATACCGTGTATGTGCAGACATAGCCGAAGACCAACGTTAGCTATGGGAAAATGGACGCTGCGCTGGGGTCACAGTAGCCGGTTGGCGTGCGGCCTCAGGTGGTAACATATGTGCAGTGATTGGTCAGTGGATCCCCACGTGGCCACAGATGAGCTGTGCTTTGCAGCAAGGAGTGCAGTGATGGCCGTGGTACCGCTCCGTGTGGGAACTTGGAGACAGAAGCTCATCTCGGGGATTAGAATGATGGTGTCTTGCTGTTACCATGGATCCGCCTGCGAAGTGATCCCAGCGCTATGACATCAATGGCCTGGGCAGCTATGAGTAAGATTGGTGAGAGTGGTGACCCCCACTCCTGCCACTGGATACTCACCTGCGCCCACACCCTGGTTGGCTGCCCTCCTGACCCTGCAGGAAAGTCCTGTTTTAAGCTCTTATCTCCCGCTGACCTGCATTATAAATCTAATCTCCCGATTCATTGAATTCTTTATTGCAGCCAGGGTTCCATGACTCCCGGGCTCATCAGCCTCTGCTGTCAGCTCTCAGCAAAACCTCGCAGGACCTCTGGAAGTGTAGAATCCAGCGTGCCTGACCCCCTTGATATGTGTCTTCCTATCCCAGCATCTGCTGCTGCTGCTAGTGTGTGTGCGAGCTGTGTCGTGTTTTATTAGTAATCTTTAGTGAAACACACAAAGATAGCAATTGGATATTATAGCCTAGGCATCACAATTATCATGTATATTGTGAGAAGAAAAATAAATATCACAGGGCCTGATTCATTACGGATCACTACTGAGGCTGAGACAGCGATGTTCACAAGTCTGCTCTTGCTAAAATTTGCATGTGAGGAACCGCCCAGAAAGGATAAAAGACGCCATCGATGCATTCGCATTTCTGCGTAGGCATTAGCAGATGCGTAATGCATATGCAAAAAGAGGAAACCATTGACATTTGCGGCTGACCCCAACATACTCAAATCAGCGAGAATGCAGTCGCACTGGGTGCCATGTTTTTGAACGCATCGTTAGCAGATGACATCAGATACACACCCCCAAGCATGGCCATGACACGCCTGCGTTTTCCCAACCACTCCCCACAAATGTCCTGTTACCTCCCACAAGCGGTCACTTTCTGTCAATCAAACTGCGTTCACTTTACAAATAGGCTGCATGCGCAGTTTGCCGATAATCGCTCACTGCGTGTAATCTCAGATTTGCAATTGGTAATGAATCAGGGGCACCGTGAATATTTACACAATGTCATGTGGTGAGTCAGACCTGATCGCTGGGCTGCTAAAATATAGTCCTGCGATCAGATAGTCGCCGCCCACGGGGAGTGTATATTCACCGTGTAAGTGTGCGATCGCATGTGTACGCCGAGCTGCTAAAAATACTCAGCGGATGCTGCAAATCCGTCATCACCTCACTCACCATTGAATGATTTCTCCAGTGTGTGCGCAGGACTTACTCCTACAGAGCGATGAGAACAGGGTGATCGGGGCCGGAGCTGACGTCACACACCCGACCTGACAACGCCTGCGTTATTCCTGACACTCCCAGAAAACAGGCAGTTACCACCCACAAATGCCGACTTCCTGTCAATCAGCCTGCAAATGGCTGTGCGATCGAAATTTTCGCACAAGCCTGTTGCAGTTTGGCGATGCGCGCACACATTGCGGTGTATACACATACACAATCTATTGATAATCATCTGCTGTGCGAAAACAGCAGCGATCAGCTCTGAATCCCCCCCATAGTACCAATACCATAGTGTTACTAATATTATATAGAAACATCCTGCAAAAACCATTTATAGTATAGACACGCCCATACAGATGGAGCCCTGCTCATCTATCCCTTTACTAGGAGTAACTCAGCCAGGGCAGTCAGACATAGGTGGTCATTCCGAGTTGATCGCTCGCTCGCAGTTCTTAGCAGCCGTGCAAACGCTAAGCCGCCGCCCTCTGGGAGTGTATTTTAGCTTAGCAGAAGTGCGAACAAAAGGATCGCAGAGCGACTACAAAATAATTTTGTGCAGTGTCAGAGTAGCTCTAAACCTACTCAGCGCTTGCGATCACTTCAGACTGTTCAGTTCCTGATTTGACGTCACACACCCGCCCAGCGTTCAGCCAGCCACGCCTGCGTTTTTCCTGGCACGCCCGCATTTTTCCGAACACTCCCTGAAAACGGTGACTTGACACCCAGAAACGCCCCCTTCCTGTCAATCACTCTGCGGCCAGCAGTGCGACTGAAAAGCTTCGCTAGACCCTGTGTGAAACTACATCGGCCGTTGTGAAAGTACGTCGCGCGTGCGCATTGCGCCGCATACACATGCGCAGAAGTGCCATTTTTTTGCCTCACCGCTGCACAGCAAACGAATGCAGCTAGCGATCAACTCGGAATGACCACCTTAATCCCCTGCTGTAATGTTCTCTGTATTGTATTGCAGCTGAGAACAATAGATGAACGGCTTATGCTAATAAACCATGGTGCACCTAGGCTCATCTGTATGTGGAGCATGAGACACCCCCTCAATGGTGCCTCACGCCTCACACAGCGCATTCTACTACCAACTACAGTCTCCCCTAAAATAGTTTTCAAAAGTATGCAAGAACGGCCCACACCCCTGCCACCGATACCCACCTGCCCCCACTCCTCCTGCCACTGATACCCACCTGCCCCCACTCTCCCTGCCACTGATACCCACCTGCCCCCACTCTCCCTGCTACTGATACCCACCTGCCCCCACTCTCCCTGCCACCGATACCCACCTGCCCCCACTCCTCCTGCCACTGATACCCACCTGCCCCCACTCTCCCTGCCACTGATACCCACCTGCCCCCACTCTCCCTGCTACTGATACCCACCTGCCCCCACTCTCCCTGCCACTGATACCCACCTGCCCCCACTCTCCCTGCCACTGATACCCACCTGCCCCCACTCTCCCTGCCACTGATACCCACCTGCCCCCACTCTCCCTGCTACTGATACCCACCTGCCCCCACTCTCCCTGCCACTGATACCCACCTGCCCCCACTCTCCCTGCCACCGATACCCACCTGTCCCCACTCTCCCTGCCACTGATACCCACCTGCCCCCACTCTCCCTGCCACCGATACCCACCTGCCCCCACTCTCCCTGCCACCGATACCCACCTGCCCCCACTCCTCCTGCCACTGATACCCACCTGCCCCCACTCTCCCTGCCACTGATACCCACCTGCCCCCACTCTCCCTGCCACTGATACCCACCTGCCCCCACTCTCCCTGCCACTGATACCCACCTGCCCCCACTCTCCCTGCTACTGATACCCACCTGCCCCCACTCTCCCTGCCACTGATACCCACCTTCCCCCACTCTCCCTGCCACCGATACCCACCTGTCCCCACTCTCCCTGCCACCGATACCCACCTGCCCCCACTCTCCCTGCCACCGATACCCACCTGCCCCCACTCTCCCTGCCACCGATACCCACCTGCCCCCACTCTCCCTGCCACCGATACCCACCTGCCCCCACTCTCCCTGCCACCGATACCCACCTGCCCCCACTCTCCCTGCCACCGATACCCACCTGCCCCCACTCTCCCTGCCACCGATACCCACCTGCCCCCACTCTCCCTACCACTGATACCCACCTGCCCCCACTCCCCCTGCCACCGATACCCACCTTCCCCAACTCTCCCTGCCACCGATACCCATCTGCCCCCACTATCCCTGCCACTGATACCCACCTGCCCCCACTCTCCCTGCCACTGATACCCACCTGCCCCCACTCTCCCTGCCACTGATACCCACCTGCCCCCACTCTCCCTGCCACTGATACCCACCTGCCCCCACTCTCCCTGCCACTGATACCCACCTGCCCCCACTCTCCCTGCCACTGATACCCACCTTCCCCAACTCTCCCTGCCACTGATACCCACCTGCCCCCACTCTCCCTGCCACTGATACCCACCTTCCCCAACTCTCCCTGCCACTGATACCCACCTGCCCCCACTCTCCCTGCCACTGGGTGCTAACCTTCCCTCCTCTCCCCTCCCCACTGGGTGCTCACCACCCAACCCCCCTCCCGCCACTGGCTGCTCACTGCTATACCCCCCTCCCGCCACTGGATGCTTACCACCCAACCCCCCTCCCACCACTGGATGCTCACCGCCATACCCCCCTCCCGCCACTGGGTGCTCACCACCCAACCCCCATCCCACCACTGGATGCTCACTGCCATACCCCCGTCCTGCCACTGGATGCTCACCACCCAACCCCCATCCCACCACTGGATGCTCACTGCCATACCCCCGTCCTGCCACTGGATGCTCCCCACCCAACCCTCTCCCACCACTGGATGCTCACCGCCATACCCGCCTCCCGCCACTGATACCCACCTGCCCCCACTCTCCCTGCCACTGGGTGCTCACCTTCCCTCTCCACTGGGTGCTCACCACCCAACCCCCCTCCCGCCACTGGATGCTCACCGCTACCCCTTCCGCCACTGGATGCTCATGCCCCCGGGCGTGGCAGGGGCACATCACTTTTCAGAAGTAGGTAAGTATAACGTAACCGAGTGTGACCGCAGGAAGATAAAATGTTGTTATATAGAAAGACAAGTTGTATAATCATTCCTGTAAAGGACATTATGGGAGAGAGGTATGAATCAGTGAAAAGAGTGAAGAAGTGATCCAGTGGAGAAGTTGCCCATGGCAACCAATCAGCTGCCGCTTACAATTTTATAGAATGCACTTGATAGATGTTACCTCACAGCTGATTGGTTGCCATGGGCAACTTCTCCACTGTTCATACATCTCCCCCTGTGTAATAAACTGCACATAAACATCTTAGTGATAATTGGTGGACCCCTTTCTTTGAAAGTAAAGCATTCATAACCATAACCAGAAATAACGACACTGAGACTTGAATTTGGCAGAAAATTGCTAGCTATTTATTTGTCCCTAACCATTGGGAAACCTGTAATAAAAGAGATTAATTTAATATGCCGCTCCAGCTGGCATATGGTGGCGGCCCAAAAGAACGGCTCCTTAATCTAAATTAACTTAAATAACTGAATCCTATAAATTAACTAAAAGCTTACCATAAACCGGTAATAGGTGACAACTCAACCCCCACAGTGACTACCCACCGCTCCTGGGTGCCCTGCCGCTGCCTTCCCGGATGGGTGGTCAAGCGGCCATAAGTCGATGGAGGTGAGTGCACCTAAACCACAACAAACTGTAAAACACTACAGTTTTCTCTACCATACGAAACTGCCGTTCTTTTCCGCCAACAGCGAAAGACTCATCCCCAAAATCTTTCGCACCGCCACCATAAACCTACCCTAACTCCTGCAAAGCGAAACCTAGATCCTCCAGAAACAACATCATCCCCTCATTGGATAGATGTACTCCATCGCGCCGGAAAAGGTGGCTGTCTCTGAACCGTATCCTCGGGTGGCGAACCACCCTCCCACCGTGGGACAGCACCCACTTTGCCACAGCTCCGTTCACCTTTTTCCGGGCCTCATCAATCCGGCGACCATCCGCCACACCCCTCCAACACAATCTCGGCACCATCATGGAAAAAACCAACAAACAATTGGTCCATTGCGCGGTCACACTTGCCAGATCCTGTATCATGGCCCACCGCAGCTCCAAGGATGTCCTCTTCCCCAAGTCGTTGCCACCTAGATGGACAACCAAAACCCTAGGGACTCCATGCTCTCTGGCCTGACTCACTAACCTACTCCTCAGCTCACCCCACATCATTCCTCGCCAGCCGAGCCATCTGACACCCTGAGTTCCAAACAATGCCTGAGACCCTTCCGAGGCCACAAACCTGGCCGCCCAGTAAATGTAAGAGTGGCCAACCACCCAAATGGGCAAACAGTCTTCGAACCATCCTGAAGGGAAAAAGAGGGGTAGAATTGATTACTAAGAGGCTTATTTAATGTTTATACTGAAGGATCTGCCAAAAAAGAAAAACTTTAGATCTCGCCATTGCAGCAGTCACGGCCTAGCCGACTGCACCATGTTCCGTTGCCAATTTAAAGCGCAATTAAAGACACAAAGGGGAAAGATCAAATAAAACAAACGAAATAAAAAAGGGGGGGGGGAGGGGAGGGGGGGTATAAAATGGGAAACACATGTAATAACTCAGCTGGAGGTGAACGTAAAGACCTGCTGAGGGACTCTGATTAGACCAAATTAGCCGAATTATAGATTAGAATTCAGTCCGTCAAGTCAGGCAAAAAATCGCAAATAACTCCAGACCCCCGCTGCCGACTCATGCCAGCAACGGCGAGTAGCTAATCCCTGAGTAGGATAACAAAACGGGGGAACAAACATAACAAACGCACAACTTCATGAAAACACAGAACTGAAACAGCATAACGAATTGCAATTAACAATGCCCCCAGCGCCGGGCGCCCTCTCAAGTGACAGGGCGAATATATCGCTTATAACTGGACGACTTCCATCGCCCCACCGCCTGGATCTCAGTTCTGGAGAAACCCGCCGCAGCTGCCGACGTCGCCGCGCCTATCCGAAAGGAATGGGTACCGAAAGCAGCAGGCGAGAGGCCCAAGCCCGTCAGACAGCGACCCAGCATCCACCGGAACTGGTATTTTGTGACTGGCAGCCCGTCATAGTGCAATAGCCATGACCCCTCCTTAGCGGGTCGTACTCCCAGATATTGCCTTGCCAAACCCACTGGGCAAACACTTACTTCTAGCGCTGGAACCATCGTAACCCAGCGCCCTCTCCCCACTTGATCCGTCTTGGATCGCCGTAATCTGCACAGCAAGGACCTCTCACCCACTACCACGTCCCCGACCAGCATGCGCGATTCCGACCTCTTGGAAGGCGCTACCAACTCAGAAACTCGAAAAGCCCCGTGGTAAGCCATAGAGAAGGCTAAACGGAACAAAAGCGCCTCAAACCTGGACGACGCTACTCGCCCCACCGCCTCGATGACGGCCGGCAACAAAGCCGCATCGATGGGCCGCCTCCTATCCGGCGGCGTCGGCGCAACTCGCGCCCACCCTTTCATAGCCTTCCGCAAAACCTCGCTTTTCGTTACATCCGAGATGCCTCGCAGCTTGCAAAAGAATGAGACGCCAGCCAAGTACCGGGCCACCACCGCTCGCGACCTACCAGAAACGTAGAGCTGCCACATAAAAGAGAGCATCAGCCGATGCTTGCTCTTACCTTGATGTTGACGACTCTGAACAAACGCCTCCCACTCGCTCCACGCTTGTCCGTACACCTTGAGCGTGGCCGGCGCTACCGACCGCAACGCTAGACCTTCCAATCCGGCCCGATCACCTGCCAAACATAATCAGGACAGTGAAAACCCTGCTTTTCGGCCTCGGGTGCCAAAACCCAAAACCTCTCCCACTGTCCCCGCGACAATGCATCTGCGATTTCGTTCTCCAAGCCGGGAACATGCTGCGCCCGGAACCATAGATTCCTACGCAAGCACGTCAAAAGCAAGTGCCCAAGCACCCTCAGAACCACTAGCGATTTCGCCCTCTGGTTATTAATCGCATGCACTACGCCCAGATTGTCGCATCTAAACACTATGCTGCGATTAGCCAAACGGTCACCCCAAACTTCCAGGGCTACCATAATGGGAAAAAGTTCCAGTAGTAACAGATCCCTTGTAAGACCCTCACTATGCCAGCTTTCCGGCCAAGATGCCACGCACCACGATCCCTCCAAAAAACAACCAAATCCATAGGCCCCTGCGGCGTCGGTAAACAGCTGCAACCGGTCGCTGTCCACGGCTGGCGCTTGCCATATGCTCACACCGTTAAAATCCTCCAGGAACGAAGCCCATACGGCCAGATCCCTTTTTAATTCAGAGGACAATCGAACGAAATGATGAGGCCTGGCACACCCCGCCGTTGCCCTTTCAAGCTTCCGGCAGAAAACCCTGCCCATCGGAATTACCCGACAAGCAAAGTTAAGCATGCCCAGCAAGGACTGCGCCTGACGCAGCGTGACTTTACGCGAGCCTTTGAACCGGCAAATGGTTTCGCGGAGCTTCGACACTTTGTCCTGAGGCAAGCGACACTCCCCCGCCACTGTGTCGATTTCAATCCCCAAGAACGATAAACAGGAGTCAGGACCTTCCGTTTTGTCCTCGGCTACCGGAACACCGAAGTGGTAAAAGAGAGCCTGGGTGCTAAACAACAAATCGGCGCACCTCGTGTCGTTCGCCGGACCTGCGCATAGGAAGTCATCGAGGTAATGTGCAACCCCGTGGCCGCCTGACGTCGACTCCACACACCAATGAAGAAAAGTGCTAAAGCGCTCGAAAAATGAGCATGAAACGGAACATCCCATCGGCAGACATTTGTCGATGAAATACTCCGTCCCAATCCGGAAACCCATGAAACGGAATGAGTCAGGATGCAATGGCAATAATCTAAAGGCTGACTCAACATCGATCTTAGCCATGAGGGCCCCGCTCCCGTAGCTGCGGACCATCTCTAGCGCCTCGTCAAATGACTGATATACCACCGAGCAAAAGGCCGGCGGTATTGCGTCGTTGACCGAAGCCCCCGGCGGGTAAGACAGATGCTGTATGAGCCGAAAAGCGCCCGGGGTCTTTTTCGGAACCACCCCGACCGGGGAGATGACCAAGTCATCCACCGGGGGTGATATAAAAGGCCCCCCCATCCTGCCCAACCGGACCTCCTTATCTACTTTCTCCCGCAGGACGGTTGGCAATGCCCGTGCTGACTGGAGGTTTCTCTGCGCCCGCACTGATACCTCGCTTGCAACAGGCAAGCGAAAACCAAACTTAAAACCGTCTAACAAAAACTTAGCATCCTCTCTATTTGGATACATATGCAGCCATTTGCCCATTGTTAACAACTTAACTGGCGTTGGGGCTCTGCTGAGCGGTCCCGCTCGCGGCCTGCTTAGAGTAAGGCTGCTTCCCCTTGCTTCCCTGTCGCCCCCTTTTGAAACAGGAGGAGGCTGGGTGGGCTCCCCCACAATGGTGGCAGGAGTGACGAAACCGACACTGCTTGCCATAGGAACATGTTCCGCTGTTAAAAGCGAAGCATTTCCCCCGAGTAGCAGACCGCCCGCCCCCGCGAGCGGCCAACCCGCCTGTCCTGGCCATTCCTCCGTCCGCGGCCGCCCCCTGGGCCGATGACCCCGCGCGACGCACCCCTGTCCCCTGTTTCTGGGGCTCTGCCTCTTGTTGTGATGCCCGGGTCACCTTGAGCCATACCTCCACGTCTTTGAAGCCAAAATCCATGACCCGCAGCCCATCCTGTTTCTCCCGAAACTCTTGGTCGTACTGGCGCCATTCCGAGCCAGCGGACGTGCGCTGCATGTCATGCACTAGGTGTAGGTACCGGATGATATTCATGTGCTCTTCCGGCCTATCCTCCAAATAGCATGCCGCAAACACCCAAAAACCGGCCAGCCAATTATCAAAAGACCGGAAAGCTTCAGTACCCATGCCTGTCTTAGTGGCCGCCGCTTTGTAATCCCTCTTCATGGCCCTCGTCAAGACGAATAAGTCCACGAAGTCACCCCTACATATTTTCTTGCGGCAGCTATCTCGCAGCCCCCTCATAACTGCGGTGTATTCGCAGCGCACTACCCCCGGCAGATCGCGCCGCTTCTTTGCCCTACGCTCCTCTACACTCATTCGCCTGCGTCGCTTGCGCCTCTTCTGCTGCCTTGCCGCTCTTTTGGCAAGTTTCTCGGCCTCCCTCCTTGCCCTAGCAGTGCTATCTGCGTCGGACGCCTGCGACGCTAAAGAAGATGAGGACGCGGAGGAAGAAGAGCTTCGCGAACTCGAGCTCGTGGTGGAAACCGATATAGAGTGCACCAACTCACCGGATGCTATCGACCTCTCCGACCCGGATCCTTCGTAATCCTCCAGCCAATCCTCATCCGCCACGGAGTCCGCCTCATCTCTTTCACTTCGGCCCTCTGTGGAAGACAAAAAAGAAGAAGAGGGCCCGGCCCACGCTTGTGGCGCACGCCGGGCACCCCGTGCGGAATGCGCGGTGACTGTGCGCCCCCGCTCCCTTCCTGGTCCTAGTTCCAGCTCCGCCGCGGCGGCCCCCAGCTCTCGGCAGGCCCGTGCTATTCGCCGTGCCGCTGATGCTCTACGGTCGCCAGACCCCTTGCGTCCCGCAAACTGATCCCCATCCCGCGCGGGGCGACGCGCGGAACCGCCGCCCGATGGGTGGCCGGTCCTTGGTTGGGCGCGAGCCCGCGCCCGCTGACTGCTTGATGCGCCCCGGGGATCCTGCTCGTCGTGCTCTAAACCGAAATCAAGGGCACCTCTGACGGCTCCGCCACTCTCCATTTCAGAGCCTGCTTCCTCCCTGTCTGGGGAAACAGAAAAATCCCCTGACCCCGCGGAGGACCCACTGCGGGCTCAGCGGTCCGTGCCGCGGCCCTGCGGCCGCTGACCCACTCCCTGTCTTCCTTCCTGCCGCGGGGCCTGCTGTGATCCGCGGTATCCACGGGGAACTGCTGCCCCCCCGTGCGTGCTCTCCCGCGTGCCACCGGGCCCGCGGCGGGCGCACCTGCCCGCTGGCCCCGGCCATCCCTTGCCGCTGGTGTTGCGCCCCTACTGCCCCTTGTCGCCACCATGCGCCCAGCGTTGCCTACTTGAGGCATACGCTGCACCCCCCTCATGTGCTCCCTCCCCCTGCCGTTTGCCGGCATACGGGGAGAAGGAGAGGTTGATATGTCTGCAGGGAGCCCTGCTGCGCGCGCACGTGCGCGGCCTGCAGCTTGCGGAACGAGCGTGGGCGCGCGCGCGCCTCGGGCGCGCGTCCCACGTCCTCCCGCACACGGCCTCCCGCCATGTTCTTCCTCCTCGGCCGCCGCGCGGGCCTCCTGCAGAGGCCCCGCGCGGCGACCGCCTGCTCTCGCACCCGCCCTCTCCCCTCGCCCGGCACTAACCCTCGGCCGCGGCGAGGAAGGAGAGGTGTTTCCTGCCGCTGCCGGGCGCTCACCGTAGCACGCATGCGCGCGCCCGCGGGCGCCCGATCTGCTCCCGGGTACGGCGGCTCCCGGAGGGGACGGCCGCCGCCCGCTGGTCCTTGGGTGGTTTGAAGGGACGACCGGTCCCCCACGCCGCCCTCGTCCTGCCGAAATGCTCCTGGCCCCCGGCGGCGATCCCGCCCGGCCCCCGCTGCCTACGGCCGTAGGTGTAGAGGCCCTAGAGGACGGAGCCCCGTCCCTCAGGCCACCCACAGCCTCCTCAGGGCCCGCTCGGACATCCGAGCTGAAACGAGCCGGGGCCCTCAACACTCGCCGGGGCCTAGCAGCCATGTCAGCAGGCAGACCAGGTTATAGGTATAGATAGGGGGGGGGGAGAGCAGCCACAGATGAATAAACAAGCAAGAGACAAGGGAAACAAAGTTTTTTTTTTTTTTTTTTTTTGCTGACACTGCAGCACTCACCAAACCGAAACCGAGTCACCAAGAGACTTAAAATGGCTTCACCTTCCTTATATATATCAAGCCCTCCCCCTTAAAGGCTGAACTTTCCTTACAGCTAGGTCCACCCCTCCCCAGATGTTTAACCCTTTCCTCTCCTATGCAGTCAATACTCTCTTCTTACAGCGGGGAACCCATCCGGCGTAACAGCGTGGCCTATTACCACCACACGCCATCGGGAGAGACGTCATCACAGACGGAAGCTGTTACCAGACATTAAATGGACAGGAATTCATATTCACACGCTCAGTAGCTGATGTCAGATACGGCTGAGAACACTTCCTCTGTGTACGTGTCCATCTGCCTGCTGCGGCAGATACTACACTTTGTATCTTATTCACATCGCAGACGTAGAGAAAATCTGCCCACAGTGTGCCAGAGGCGCCAGGCTGCAACTTTACCAGCACAGGGACACTAGTTCTATACACATACAAAGACGCAGATGAAGCACAACGGACCTTGGGGTGAGAAGAAGCTGCAACCACTCACATCGCAGCGCTTGGTATACAGATTCATGATACGCCGCACGCAGAGATACAAGTGTCGCACATTGTATGGATCAGTGTAATCTCACATAGCAGCGCTTGGTATACAGATTCATGATCTGCCGCACGCAGAGATACAAGTGTCACACATTGTATGGATCAGTGTAAGCTCACATCGCAGTGCTTGGTATACAGATTCATGATACGCCGCACGCAGAGATACAAGTGTCACACATTGTATGGATCAGTGTAAGCTCACATCGCAGCGCTTGGTATACAGATTCAGGCTCAGCCGCACACAGAGATATAAGTGTCGCACATTGTATGGATCAGTGTAAGCTCACATCGCAGCGCTTGGTATACAGATTCATGATACGCCGCACGCAGAGATACAAGTGTCACACATTGTATGGATCAGTGTAAGCTCACATCGCAGCGCTTGGTATACGGATTCAGGCTCAGCCGCACACAGAGATATAAGTGTCGCACATTGTATGGATCAGTGTAAGCTCACATCGCAGCGCTTGGTATACAGATTCATGATCCGCCGCACGCAGAGATACAAGTGTCACACATTGTATGGATCAGTGTAAGCTCACATCGCAGCGCTTGGTATACAGATTCAGGCTCAGCCGCACACAGAGATATAAGTGTCGCACATTGTATGGATCAGTGTAAGCTCACATTGCAGCGCTTGGTTTACAGATTCAGGCTCAGCCGCACAGAGATACAAGTGTTGCACATTGTATGGATCAGTGTAAGCTCACATTGCAGCGCTTGGTTTACAGATTCAGGCTCAGCCGCACAGAGATACAAGTGTTGCACATTGTATGGATCAGTGTAAGCTCACATTGCAGCGCTTGGTTTACAGATTCAGGCTCAGCCACACACAGAGATATAAGTGTCACACATTGTATGGATCAGTGTAAGCTCACATTGCAGCTCTTGGTATACAGATCCAGGCTCAGCCGCACACAGAGATATAAGTGTCACACATTGTATGGATCAGTGTAATCTCACATCGCAGCGCTTGGTTTACAGATTCAGGCTCAGCCGCACACAGAGATACAAGTGTCACACATTGTATGGATCAGTGTAAGCGCACATTGCAGCACTTGGTATACAGATTCATGATCCGCCGCACGCAGAGATACAAGTGTCACACATTGTATGGATCAGTGTAAGCTCACATCGCAGCGCTTGGTATACAGATTCAGGCTCAGCCGCACACAGAGATATAAGTGTCGCACATTGTATGGATCAGTGTAAGCTCACATTGCAGCGCTTGGTTTACAGATTCAGGCTCAGCCGCACAGAGATACAAGTGTTGCACATTGTATGGATCAGTGTAAGCTCACATTGCAGCGCTTGGTTTACAGATTCAGGCTCAGCCACACACAGAGATATAAGTGTCACACATTGTATGGATCAGTGTAAGCTCACATTGCAGCTCTTGGTATACAGATCCAGGCTCAGCCGCACACAGAGATATAAGTGTCACACATTGTATGGATCAGTGTAAGCTCACATTGCAGCTCTTGGTATACAGATTCAGGCTCAGCCGCACACAGATATACAAGTGTCACACATTGTATGGATCAGTGTAAGCTCACATCGCAGCGCTTTGTATACAGATTCAGGCTCAGCCGCACACAGAGATACAAGTGTCGCACATTGTATGGATCAGTGTAAGCTCACATTGCAGCGCTTGGTATACAGATCCAGGCTCAGCCGCACACAGAGATATAAGTGTCACACATTGTATGGATCAGTGTAAGCTCACATTGCAGCGCTTGGTTTACAGATTCAGACTCAGCCGCACACAGAGATATAAGTGTTGTAAATTGTATGGATCAGTGTAATATCGCAGAGTAGTTTCATCCCTCCCAGTTGTTTCATTGTGTGACTAAGACACACATGTAGTCAGGTGGCTACACCAATACAAACACCAACTACCAGACATATCCAGCACACCATTGTTCTTTGTTACTTATTGATCACATATAGATTGTTTCATAAGCATTTACATTCAAACACTCTATGCTGTCATGCAAGAATCGTCTCCAGGAAACCACACTTTATAACATTACATATAGCATACACAAATCCACAATGCTTTCACCGACGGTATCACAGTAACTTATGGTTAGCTGGTAGTATATAGATCTTCAACATTTGGGTGAAAACTAGAGGTTTCCGGTGCCTCAGGCTAGTATTAGAGGTTCTAAATTAATAGATGCGTGTGATATTATAGGTGTATGTGATATTATAGGTGTATGTCATATTATAGGTGTATGTCATATTATAGATGTATGCAATAATATAGGTGTATGTGATATTATAGGTGTATGCAATATTATAGGTGTATGTCATATTATAGGTGTATGTCATATTATAGGTTTATGTCATATTATAGGTGTATGTCATATTATAGGTGTATGTGATATTATAGGTGTATGTGATATTATAGGTGTATGTCATATTATAGATGTATGCAATAATATAGGTGTATGTGATATTCTAGGTGTATGCAATATTATAGGTGTATGTGATATTATAGGTGTATGTCATATTATAGGTGTATGTGATATTATAGGTATATGTGATATTATAGGTGTATGTCATATTATAGGTGTATGCAATATTATAGGTGTATGTGATATTATAGGTGTATGTCATAATATAGGTGTATGTCATATTATAGGTGTATGCAATAATATAGGTGTATGTGATATTATAGGTGTATGTCATATTATAGGTGTATGTCATATTATAGATGTATGCAATAATATAGGTGTATGTCATATTATAGGTGTATGTGATATTATAGGTGTATGTCATATTATAGGTGTATGTCATATTATAGGTGTATGCGATATTATAGGTGTATGCGATATTATAGGTGTATGTCATATTATAGGTGTATGTCATATTATAGGTGTATGTGATATTATAGGTGTATGCAATATTATAGGTGTATGTCATATTATAGGTGTATGCAATATTATAGGTGTATGTGATATTAACTTATGGTTAGCTGGTAGTATATAGATCTTCAACATTTGGGTGAAAACTAGAGGTTTCCGGTGCCTCAGGCTAGTATTAGAGGTTCTAAATTAATAGATGCGTGTGATATTATAGGTGTATGTGATATTATAGGTGTATGTGATATTATAGATGTATGCAATAATATAGGTGTATGTGATATTATAGGTGTATGCAATATTATAGGTGTATGTGATATTATAGGTGTATGTCATATTATAGATGTATGCAATAATATAGGTGTATGTGATATTATAGGGGTATGCAATTTTATAGGTGTATGTCATATTATAGGTGTATGTCATATTATAGATGTATGCAATAATATAGGTGTATGTGATATTATAGGTGTATGCAATATTATAGGTGTATGTCATATTATATGTGTATGCAATAATATAGGTGTATGTGCTATTATAGGTGAATGTGATATTATAGGTGTATGCAATATTATAGGTGTATGTGATATTATAGGTGTATGCAATAATATAGGTGTATGTGATATTATAGGTGTATGTCATATTATGGGTGTATGTGATATTATAGGTGTATGTGATATTATAGGTGTATGTCATATTATGGGTGTATGCAATATTATAGGTGTATGCGATATTATAGGTGTATGTCATATTATAGGTGTATGTGATATTATAGGTGTATGCAATATTATAGGTGTATGTCATATTATAGGTGTATGTCATATTATAGGTGTATGCAATATTATAGGTGTATGCGATATTATAGGTGTATGCAATATTATAGGTGTATGTCATATTATAGGTGGATGTCATATTATAGGTGTATGCGATATTATAGGTGTATGTGGTATTATAGGTGTATGCAATATTATAGGTGTATGTGATATTATAGGTGTATGTCATATTATAGATGTATGCAATAATATAGGTGTATGTGATATTATAGGTGTATGCAATATTATAGGTGTATGTCATATTATAGGTGTATGTGATATTATAGGTGTATGTCATATTATAGGTGTATGCGTAATTATAGGTGTATGTGGTATTATAGGTGTATGCAATATGATAGGTGTATGTGATATTGTAGGTGTATGTGATATTATAGGTGTATGTCATATTATAGGTGTATGTCATATTATAGATGTATGCAATAATATAGGTGAATGTGATATTATAGGTGTATGCAATATTATAGGTGTATGCAATAATATAGGTGTATGCAATAATATAGGTGTTTGTCATATTATAGATGTATGCAATAATATAGGTGTATGTGATATTATAGGTGTATGCAATAATATAGGTGTATGCAATAATATAGGTGTATGCAATAATATAGGTGTTTGTCATATTATAGATGTATGCAATAATATAGGTGAATGTGATATTATAGGTGTATGCAATATTATAGGTGTATGTCATATTATAGGTGTATGCAATATTATAGGTGTATGCAATAATATAGGTGTATGTGATATTATAGGTGTATGTGATATTATAGGTGTGTGTCATATTATAGGTGTATGCAATATTATAGGTGTATGTCATATTATAGGTATATGTCATATTATAGGTGTATGTGATATTATAGGTGTATGTGATATTATAGGTGTATGCGATATTATAGGTGTATGTGATATTATAGGTGTATGTGATATTATAGGTGTGTGTCATATTATAGGTGTATGCAATATTATAGGTGTATGTGGTATTATAGGTGTATGCAATATGATAGGTGTATGTGATATTGTAGGTGTATGTGATATTATAGGTGTATGTCATATTATAGGTGTATGTCATATTATAGATGTATGCAATAATATAGGTGAATGTGATATTATAGGTGTATGCAATATTATAGGTGTATGCAATAATATAGGTGTATGCAATAATATAGGTGTTTGTCATATTATAGATGTATGCAATATTATAGGTGTATGTGATATTATAGGTGTGTGTCATATTATAGGTGTATGCAATATTATAGGTGTATGTCATATTATAGGTATATGTCATATTATAGGTGTATGTGATATTATAGGTGTATGTGATATTATAGGTGTATGCGATATTATAGGTGTATGTGATATTATAGGTGTATGTGATATTATAGGTGTGTGTCATATTATAGGTGTATGCAATATTATAGGTGTATGTCATATTATAGGTATATGTCATATTATAGGTGTATGTCATATTATAGGTGTATGTCATATTATAGGTGTATGCAATAATATAGGTGTATGTGATATTATAGGTGTGTGTCATTTTATAGGTGTATGCGATATTATAGGTGCATGTCGTATTATAGGTGTACGCGATATTATATGTATGTGACCGGATGGTTCTGTACGAAAGCCCTCAGCGCCTTGCGTCCCGCCCTCAGTCACAGAATAGCGTTTAGGTCACATGGGACCTGGCCAATTAGGGGATTCCCGCTTACCATCAGTAACCGCCTGTTACTGACTCCATCCACTACACAGTGGGCGTGTGCTACGCTACCACCACCAGACGCCTCTTTGCCCTTGGCATCTAGAACCATGGTTCTGCTCTGTATGTGTCGGCACGCTGTCTTACCACACCTGTGTGGTGTTGACGAATCCCCACTAGATGCTTGACTAAGCCTCAGCAAGGTAGCTGGCGGGAGGCAGAGCTTGGAGACACGGGGTGTACCCTGGACAGCCAAAGAACGGAGCTAGGTTTCGCCTAGCCCTGCAGGTAACAAGATGAAGCGGTCTTCTCGAGGCAGAAGATGTTTATTTGCTCAAACAGTCTTAAAAAAAGACTCTTCCCTATTTCTAGGGGCAACAGCAATACAGCAGATGTTTACAGCAGAATGAAGATGGTATAATACACTTCTCATAGGGCAGCAGCCCTCCTTTTATCCTACTCCAATACACACTACCACAGGAGGTTAGCACACCCTGTTGTTCTCAACCAATCATTGTTTACCCATGGGGCTGTGCATGCCATGGTCACATGCACAGCTACTATTGTCCTCTATGGACAGTGGGAGTGGTCACTCTCCTTTGACCGTCCCATCCTGGAGGGTTGGTATCCACCCCAGTGATGCTTAGTCTAGGTTGGGGGAAGTTTTCCCGCCTAAACTACTTCCAGGAATCTGCCCGGAGACCCAGCTCACCATCTGCAGCCTGAAATCGGGCTCCAGAGAAGGACAGCCTAGATCCCCGGTCAGGTTTTCCTGTCCACCAAGGGCGATCCCTATGGAGCCCCAGAAAACCACTCAGCTTGTTTTAAAGCAGAGCTTTTCCTTTCTCTCCCCATGGTACTTTCATGTGGGAGGCTAGAGGGTAAGGCATTCCATTTTGGGGGGAAAGGACTGGGGAAATCCATCAGCCTGCAAAGTAATGGATTTCCCCTCCTGGGACACAATACCAAGTAAGTGCATTTTCCTTTAAATACAATTCAATTACACTATACACATTGTTGCTTAAATATACACTGAGCCTGTGCTCCACCTACTCAGGCACTGCAGTGCCTCACCATATAATATATTATTACATTTAAATACGTTGTTTTTGCTTGTACTGTACCCAGCACTCAGCACTGGGCTCCCTTAGCCCTACAGCCTGACTGCTAGGGCTCTCCCAATGCTGGAGGTATGGGGAGCTGGCTGTCCCTGTCCCCCCAGTGCATCACTTACTCAGTGGCCTCGCCGCAGCCTCCCAGGGGTGATCCAGGCTGCGGTGCACCCCCCTCATGAAGCCTGGCACTCCAGGATGCTCTGTGTCTCCGTGGCGCTGAGGCGTCAGGAGCGTAGCTCCCGGACCCCAGCGCTCAACACCGTACACATACTCCCGCCGCATAGGGGGCCGGCTAGCAGGTTCCCCCGTGAGTGGCTCCCTCCTCCGGCGCCGCTCACTAGAAGCCGGAGGTCCCAGGCTCCCAGCTGCAGCACCGAGCAGCACTCTCCTGTAGCGCTGAGGCCCCCAGCGGTGGCACACACCCAGCACTGCAGCCCCAAGACTACTCTCGTGGCTGCAGTGGCTCCCCTTTCTCTCCCGGTGCAAACACACATGCCAGGGCGCCAGGGGTTACACTCACTGCCGCGGTTGCCGGAGAGGTCCAGGACCGCGGCGCACACATAAAATACATTTTTTAAACGCTTGGCACCTAGCGCCTATACGTTTTAAAGATGGCGCCTAGCGCCAGTGCATATTTAAAAGTGGCGCCTATTGTCCTTTAACATGGTGCTTGGCACTGAGGGTTAGTCCCTGTGGCCGACAGAGTGGAGAAGAAGTGCTACGGCTGTGGGAAAATCGGACATCTGTGGATGAACTGTCCTGCATCCCAAGCACCCCAGACTCGCATCCCAAATCTGAGTGCTGGAGCCCGGCTTGCTTGTTTGATGCGTGGAGATGAGCCTACAGAGACTGTTCCCCCTCCAGTCAGTCCGATGGAGTGTGGCGAGAAACAGGTGCACTCTGCGGAGAGAGTCACCTGCATGGCTAAGACGCCCCTACACAATATGTGGAGGCACCTGCAGCCGGTCCACATGGGACTCCTGCACGGGGAAGGCCTAAGAGACTCTGGGGCCTCAATCACTGTGGTGAGCCCCCACCTTATAGATCCTGCTGCAGTATTGCAGGGTCGCACTGCCAAGGTCACCATGGCAGATGAAATGGAGAAAACGGTTTCCATGGCAAGAGTCTACCTGGACTGGGGAGCTGGACCAGAGTTGCGAGAAGTTGCCGTCATAGATGGTCTCCCAACTGATGTGGTCCTAGGAAATGATCTGGGTGGTGGGTTAATCACAAGTTTTGCTGGCGCCATTCCCCGGTATCAAGTTCCACAACCACCGTTGACATCACAGCCCAGCCCAGAGGAAAAGACTACAGCTGCTAGACAACTGCCAGCACAGCCAACCACAGCATCAACCAGCCCAGAGGAAAAGATTACATCGGCTAGATTGGTACATCGACCCTGCATGCCTTTTGCCTCTGGTATGCCTACGTCCCCTAGCAACATAGAGGATGTTGGTTCCAGCTCGTTTGATCCTGTGGGGGTGCCCAATGATGCTCCTGACCCAAGTGGTTTGCCAACTCCGGCGGTGAGTATGAGAAACCACACTGACCTTTCCGTGACTGACCCCTACCAGACTGACCCTAGTAGTCCCCACCTAGATCCCCCTGTAGAGTGTCCCAATTTAGGAGAGATTGAGCACCGCAGGCAGGAGTTTAGGGAGGCTCAACTCTTTTACCCATCCCGGAAAGGCATGAGGCGCCACTCTGGCAGCGGCCTCGACAGGGTTGGAGCAGGAAGTTTGACCTGGTGGGAAGGTTTAAGGTACAGGGTAGCCAGGAAAGTGGGAGGGAATAGACCAGATAGGGAACGTGTCCAACTGGTCCCCCCAGGGAACTTTCCCGTGCAACCGGTGTCGGTTGCCAGCGAAACTCCTTTGGACAGTAACTCAGAGATAGACCGTACCCTGAAGTGCCTGACACAGAGCTTACCCTGGTCTGGAATGTCGGATGATGCCCAGACCAACTGTAGGGCTGGTGCCATGTGTTGGCAGCTGGGGCACTCCAGCGGTTGTGTTGTGTCTGGGCCTCTGCCCATAGGAGAACCTTTATAGCAAGTTGCTGTGGACATAGCAGGTCCCCTGCCTGTGCGCAGTAGATCGGGGAAGACACGCAGCCTCCCTGTAGTGGATGCCACACAGGATCCAGAGGCTGGTGGTCTGGCCGCCATCACTGTGGCACAGGTAGCGGACGAGGAGGGAAGAGTAGGCCTAGGTGACAGGGTAGGTTTCCCGAGTCATAGGTCGACAGAAGAGGATTGGAGGGCAGGTCTGACAGTACAGACGTATACCATATAGAAATGACAGAGGTGCAGTGCTTGGGGCACCGTGTGGGAGGAGACAGGAGTAGGTTCAAGCAGAGGCTATCAGAGGCTGTCCCCGACCCACATCACCTAGACAGGTACTGACCTTAGAACCTGTAAGGCCCTATGGACACATTGTCATTGACTTTAGTTCTGTAGTGAACCCCTTACAGAGGTGACTAGGAAGGGCATTCCTAAGTCAGTGGACTTTGCACCCGCTTGTGAGTTGGCATTCCAGTCATTGAAGGAGGCTCTGGTACCCACTCCAGTGCTGATGGTGCACATTCTTGGCCAAGACTTTGTGGTTCGAACTACTGCGCCACTGCACGGACTGGTTGCAGCACCAAGCCAGGAGGAGCCATATGGGCAGGAGCACCCTGTGGCCTGTTTGAGCAGAATGCTGCTATGGTAAGAGCTGGGGTATGCCACAATTGGGACACCTTTGAACACTCTGTTTGTGTAACTGGCTCCTCACAGTGGTGACTTACCACCCACCTGTTAGGTGGTTGCAACCTACCTTGGGGAAATCTTACAGACTTTTGTGGTGTAGCCTTGAACTTGGACTTCATGTGAACTATGTAAACATTGTATACCCATGAAGAAAGACCCACCGTAAAAAAAAATGCACTTACTATATCTGCCTGAATAAGCATCCACTATTTTCCGTGACTAGGAAATGGTATGCTAATTGCCCTCTGCTAGCAGATGTGTGAATGACAAAACCTTTTTAATGTTGGACAGTGCACAGCAGGTAAATGCTGGGAGTGTGAGTTCCTTAGAGAAAGATGTTAATCACGGGAATTTCCTTATGCCATATGTACAGTGGTATGGGGAGTGGTATGGGTATGGAAACCTGTATTTATTTATGTAGCTGGTTTAATTGATATACGAATCCTGAATGGTAGATGCAGGAAAAGGATGAGAAACATTTGTATTTTGAAGCTATGTGTTAAATGTCTCAAAGTGGAAGAGTAAACTCCCAGGTGGTAGGTATTGGAGTTTAAAAGGCACCAAACGTTGTGTGTGACAGGAAGGAGGAAATTGCTTCATGCACTAATATCCTTTTAAAATGTAATTTATTTAAATGTTGTAAGATATCCTGATTGGATGGAAAGGACTCATGATGTTACAGCATAAACACTAAAAAAACAAACAAAAAAAAACCTCATGTCGACCTTTTTCAGGTGTTGAGCTAGGATTAGAAGTCCAGCCGGGTGCTTGCTTTGTGCCCACCGGAGCCGCGTTCAGGAGACCGGACCCCTCTCCGCCTGTCAGTAAGGGGTAAAAGACCACCTATGTCTCTACCTCCGGCTGTCTGTCGGCAAAGAGCCCGTCTACTACTCTGCCTCCGCTGGGAACCACTGACATCCGGACCCTGATGATGGTGTGGATTTGCAGATTCACAGCTCTCTCGTTCCGGCAAACACGCCTGAACGTATAACCTACACAGATCAGTGAGATCCATGCATGCTTCTCTGTGTAAATGTGAATAAAGAGTTAAAAGTTAGGAAAATAAATGGTGTGGAGTCCAACACACCCCCAGCACCACCATCAAAGCATAACCAGCACAGGGCTCTAGGTCCGGTCCTGGTTTAAAAAATACAGGAAAAAAGACATAGGGGGTTTTGAAACCAGCACCAAGCTCTACTAGCCTACGGCTATAGCATTACCACTAGTCAGCCCTGGCTGGGGTCTCCTCGGGGAGTGCGGACCCATCCCAACAAAGGGCCCTTCCAGGGTACCCAAGGCCAGGGCTGAAGCCCGGGGCTATCCCCGGCACCCCAGGGCTGTGGTTGCTGAGATGATAATCCATTCACTTAGTTTGAGTTTATAAAAAAAAAAGTATTTTACAGGAGGAACTACAGGTCCCAGCAAGCCTCCCCCACGTGCTGATACTTGGAGATCAAGGTCCATCAGCCGGTGCTTGTCCATTAAATCCAGGGGAACCCTACACAATACTTTCCCTGTATTTTTTGAACCAGGACCGGCTGAAAGAGCCCGCAGCTAGTTCTGCTTTTGGGGTGGGGGACCCCACTCCATTTGTTGTCTATTTTTGAATCTATTTTTCTGCTGCGGGGTACACTGGGCTCCACAAGGAAAGACATAGGGGTGTAGAGTAGGATCTTGATCTGAAGCACCAACAGGCTCAAAAGCTTTGACTGTTCCCAGAATGCACAGCGCCACCTCCTCTATAACCCCCCTCCCTGCACAGGAGCTCAGTTTTGTAGTTGGTGCTGCAGTAAGCAGGCACATAACAGAGGGGCTGCTCCAGGCAGCCCTAAGAAGAGCTTTTTGAGAAGAAAAGTGAAGACTTCAAGGGCTGTAGCAATGTGTACATGTCTAGTGACATTCTCTGCTGCAGCTCCATCTCACCCCAGCGGCGCTGTACACTCCCGAGCCCTGGTTGCCGGGTAACTACAGCAGGAGGCTCCGGTTTTCTTCAAAGTCAGGCACACACGACTGGGGCACTCCGGGATCGCGCGGCCGCGCTTCGGGAGGTGGTGAGTGGGTCCCGCTCGCAGGACTCGTGCTGTATCGCGATCCGGCGCGGCCGGTGGGAGGCGGGCTGCGCGCGCTGGCGGTGGACACTGTGGCAGTACAAGCGATTTCACTAGATCACCAGGGCATGGGTGCAGGTCAGGTTTCCCCTTAAAACCTTTTTATGTGTAGCCAGCAGTACCTGGTGGTTTTGCCAGCAGAGGGGATAAGGCTTAGACCTGAAGCCCCTCCCCCAGCCCCAGGGCGTCATTTCCAGCAAATGTTCCCACCCTGGAGCTGCATCTCTGTCTTTTCCTCACTCCCGGTCAGTGTCTGCGGCGCCATTATCCCTCAGCTCACTGTTCCTGGGAATGCTTGGGCAAATCCTCCTGTGTAAAGCCGCCTGGTTGTCAGCGCTGTGACTTTACATGACACTTAAGTATTCTACCTGCCTATTAGTCAGTGTTAGTAAGAACGAGTGCACTTAGTCAGGGGTTTATAGTACAATTACCCTGTGATATACATCCAGTTCTTACTGTGCAGTGTTATATCTATTGACTACATAGCTATATATATAAGCTGGTCCAGTGCAGTATTATTGCTTGTCATAACGTCTGCATTGTACAGACTATGACTATATGTGTGTGCATTAACTTGCTGGGTGGTTTCCATTTCGTGTCCAGTAGCGGATCTTGCCACGGGCAAGCAGGACTTTTGCCCGGGGCGCCGCCTTCCGGAGGGCGTCGGCGCCATCCGGAGGGCGCCGGCGCCATATGGAGGGTGCCGCACCATGGCAAGATCCGCCACTGTGCCCCCCGCTGCCGCTGTGTCTCCCACTGGTCCCCCCGCAGTGAAGGGAACTAGACGCTATCCGTCTAGTTTCCCTTCATGCAGAGGACCTTTGCTGTGCAGTGCGCGATGACGTCATCGCGCACCGCACAGCATTGTGGGACTGGCACAGACGCTAGGGGTCATGATTGACCTCTAGTGTCTATGCTGTGCTATGGGAGAGACGTCATGACGTCTCTCCCATAGATCCGACGAGAGGAGCGGCGGCGGAGGTCTGCAACGGCCGGGACTTGGAAGCAGGGATTGTAAGTATCCTTTTTTTTTAAGCGGCGCTACTGGGGACACAAATGGCGCTACTGGGGGCACAAATGGCGCTACTGGGGGCACAAATGGCGCTACTGGGGGCACAAATGGGGGCACAACTCTACAGGGGGCGTAACTGACCACGCCCCTGTATGAAGCCACACCCCTATTTTCCGCCCGGGGCGCCACAAGGGCTAGAACCGGCCCTGTTCGTGTCTCTCACTCAACTTGCTATCCCTATATTCTATAACCTGAGGGGGCTTGGTGCGTCAGGTTTTATAATAATATAGGATATTCACAAGATATACTTTAATTCGTATTTTTCTCTGTGATTTAGTCACCATATCTCTCCTTTATCTCTGCTGGTGCTGACTACACTGCGCAGGGGTTTGGGTAAGAGGTATTGTGCTGCTGACAAATTGTACTGTGTTACCTGATACTGCAAGTTATATCATGCCTGCTTCTGAGGGTAACGGTTCTGGGGCTGAACACACTGCCGGTGTTGCTGAAGCCACAGATCCCTATGAGGAGAATATAGCAGCTGTGGGCTCTGGTTCTTGGGGCTCCTTGCCCCCCAGTGGGACTGTGGCAACGGGGGTACATAATGACCCACCGTGGGCTACTTTCTCCACGCTTCTACATACGCTAGTTACTAAATTAACACTCCCTATGGGACCTCCTATGCCGGTTCAACCGTATGTGGTCCCCGCAGCTAACCCGCCATGGGCAGATAATTTGTCTGCTCAATTGAAGAAGTTGAACCAGTCCTTGACTACTAAAAAGTCTGACCCTCGCTCGCCTACGTCCAAGGGGTCCTCTAAGCGAGCTCTTATCTCCTCACAATCCACTGCTGTCACTGACACCTCGTCTGATGAAGATGGCGCTTACACTGACCCCACAGATTCTGACACAGATACGGCTGATGGGGAGGGTAGTTCACATGTGGATGTTCCTGATCTTTTGGAGGCTATTAAGTTGATTTTACAAATTACGGATGATCCCGATTCATCCGTCCCTCCTAAGAAACCAGATAGGTTCAAGCGTCAGAAGGTGGTTAAACAAGTTTTACCTCACTCTGACCACCTAGTGGAGATACATCAGGAACCCTGGGGAAACCCGGGTAAGAAGTTTGTGCCTCAAAAGAAGATGCTGGCTCGCTATCTCCTCGCGCCAGAGCTGTCTAAAAATTGGGAAACGCCTCCTCCAGTAGACTCACATGTGGCTAGGATGGTGGTTTCCTCAGCTCTACCTGTCACTACCATCACGTCTCTCATACCTCCCAACTGTCCCGATTTTCGCGGGACAGTCCCGTTTTTTGGGGACTGTCCCGCTGTCCCACCCGCGGGCCGCAGTGTCCCGCGGTGGGGGGCTCAGTTGGGAGGCTCTGTCAATCGCTGCTCTGCTTAGCAGAGCAGCGGTGAATAGACGCTGTGCGCATGCGCACAGCGTCTATTCAGTGGAGTCAGAGGGAGGGGGAGCATGCCAGCGGCTCACAGAGCGCTGGGCATGCCCCCTCAGTGACGAAAACGGGGGCGTGGCTCGCGATCGCGGGTCCTCCCACGAAGCCACGCCCCCTTTTCATAGACCACACCCATTTTTCGGGAGCGCGCGCGGCTTCGCCGCGCAAGTGTCCCGCTCCACAGAACAGTAAAGTTGGGAGGTATGCGTCTCTGAAAGAGCCTACGGATAAACGCATGGAGGGTTGTCTGAAAGCGATTTACACCCTCACGGGTGCTGCAAAAAGGCCCACTATTGCAGCAACACTGCAGGGGCTATTGAAGCATGGGCCCTAGAGTTAGAAGCTGAAATCTTTTCTGACCATGCTAGACAATGCTTGTCATATATTTGTCACAATCCTGACTGTAGGTTTTATATTTGGTGACTTACCCCTGCCATCTGTCCTGGATCCTGTGTCTTTTCACTCACGGAGTTAAACAGCTTGTCAGCACTATGAGTTTTCCTGAGTTCTCTGCCTGAGAGGTAATAGTTAATTAGCTCCACCTGTGGTGATCTCCTGTGTGAGGCTGAATTCAGTAATCTGAACTTTAGGTCTAAAAGCCAGCATCCTATGTTTTGCAGAAGTTCAGGCTTCAGTGTTCTCTCGGCCTGCTAGGCCTCATTCTGCATCACAGCTTTGGCTAGAGTAGTCACATGACAGTGACTGTTCACCTGACCCAGAGTTGTTCAATCCTCTGCCAGCCTGAGACTCTCTGCATCACCTAATCCTACTCACCAATCACCAAGGACCAGGAAGTATAAATCAGGAGGCTGAGTTAGAAACTGGGCCAGTTCCTCGTGTCACACACAGCTTTGTGTGAGTCTTCAAGCTGAGCTCTCTAAAGGTAATCTTTGTACCTAAGTTCCTGTGGAAACTCTGTTCCCTTGTTACCGTTTGGTTTACTTTTGTGTTGCCATTGATTTCACCATTTCCATGAGTCTCAATTTAAAGGCACCGTACTGAATTCCGTATTCTCCATTGAAAACTACAGCTGTCTGTTTCAGTTTTACTGCTGTTGTAGTTGTGATCTCCAGAGCTCCCGTATCCCAGTGGCTTCCGTGCTTCCAGCATCTCCGTGACTCCGTACCTCCGTGCCTCAGTACCTCAGTACCTCCGTGCTTCCAGCATCTCCGTGACTCAGTACCTCCGTGCTTCCAGCATCTCCGTGACTCAGTACCTCAGTACCTCCGTGCTTCCAGCATCTCCGTGACTCAGTACCTCCGTGCTTCCAGCATCTCCGTGACTCAGTACCTCCGTGCCTCAGTACCTCAGTACCTCCGTGCTTCCAGCATCTCCGTGACTTAGTGCTTCCGTGCTTCCAGCATCTCCGTGACTCAGTACCTCCGTGCCTCAGTACCTCCGTGCTTCCAGCATCTCTGTGACTCAGTACCTCCGTGCTTCCAGCATCTCCGTGACTCAGTACCTCTATGCCTCAGTACCTCAGTACCTCCGTGCTTCCAGCATCTCCATGACTCAGTACCTCCGTGCTTCCAGCATCTCCGTGACTCAGTACCTCCGTGCTTCCAGCATCTCCGTGACTCAGTACCTCCGTGCCTCAGTACCTCAGTACCTCCGTGCTTCCAGCATCTCCGTGACTCAGTACCTCCGTGCTTCCAGCATCTCCGTGACTCGGTACCTCCGTGCCTCAGTACCTCCGTGCTTCCAGCATCTCCGTGACTCAGCACCTCGTGCTTCCAGTACCTCTGTGCTTTCGGCATCCCGTGCCTCAGCACCTCCGTGCTTCCAGCATTTCCGTGACTCAGTAACTCCGTGCTTTCAGCACCCCGTGCCTCAGCACCTCCGTTCCCCCCAGCATCTTCGTGCCTCCAGCACCTCGTGCCTCCAGCACTCCAGTGTCTCTACGCACCCCAGTGTCTCTACGCACCCCAGTGTCTCTACGCACCCCAGTGTCTCTACGCACCCCAGTACCTCCAAGCACCTCAGTGCGTCCAAGCACTTCCGTGCCTCCAGTACCTCTGTGCTTTCAGCATCCCGTGCCTCAGCACCTCGTGCCTCCAGCACCTCCGTGTCTCTACGCACCCCAGTGTCTCTACGCACCCCAGTACCTCCTAGCACCTTAGTTTCTCCAAGCATCTCAGTGTCTCCAAGCACCCAGTGCACTTTAGCGCAGTTGTACCTGGTATCTTCACTGAATCATCAGCGCCTTTCCAGTTCTGTCTTTCAGGAGACCTTCAGCGTGCCTCCTGTCTGCCGACCTAATCCTGCATGAGGAGAACCTAGATTCGGCCATCTCTCCTGCGGTTCCTCTTCCCGGTCACCGGGAGTCCATACATCTACCCAGTGGGCTGTCACAGTCATATAGTCCTGACCCTGCCCTGCTCCACTTGTCCACATGTCCGTGGTTAAGTGGACATTGGGTACAACTGCATTTTTTAGGACACTGGTGAGTCTTTTTCTGAGGTCCGTGTACATTCTCGGTATCGCCTGCCTAGAGAAGTGGAACCTAGATGGTATTTGGTAACGGGGGCACACTGCCTCAATAAATTGTCTAGTTCCCTGTGAACTAACGGCGGATACCGGACGCACGTCTAACACCAACATAGTTGTCAAGGCCTCAGTTATCCGCTTTGCAGCAGGATGACTGCTGTGATATTTCATCTTCCTCGCAAAGGACTGTTGAACAGTCAATTGCTTACTGGAAGTAGTACAAGTGGGCTTACGACTTCCCCTCTGGGATGACCATCGACTCCCAGCAGCAACAACTGCAGCGCCAGCAGCAGTAGGCGTTACACGCAAGGATGCATCGGAGGAATCCCAGGCAGGAGAGGAATCATCAGAATTGCCAGTGACATGGCCTGCAGGACTATTGGCATTCCTGGGGAAGGAGGAAATTGACACTGAGGGAGTTGGTGGGGTGGTTTGCGTGAGCTTGGTTACAAGAGGAAGGGATTTACTGGTCAGTGGACTGCTTCCGCTGTCACCCAAAGTTTTTGAACTTGTCACTGACTTATTATGAATGCGCTGCAGGTGACGTATAAGGGAGGATGTTCCGAGGTGGTTAACGTCCTTACCCCTACTTATTACAGCTTGACAAAGGGAACACACGGCTTGACACCTGTTGTCCGCATTTCTGTTGAAATAGTTCCACACCGAAGAGCTGATTTTTTTGGTATTTTCACCAGGCATGTCAACGGCCATATTCCTCCCACGGACAACAGGTGTCTCCCCGGGTGCCTGACTTAAACAAACCACCTCACCATCAGAATCCTCCTGGTCAATTTCCTCCCCAGCGCCAGCAACACCCATATCCTCCTCATCCTGGTGTACTTCAACACTGACATCTTCAATCTGACTATCAGGAACTGGACTGCGGGTGCTCCTTCCAGCACTTGCAGGGGGCGTGCAAATGGTGGAAGGCGCATGCTCTTCACGTCCAGTGTTGGGAAGGTCAGGCATCGCAACCGACACAATTGGACTCTCCTTGTGGATTTGGGATTTCGAAGAACGCACAGTTCTTTGCGGTGCTACTGCTTTTGCCAGCTTGAGTCTTTTCATTTTTCTAGCGAGAGGCTGAGTGCCTCCATCCTCATGTGAAGCTGAACCACTAGCCATGAACATAGGCCAGGGCCTCAGCCGTTCCTTGCCACTCCGTGTGGTAAATGGCATATTGGCAAGTTTACGCTTCTCCTCCGACAATTTTATTTTAGGTTTTGGAGTCCTTTTTTTACTGATATTTGGTGTTTTGGATTTGACATGCTCTGTACTATGACATTGGGCATCGGCCTTGGCAGACGACGTTGCTGGCATTTCATCGTCTCGGCCATGACTAGTGGCAGCAGCTTCAGCATGAGGTGGAAGTGGATCTTGATCTTTCCCTAATTTTGGAACCTCAACATTTTTGTTCTCCATATTTTAATAGGCACAACTAAAAGGCACCTCAGGTAAACAATGGAGATGGATGGATACTAGTATACAATTATGGACGGACTGCCGAGTGCCGACACAGAGGTAGCTACAGCCGTGAACTACCGTACTGTGTCTGCTGCTAATATAGACTGGTTGATAAAGAGATGTCGTAGTATGTATGTATGAAGAAGAAAGAAAAAAAAACCACGGTTAGGTGGTATACAATTATGGACGGACTGCCGAGTGCCGACACAGAGGTAGCCACAGCCGTGAACTACCGTACTGTACTGTGTCTGCTGCTAATATAGACTGGTTGATAAAGAGATGTCGTAGTATGTATGTATGAAGAAGAAAGAAAAAAAAAACACGGGTAGGTGGTATACAATTATGGACGGACTGCCGAGTGCCGACACAGAGGTAGCCACAGCCGTGAACTACCGTACTGTACTGTGTCTGCTGCTAATATAGACTGGTTGATAAAGAGATGTCGTAGTATGTATGTATGAAGAAGAAAGAAAAAAAAACCACGGTTAGGTGGTATACAATTATGGACGGACTGCCGAGTGCCGACACAGAGGTAGCCACAGCCGTGAACTACCGTACTGTACTGTGTCTGCTGCTAATATAGACTGGTTGATAAAGAGATGTCGTAGTATGTATGTATGAAGAAGAAAGAAAAAAAAAACACGGTTAGGTGGTATCCAATTATGGACGGACTGCCGAGTGCCGACACAGAGGTAGCCACAGCCGTGAACTACCGTACTGTACTGTGTCTGCTGCTAATATAGACTGGTTGATAAAGAGATGTCGTAGTATGTATGTATAAAGAAGAAAGAAAAAAAAACCACGGTTAGGTGGTATACAATTATGGACGGACTGCCGAGTGCCGACACAGAGGTAGCCACAGCCGTGAACTACCGTACTGTACTGTGTCTGCTGCTAATATAGACTGGTTGATAAAGAGATGTAGTAGTATGTATGTATAAAGAAGAAAGAAAAAAAAACCACGGGTAGGTGGTATACAATTATGGATGGACTGCCGAGTGCCGACACAGAGGTAGCTACAGCCGTGAACTACCGTACTGTGTCTGCTGCGACTGGATGATAAATAATGATATAAAAAATATATATATATCACTACTGCAGCCGGACAGGTATATATATTATATAATGACGGACCTGCTGGACACTGTCTGTCAGCAGAATGAGTTTTTTATAGAATAAAAAAAAAAACACCACACAAGTGAAGTCACACGACGAGTGTTTAACTTTTTCAGGCAATCACAATATAGTATACTACTAACTATACTGGTGGTCAGTGTGGTCAGGTCACTGGTCAGTCACACTGGCAGTGGCACTCCTGCAGCAAAAGTGTGCACTGTTTAATTTTAATATAATATGTACTCCTGGCTCCTGCTATAACCTATAACTGGCACTGCAGTGCTCCCCAGTCTCCCCCACAATTATAAGCTGTGTGAGCTGAGCACAGTCAGATATATAATATATACATAGATGATGCAGCACACTGGGCTGAGCAGTGCACACAGATATGGTATGTGACTGTCTTGTACTCCTGGCTCCTGCTATAACCTATAACTGGCACTGCAGTGCTCCCCAGTCTCCCCCACAATTATAAGCTGTGTGAGCTGAGCACAGTCAGATATATAATATATACATAGATGATGCAGGCATGCAGCACACTGGGCTGAGCAGTGTACACAGATATGGTATGTGACTGAGTCACTGTGTGTACCGTTTTTTTCAGGCAGAGAACGGATATATTAAATAAAACAACTGCACTGCTGGTGGTCACTGTGGTCAGTCACTAAACTCTGCACTCTCTTCTACAGTATCAGCCTCAGGTCAATCTCTCTCTCTCTCTCCTAATCTAAATGGAGAGGACGCCAGCCACGTCCTCTCCCTATCAATCTCAATGCACGTGTGAAAATGGCGGCGACGCGCGGCTCCTTATATAGAATCCGAGTCTCGCGAGAATCCGACAGCGTCATGATGACGTTCGGGCGCGCTCGGGTTAACCGAGCAAGGCGGGAAGATCCGAGTCGCTCGGACCCGTGAAAAAAAAACATGAAGTTCGTGCGGGTTCGGATTCAGAGAAACCGAACCCGCTCATCTCTACCGATCACCTCAGTTATCTGGTGAGTAAAAACATACACTAAACACATTCAAAAATTTAGACACAGTACATTTACTATGATGTGATTTATAGTTGAGATGACATGTTTGCCATAACAACCAATCTGATTTCACGAATAAACTTCTTGAAGGTGCAAATGCAAAAATTAACAAAGTCTAATTGTTTGCTATGGCCAACATCACATTTAAAAATTACCACCCATCTTACTAAATTTAGTCCACACACGTGCACAGAAAAAGAAGAGCAACTTACTCACCTAACTACCTCCCCACCACAGCATTATAGTGTTCACACACCTCCCCTGTCCTGGATGTAGACTGCTTACTTGATCCGCTCCTCTGGACCATCCAGGTGAGCAGTCTATATCCTGGACAGGGGAGGTGACAGAACACTATAATGCTGTGGAGGGGAGGTAGTTAGGTGTGGAACCCGCCAGTCAGTCTATGTGCACGCCTGTGATGGGACATATGTTTTTATAACCAAAAGATTACTCGTTTAGAAATACACAACTCAAATATAAAAATGTCCGGAGTATTATTAAGTTTGAAATGTTTAGGAATACAAAATATATTAAATGTAAACTAAACAGTGCATGTTGCCCACCCCATACAGAACCAACCTTCATGGCCGATGTGGACCAGCAGGAACCAGACCAACAGGCCACCTATACACTGCAACTAACACCCGTTGTTCAGACCCAGGCAACCCAGCCGCAGGATATCCCCCAACCCTCCATTAGTCCACAACTGCTCCAAGCTCCACCCCAGCCACAAATGTCCGCGGACTTTTGGTCCAGTTTGACAACCCAACAGAGCCAAAACACTGCCTGCCTGAACGCCCACACCCAACACCTTGCCAGTCTGCCCCATCATCTGCCGCGCATTAGTAGGAACTCGGGCAGACTGATTGTCCAGGTAGGCAGAATTGCCACTTCTATGGAGCAAATCCGGACCGACAACACTCAAATGTTGGCTAATTTAACGCGCATAATTGATGAGCAACAGCGCCAGCAGCAAGCACTCATCCAACTGGTCCAACACAATCAGGTGGTAAATGAGTCATTGTCGAGGATTGTGGCAAGCCACACTACAACCAACTGAATTCCAGCATCCACAATTTAAGCCAAAGCATCACTTTGATGGCAGCACAACAAGTGAGCTCCAGCTCAGGAACCACGACCCCTATCCAAACCCCAGTAACCTCCCCTGTTCGTAGATCCTCCCGAGCACGTGCCAGTGAGCCAGCACAAAGCACGGCACCCAGCACACACAAGAAAAAAAAATAACAAAAAAATAAAAATTTAGTAACACAATAAAACTTTGATTATTCAAATCACACAACTTCCGGTGTCTGTGTCAAACATTGTAGAACACGCTATGTGTGTATTATTTACTGGGGTAATGAATGACAATGTATTTTGAACAATCACTAACTAAAATGTACAGACCACTATAAAGAACAAACACTAAGTAAGAAAACACACATTCACACTTACAAAAATGTATTGCAAAGCGTTTAGTCAAGGTTAATTACATCCAAAAAAAACTCACCGGTAAAATACCGCAGAATCACTTCTTGCCTTACCTGCCTCCCTACATCTGTACTCACACTGTCACCAGATGTTTCTAACTCCTCTGCTTGCTGACTGTTTTCTACATCACCATGTGCCAGATGTTGATTCAAACACAGATTATGTAGAAAACAGCAGCAGAACACAATCCTAGTCACCTTGGAGGGACTATACAACAAAAGGCCACCAGATTTATCCAGACACCGAAACCTAGATTTCAGCACACCAAAACATCTTTCTATCACATTCCGCGTAGCCTTATGTGCATGATTGTAACTGTGTTCAGCAGGAGAATCAGGTTGGGACAATGGAGTCAGTAGCCAAGAGTAGCAGCCATAACCCCCATCACCTGAAATACAGATATAGGCAACATTAGTACATGTGTCTGATGAATAATTACTCAAAAAAAAAAATGTGTTTGTAGTTAACACACATACACACAACACACTTTGAACATACCCAGCAGCCAGCCATCAGGCATTTGTCCGTCCTCAAATTTATCAAAGAGAGATGACTGACTGAGGATGAAGGAGTCATGGCAGCCGCCAGGGTAACCTGCAACCACACTCATAATTTTGAGATTTGCATCACAAACCACCTGGACATTAGTTGATTGGCTAGAATGCCGATTAGTATAAATATATTGCCTGCCCCTAGGTGGTCTCAGCTCAACGTGTGTGCAATCTATGGCCCCCAGCACATTGGGCATGTGAGCAAGCTCATAGAAAGCTACCCTGACAGCATGCCACTGCGACTCCTGGGTAGGGAAGCAGATAGAGGCATTTATATGTGGTTCCAAGACATCCAAAACCTGAGTGGACATTAATAAATCTAAGGTGAGTGTCATGATCTGTATTCAATACAATACTGTGTTATAAGACCTTACAGAAGCAACACTTAGACATAGACGTGTATGTATTTTTCAACTCACCTGATTCAAATATTTAGAAAAGGTGGGCTGGGAGATACCAATAACGTCGCCTGACACAGCCTGGAAGCTCCCAGTAGCCATAAAGTGTAACACAGCCAGGAGTTTGTGCAGGCCTGAGACAGAGCGAGAGCGTGCTGTCTCAGGGTCTAGTCCCAGTTTGACAAGGTCATACAGGCGAAAAATGTTGGTTCTATTTAGGCGAAACATCTGTATGACCCTATCATCAGACAATGCGTTTAAGTTTAAACGACCCCTAAAAAAACGTGGCTGGCGCAGCCTCCGCGGCACCTGTACAACCTACTGACCATGTTGACTTACCTGGCCCAGATTGCTTCCAGACTCATGGACCAGTCTCAGGTATCCCCCAGCAACCAGGAAATCTGTAGCACACACCACAGCCGCCATTTCAGAGTGAGAGAATTTCCAATTGTGCCTGGGACCCTTTTATAGGGCCAAACATTCAGGTGTGAGTAATGGATAATTGACTACACATGTAAACACGCTTCTCAAAAGCAGGTCTGTTTTTTTTTAGGACTTTTTTACGATTTGTATTTTTTCACGGTCGCAAATGCATTTTCACGGTAGACATTACAAATACGAATTGTTAGTAAATGACCGAGATTCATATCTAAACAGCCGCGTTTTGACCGATGGTGTATTCATTCGTATTTTTATTCTTGGACTTGCAAAAAAATACGAATGGCCTCATCACTGCCGTGATTTCTGCTTAGTAAATTCCCGAGATGACACTTTGAAGAAAAAACGGCATCTCGGTCAAAATCGGGACCTTAGTAAATATACCCCCAAGTCTCTGTTTAAAAGTCCTTGAATGATACTTTCTATTATGGCTACAAGTTTACTGTTTAGTCCACATGTCCAATGTAGCAATAAACGCATGCACTTGAAATCGCCTTTCTTTGCAGTTAATAAGTGCCTATTACTTTAATAATGCAATTAATCGCTTTTTGTTAGTTTTAACTGCCAAATTGGTTTGATAAAAAGCAGTCATGCATGGCCATGCAAAAAATAGTCTATGCCCAATCCAGAGCTATTGTCAGCAGATAGAATATCTCAGCATATTTTTTATGGATCAGTCAGCAAACCTCTTTCACCGCAGTTGGATGATTACCCTCCCTGCTGCAGCTCTCTCATTCAGCCTTATCTGGAGTCCGTAGATCACCTCTATGCCAGCGATGTTCCTCCCGGCTGCTTGCTCACCATCAGCTTTCTCTGGAGTATTTGGTCACTTCTCCACCTTGTGCCCCTCTTTGCACTGGGGTATATTATTAACCAGCCGGCTAGTGTATCTCCGCTATACCGTATGTATGGGAGACGAAACAGACGCGTTTCCCCGCCTTTAGACCTCGGTGGCTTCCTCAGTGTGATTCACTCTCCTCAGCCGCACGACTTTTTAAAACACATATCTTTCCCGCGGCCCATGCTAGCGTCTCCGAGACCCTCAGTTGTGATTGTGATTAATGGGAGACTATCATCACAGCGCTGCTACTGAATACACGTACACAAGGGACAGAGGTGACATAGAGTGATCACACGCCCACATCACGCCCTTTCTGTACTGGCACTGCGATCACACGCCCTCATCACGCCCTTTCTGTACTGCCACTGCAATTACACGCCCTCATCACGCCCTTTCTGTACTGTGACTGCAATCACACACCCTCATCACGCCCTTTCTGTACTGCGACTGCAATCACACGCCCTCATCATGCCCTTTCTATACTGCCGCTGTGATTACACGCCCACATCACGCCCTTCCTGTACTGCCACTGCGATCACATGCCCACATCACGCCCTTTCTGTACTGCCACTGTGATCACACGCCCTCATCACGCCCTTTCTGTACTGCCACTGCGATCACACAACCTCATCACGCCCTTTCTGTACTGCCGCTGCAATTACACGCCCTCATCACGCCCTTTCTGTACTGCCACTGCGATCACACGCCCTCATCACGCCCTTTCTGTACTGCCACTGTAATCACACGCCCTCATCACGCCCTTTCTGTACTGCCACTGTAATCACACGCCCTCATCACGCCCTTTCTGTACTGCCACTGTAATCACACGCCCTCATCACGCCCTTTCTGTACTGCCGCTGCAATTACACACCCTCATCACGCCCTTTCTGTACTGCGACTGCAATCACACGCCCTCATCACGCCCTTTCTGTACTGCCACTGCAATTACACGCCCTCATCACGCCCTTTCTGTACTGCCGCTGTGATCACACGCCCTCATCACGCCCTTCCTGTACTGCCGCTGTGATCACACTCCCACATCACGCCCTTTCTGTACTGCCACTGCGACTGCACACCCACATCACGCCCTTTCTGTACTGCCACTGTGATCACACGCCCACATCACGCCCTTTCTGTACTGCCGCTGTGATCACATGCCCACATCACGCCCTTTCTGCACTGCCACTGCGATCACATGCCCACATCACGCCCTTTCTGTACTGCCGCTGCGATTACACACCCTCATCACGCCCTTTCTGTACTGCCACTGCAATCACACGCCCTCATCACGCCCTTTCTGTACTGCCACTGCAATTACACGCCCTCATCACGCCCTTTCTGCACTGCCACTGCGATCACACGCCCACATCACGCCCTTTCTGTACTGCCACTGCGATTACACGCCCTCATCACGCCCTTTCTGTACTGCCGCTGCGATCACACACCCTCATCACGCCCTTTCTGTACTGCCGCTGCGATCACACACCCTCATCACGCCCTTTCTGTACTGCCGCTGCGATCACACGCCCACATCACGCCCTTTCTGTACTGCTGCTGCAATCACACGCCCACATCACGCCCTTTCTGTACTGCCGCTGTAATCACACGCCCACATCACGCCCTTTCTGTACTGCCACTGCGATCACACGCCCACATCACGCCCTTTCTGTACTGCCACTGCGATCACACGCCCACATCACGCCCTTTCTGTACTGCCGCTGTAATCACACGCCCACATCACGCCCTTTCTGTACTGCCGCTGCGATTACACGCCACATCACGCCCTTTCTGTACTGCCACTGCGGCTGCACTCCCACATCACGCCCTTTCTGTACTGCCGCTGCGACTACACACCCACATCACGCCCTTTCTGTACTGCTGCTGAGACTGCACGCCCACATGACACCCTGTATGTACTGCTGCAGCGATTACATGCCCTCCCTGTACTGCCGTTCCGACTGCACGCCCACATCATGCCTCTTCTGTACTGTTGCTGCGATTACACGCCTCATCACGCCCTTTCTGTACTGCACGCCCACTTTCCAGCTCCAACATAAACTCCAGTCCGGGTGCAGAAAAATCCCCATTCCTGACATTTATGTATTTCTGCATAGCCCCATAATCCTCCATAGCGCCATAATCCTGCATAGCCCCATAATCCTCTATAGCGCCATAATCCTCCATAGCGCCATAATCCTCCATAGCGCCATAATCCTCCATAGCGCCATAATCCTCCATAACCCCATAATCCTCTATAGCGCCATAATCCTCCATAGCGCCATAATCCTCCATAACCCCATAATCCTCCATAGCGCCATAATCCTCCATAGCGCCTTAATCCTCCATAGCGCCATAATCCTCCATAACCCCATAATCCTCTATAGCGCCATAATCCTCCATAGCCCCATAATCCTCCATAACCCCATAATCCTCTATAGCGCCATAATCCTCCAAAGCCCCATAATCCTCCATGGTGCCATAATCCTGCATAGCGCCATAATCCTCCATAGCGCCATAATCCTCCATAACCCCATAATCCTCCATAGCGCCATAATCCTCCATAGCGCCATAATCCTCCATAGCGCCTTAATCCTCCATAGCCCCATAATCCTCCATAGCGCCATAATCCTGCATAGCCCCATAATCCTCTATAGCGCCATAATCCTCCATAGCGCCATAATCCTCCATAGCGCCATAATCCTCCATAGCGCCATAATCCTCCATAACCCCATAATCCTCTATAGCGCCATAATCCTCCATAGCGCCATAATCCTCCATAACCCCATAATCCTCCATAGCGCCATAATCCTCCATAGCGCCTTAATCCTCCATAGCGCCATAATCCTCCATAACCCCATAATCCTCTATAGCGCCATAATCCTCCATAGCCCCATAATCCTCCATGGTGCCATAATCCTGCATAGCGCCATAATCCTCCATAGCGCCATAATCCTCCATAACCCCATAATCCTCCATAACCCCATAATCCTCCATAGCGCCATAATCCTCCATAGCGCCTTAATCCTCCATAGCCCCATAATCCTGCATAGCGCCATAATCCTGCATAGTGCCATAATCCTCCATAGTGCCATAATCCTCCATAACCCCATAATCCTCCATAGCCCCATAATCCTCCATAGCGCCATAATCCTCCATAGCGCCTTAATCCTCCATAGCCCCATAATCCTGCATAGCGCCATAATCCTGCATAGTGCCATAATCCTCCATAGCGCCATAATCCTCCATAGCTCCTTAATCCTCCATAGCGCCATAATCCTCCATAGCTCCTTAATCCTCCATAGCGCCATAATCCTCCATAGCCCCATAATCCTCCATAGCGCCTTAATCCTCCATAGCTCCTTAATCCTCCATAGCTCCTTAATCCTCCATAGCCCCATAATCCTCCATAGCGCCATAATCCTCCATGGTGCCATAATCCTCTATGGTGCCATAATCCTGCATAGCCCCATAATCCTCCATAGCGCCATAATCCTCCATAACCCCATAATCCTCCATAGCTCCTTAATCCTCCATAGCGCCTTAATCCTCCATAGCCCCATAATCCTGCATAGACCCATAATCCTCCAAAGTCCCATAATCCTGCATAACCCCATAATCCTCCATAGCGCCATAATCCTCCATAGCACCATAATCCTCCATAGCGCCATAATCCTGCATAAACCCCATAATCTTCCATAGCCCCATAATCTTCCATAGCCCCATAATCCTGCATAGCCCCATAATCCTCCATAGCCCCATAATCCTGCCTAGCCCCATAATCCTGCCTAGCCCCATAGTCCTCCATCGCCCCATAGTCCTCCATAGCCCCATAGTCCTCCATAGCCCCATGATCCTCCATAGCCCCATAATCCTCCATAGCCCCATAATCCTGCATAGACCCATAATCCTCCATAGCACCATAATCCTCCATAGCCCCATAATCCTCCATGGTGCCATAATCCTGCATAGCGTCATAATCCTGCATAGCCCAATTGGATGATATTTCTGTCAGTCAATTGATGCTTGTGAAAATCATTTAATTTAGCCGCTGTTTCAGCACACACCTGTCTGAGGCGAGTCTGTGCTGTAGGCGGGTTTCCTGGCGCTTTTATGGTAGTTTTCAAAACCGCGCAGTTCACAAATCCACGGTTTCATTTCTGTTCTATTCCAAAGTGTGCCATCTCTGTGGTGTTGTGGTCGTGTTATCATTAGCAAATTGGTGGATTGCAAAACCACCGCTGAGCCACCACAAAACCGCCTGGTTTACAGTCTGCCACTTAGTACATGTTGCCCTAGGCTTCCAGCGCTAGAGCCTGGGCAGTCGAGAGCCGGGCTGGGACCAGGTACTTTTTAAGGGGCGTGGTCTAATCACAGGAGGTGTGGTCATGTACCCTTAGAAAAAAATACTGAAAAAATTGTATTTTTATCTCCTCCATGGCCACACAGCAGCTCAGTACACAGCAGTGTGTGCTGGGCTGAGGAGAAGAGCTGCAGCTGCTGCTGCCAGGTAAGGGGGAGCGGGCCTGGGCCCCTCCATCAGACCTGGGCCCGGGTAATTTTTACCCTCTCCCTCCCTCTCTCGGCACCACTGACTAGAGCTAGTATTTTGGGGGGTAGGGAACATACTGGTGCTGCATGGTGTGCACGATGTGTATGGCATGGTGCGTGAACACACCCTGACTGTACTTGGGCAGTAACCGCTGGCATCTTCATTCCCATGTTCCAGCCATAATGTGTTTTCGCCCAGCTCTACACAATGAGAATAATCCCATTTCCCATCCACCCCTCCAGGTATGATGCCTGATAGGACAGAGCCTCAGGGGTGGAACTACTAGATACATTGCACTGGGGCCCCTGAGGTCTAAGGGGCCCACTGCTGCCCAGACCACAGTGAGTTATCCCCTAGCCCCCTGCAGATGAATGGCCCAGTGCAGAGAGCAGGGTGGGCCGGGTGGCCCCTCACTTTAGGTAGGCAGGCTGACCTTGTGTGTGCTGGAGTGATAGAGGAGTCCTGCCACCTACCAGCGCTGGTGATCACAGCCACTTACTATCTCTAAGTAACACATAGCTGAACATTATTACTGACTCACTGCTGTACTTACCGGCAGCTCACACCCGGGGTAACTGGTGCTGTCAGAGTCTGCCTGACTGAGTGCCAGAGGAAAGCACAAAGGGCGGGGCCCCTGTCACAGACAGAGCAGAGGCCGCTGTCTTCCCACCCCCACCAGGGTACATGCCCCCCCTGTGCTCTGCACCATCCAGGACATTGTGCTTGTACCCCTGTCACCCACTGTCTCTCCTGTCACCCACTGCCTCCCCTGCATTCAGCTGTTACCCTTTGCTTCCCCTACCTCCCCCTGTCACCCTCTGCCTCTCCCTACCTTCTGCTGTCAACCACTGCCTCTCCCTATCAATCTCTTATGGTCACCCACTGCCTTCCGCTGTCACCCTCTGCCTCCCCCTATCGACCTCTTATGGTCACCCACTGCCTTCCGCTGTCACCCTCTGCCTCCCCTGCATTCAGCTGTTACCCTCTGCCTCCCCCTGTCACCCTCTGCCTCTCCCTACCTTCTGCTGTCACCCACTGCCTCTCCCTATCAACCTCTTATGGTCACCCACTACCTTCTGCTGTCACCCTCTGCCTCCCCTGCATTCAGCTGTTACCCTTTGCCTCCCCCTACCTACCCCTGTCACCATCTGCCTCTCCCTACCTTCTGCTGTCAACCACTGCCTCTCCCTATCAACCTCTTATGGTCACCCACTGCCTTCCGTTGTCACCCTCTGCCTCCCCTGCATTCAGCTGTTACCCTTTGCCTCCCCCTACCTCCCCCTGTCACCCTCTGCCTCTCCCTACCTTCTGCTGTCACCCACTGCCTCTCCCTATCAACCTCTTATGGTCACCCACTGCCTTCCGCTGTCACCCTCTGCCTCCCCTGCATTCAGCTGTTACCCTCTGCCTCCCCCTGTCACTCTCTGCCTCTCCCTACCTTCTGCTGTCAACCACTGCCTCTCCCTATCAACCTCTTATGGTCACCCACTGCCTTCTGCTGTCACTCTCTGCCTCCCCTGCATTCAGCTGTTACCCTTTGCCTCCCCCTTCCTCCCCCTGTCACCCTCTGCCTCTCCCTACCTTCTGCTGTCAACCACTGCCTCTCCCTATCAACCTCTTATGGTCACCCACTGCCTTCCGCTGTCACCCTCTGCCTCCCCCTACCGTCTGCTGTCACCCACTGCCTCTCCCTATCAACCTCTTATGGTCACCCACTGCCTTCCGCTGTCACCCTCTGCCTCCCCCTACTTTACGCTGTCACTGACTGCCGTGTGGTATATTGTGAACTTGGATTGGGGTGAAGAAGGGGGGCTCAAATTATAATTTTGCACTTGGGCCCACCACTCACAAGTTCCGCCACTGCAGACACTGCCATCACTGGGTATAGCGGTGCTTAGGGAACTTGGACCAGTTACACTCAGCATTGAGAACACTGAATCCTCCTCTAGCAAAGTGCGGCTGACCTCTGCTGCCCTGCCAGATCCTGTCCTGATTCCCAATAATGTCCGGCAAGATTCCAGAGGAAGCCATTGGGGCCCCTCCATCCTGCGAGGAAGGGTGGGGGTCTGATAGCAGCTGAGGAGAAGCAGACCACCAGTTGTGATCACACAGGGGATCATTAGCTGCCAACTCAGAGCTGGATCCTGCTGAGCGTTTGCAGAGCGCAGCGGCTGCTGGGACAGAGGACAGGGCTGACCTGCGGGAGGGTGGGTGCGACAAGTGCTGGAAAAAGCATTCCCGGAAACTCACTCCCTAGTATCAGGACTCCGTCTTCAGCCGCTGGCCCGGAAACTCTTCTTGGCTTTTAGAGGCCTATTTATTAGGATTTATTCACAGCCCCCCATAATGACATTCCTATAACGCACATAGTGACACTCGGTTCTCCGGGCAGCGCAGCTGGGGCAGCATTACTTCCCACCCAGCTTCCTTATTGTTCGTGCGTGACCACACTGCAGCTTACAGCGGTCACTTTACCTTTTACCCGTCACTATCACGGGTTACTGGAGTCCGTCTCTGCGTCTGCGCCTCGCTGGATTGCCCTGAAAAGACTTTCTGTAAGATGTGTCTGCGTGTGAGGATGCCAGGCAGTGGCGTAACTAGAAATTTTTCTCCCCCAAGCCAAAAAATTCTTCGGCGCCCCCCCCCCCCCCCCCCCCATAACCCCCATAATTGGCAGTAGTAAAGGGAGAAATATGCGCACGCCTTAGGCGCGCGCCGCAAAAAGGGGTGTGGCTTCATTGGAATGGGCGTGGCTTCGCGCAAAGGGGCGTGGCATTGCAGGAAAAGACTACCTTATACCCCAGTTTTCCAACCTGCACGCCCAGACGTTGGCCACCACAGGAAAGAAAAATAATCCTGATTCATGCCCCTTACATTATTTGTCATTTTTCCTCCTTATAGTAATGCCCAGTATACATTATGCCACATACTGCAATAACCTTAGCCATTATGCCACACACAACAATGCACATGACACAATATGCACACACTGTAATGCCCCCGACACATTATGCCACACACCGTAATGCCCCCGACACATTATGACAGGAATCGCAATGCCCGTTATACATTATGCTACACACCGTATCTGTGACACAGTATGACACATACCGCAATGCCCGTTATACATTATGCCACACCGCAATGACCCCGAGACATTATACCACAATGCCCGTGATATAGTATACAACACACCGTAATGCCTGACACATTATGACACACACCGCAATGTCCGTGATACATTATGCCACACACCGTAATGCCCATTACATATTAAGTTCTACAGTAAGGCTTCTAATTACTTTTAAATTACCTGCTCGTTGCCAGGGGTTTCATGCTCTTTGTTCCATGCACGGTGCCAGGGGTTTTCATGCTCAGGGTGTCATGCTCGTTGCCAGGGGTTTCATGCACTGGGTGTCATGCTCGTTGCCAGGGGTTTCATGCACTGGGTGTCATGCTCGTTGCCAGGGGTTTCATGCACTGGGTGTCATGCTCGTTGCTAGGGGGTAGTGCTTGTTGCTAGGGCTGTGCTCCCAGTGCCACATATGCCCCCAGTGCCAGATATTCCCCCACAGTGCCAGGTATATGCCCCCAGTGCCAGATATTCCCCCACAGTGCCACATATGCCCCCTCAGTGCCTGCTCCCCCCAGTGCCAGATATTCCCCCACAGTGCCAGGAATATGCCCCCAGTGCCAGATATTCCCCCACAGTGCCAGGTATATGCCCCCAGTGCCAGATATTCCCCCACAGTGCCACATATGCCCCCTTAGTGCCTGCTCCCCCCAGTGCCAGATATTCCCCCACAGTGCCAGGTATATGCCCCCAGTGCCAGATATACCCCCACAGTGCCAGGTATATGCCCCCAGTGCCAGATAGTCCCCCACAGTGCCAGGTATATGCCCCCAGTGCCAGATAGTCCCCCACAGTGCCAGGTATATTCCCCCAGTGCCAGATATTCCCCCCCAGTGCCAGGTATATGCCCCCAGTGCCAGATAGTCCCCCACAGTGCCAGGTATATGCCCCCAGTGCCAGATATTCCCCCACAGTGCCAGGTATATGCCCCCAGTGCCAGATAGTCCCCCACAGTGCCAGGTATATGCCCCCAGTGCCAGATAGTCCCCCACAGTGCCAGGTATATGCCCCCAGTGCCAGATATTCCCCCACAGTGCCAGGTATATGCCCCCAGTGCCAGATAGTCCCCCACAGTGCCAGGATGTGTGAGGATGCCGGGGCACACGTCACTCTCTGCGTGTGAGGATGCGGGGGCACACGTCACTCTCTGCGTGTGAGGATGCCGGGGCACACGTCACTCTCTGCGTGTGAGGATGCCGGGGCACACGTCACTCTCTGCGTGTGAGGATGCGGGGGCACACGTCACTCTCTGCGTGTGAGGATGCGGGGGCACACGTCACTCTCTGCGTGTGAGGATGCGGGGGCACACGTCACTCTCTGCGTGTGAGGATGCGGGGGCACACGTCACTCTCTGCGTGTGAGGATGCGGGGGCACACGTCACTCTCTGCGTGTGAGGATGCCGGGGCACACGTCACTCTCTGCGTGTGAGGATGCCGGGGCACACGTCACTCTCTGCGTGTGAGGATGCCGGGGCACACGTCACTCTCTGCGTGTGAGGATGCGGGGGCACACGTCACTCTCTGCGTGTGAGGATGCGGGGGCACACGTCACTCTCTGCGTGTGAGGATGCCGGGGCACACGTCACTCTCTGCGTGTGAGGATGCCCGGGCACACGTCACTCTCTGCGTGTGAGGATGCCGGGGCACACGTCACTCTCTGCGTGTGAGGATGCCGGGGCACACGTCACTCTCTGCGTGTGAGGATGCCGGGGCACACGTCACTCTCTGCGTGTGAGGATGCGGGGGCACACGTCACTCTCTGCGTGTGAGGATGTCGAGGCACACGTCACTCTTTGCGTGTGAGGATGCCGGGGCACACGTTACTCTCTGCGTGTGAGGATGCCGGGGCACACGTCACTCTCTGCGTGTGAGGATGCGGGGGCACACGTCACTCTCTGCGTGTGAGGATGTCGAGGCACACGTCACTCTCTGCGTGTGAGGATGCCGGGGCACACGTTACTCTCTGCGTGTGAGGATGCCGGGGCACACGTCACTCTCTGCGTGTGAGGATGCGGGGGCACACGTCACTCTCTGCGTGTGAGGATGCTAGGGCACACGTCACTCTCTGCGTGTGAGGATGCCAGGGCACACGTCACTCTCTGCGTGTGAGGATGCGGGGGCACACGTCACTCTCTGCGTGTGAGGATGCCGGGGCACACGTCACTCTCTGCGTGTGAGGATGCCGGGGCACACGTCACTCTCTGCGTGTGAGGATGCGGGGGCACACGTCACTCTCTGCGTGTGAGGATGCCAGGGCACACGTCACTCTCTGCGTGTGAGGATGCCAGGGCACACGTCACTCTCTGCGTGTGAGGATGCCAGGGCACACGTCACTCTCTGCGTGTGAGGATGCCGGGGCACACGTCACTCTCTGCGTGTGGGGATGTCGAGGCACACGTCACTCTCTGCGTGTGAGGATGCCGGGGCACACGTCACTCTCTGCGTGTGGGGATGTCGAGGCACACGTCACTCTCTGCGTGTGAGGATGCCAGGGCACACGTCACTCTCTGCGTGTGAGGATGCCGGGGCACACGTCACTCTCTGCGTGTGGGGATGTCGAGGCACACGTCACTCTCTGCGTGTGAGGATGCCGGGGCACACGTCACTCTCTGCGTGTGAGGATGCCGGGGCACACGTCACTCTCTGCGTGTGAGGATGCGGGGGCACACGTCACTCTCTGCGTGTGAGGATGCCTGGGCACACGTCACTCTCTGCGTGTGAGGATGCCGGGGCACACGTCACGCGGTGCATAGGCATGCGCAGTGTAGACCAGATCGCCCGCTGTAAGAAAATACAGCCGACCAATCAGGTCTGACTCTGAATTAGCCCCTTACTGCGTCTTGTTTTACATTGTAATTTGTTACATGGTTCTCCCAGTAGGAGTATTACTGGTATTGTAATTCTAGTATTGATGTCGCTGATGATCGCCTATCAGTCTCTAGAATCAGCGTTACGCATTGTGACTCCACCCATAACAAGGAGTGCCACTAGTTTGCTGATGAAAATGCCGTATAGCTCCCCATAGGTTGTACGTCGCAGTCACTGGTCAGTATATTGGATAATGGCCCTCATTCCGAGTTGATCGCTAGCTGCTTTCGGTCGCAGCACGGCGATTAGGTAAAAAAGCGGCATTTGTGCGTATTCGTATGGGGCACAGTGCGCACGCGCAACGTACTTTCACAAAAGCCAATGTAGTTTCACACAAGGTCTAGCGACGCTTTTCAGTCGCACTGCTGGCCGCAGAGTGATTAACAGGAAGTGGGTGTTTCTGGGCAGAAACTGGCCGTTTTATGGGTGTGTGGGAAAAAACGCTACAGTTTCTGGGAAAAACGCGGGAGTGGCTGGAGAAACGGAGGAGTGTCTGGGCGAACGCTGGGTGTGTTTGTGACGTCAAACCAGGAACGACAAGCACTGAACTGATCGCAGATGCCGAGTAAGTCTGGAGCTACTCAGAAACTGCTAAGAAGTGTCTATTCGCAATTTTGCTAATCTTTCGTTCGCAATTTTGATAAGCTAAGATTCACTCCCAGTAGGCGGCGGCTTAGCGTGTGCAAAGCTGCTAAAAGCAGCTAGCGAGCGAACAACTCGGAATGACCCCCTGTGTGCAGGCAGAGACACAGGAGTATTTCATAACCTATCGATGGAGCTTCTCAACCAGAGGAGAGATAGGAGGAGGGAAGAGAGCGGTAAGTGAGCCAGGGATACTAGCTTCTCCTCCTCTTTTATGCTGAAACACCTTTCTTATCAATTAAATAGATCAACACAGGTGACACCATTAATATTTAGGAGGGAAATCCAGGTGCAGAGCATTTTGTCCCACCTAGCATTTATGTAGGGAGGTGAGCACAATGTAATAGCCTCACCCTTCAACCCGGACCCCCAGTCTTAGATTTTCACACAGCGTGACTTATTATAAACTGCGTCTGACTTGGACTCGCTGCAACTAGGAGGCTGAGCCTGGGGCAGAACGTACTACGTAGGTGGAATGGCAGATAGTGGGCGGACAATCGCAGTTGCAGTAGAGAAAGGGCGTGATGTGGGCGTGCAGTCGCAGCAGCAGTACAGAAAGGGCGTGATGTGGGCGTGCAGTCGCAGCAGCAGTACAGAAAGGGCGTGATGTGGGCGTGCAGATGCAGTGGCAGTACAGAAAGGGCGTGATGTGGGCGTGCAGCAGCAGTACAGAAAGGGCGTGGTGTGGGTGTGCAGCTGCAGTACAGAAAGGGCGTGGTGCGGGCGTGCAGATGCAGTGGCAGTACAGAAAGGGCGTGATGTGGGCGTGCAGCGGCAGTACAGAAAGGGCGTGATGTGAGCGTGCAGCGGCAGCACAGAAAGGGCGTGATGTGGGCGTGCAGCGGCAGCACAGAAAGGGCGTGATGCATACTTGCCTACTTTTGAAAAGTAGTTTCAGGGAGATTATAGATTACACTATAATGCGGGGAGCATGCTGCGCCATTGAGGGGGGGCGTTACATTCCACCCAAGGGGTGTGTTTATCTCCACCTATGGGCGTATCTATTGTCTTAGGGGTGTGTCCTGCAGTGGCAGGTGAAAACTAACGTACAAAGCGCAGTACATAGGACATACCGACAACACAGCTACATTACACGGCAGGGCTACGCACCAACAACACAGCTACATTACACGGCAGGGCTACGCACCAACAACACAGCTACATTACACGGCAGGGCTACGCACCAACAACACAGCTACATTACACGGCAGGGCTACACACCAACAACACAGCTACATTACACGGCAGGGCTACGCACCAACAACACAGCTACATTACACGGCAGGGCTACGCACCAACAACACAGCTACATTACACGGCAGGGCTACGCACCAACAACACAGCTACATTACACGGCAGGGCTACGCACCATCAACACAGCTACATTACACGGCAGGGCTACGCACCAACAACACAGCTACATTACACGGCAGGGCTACGCACCAACATCACAGCTACATTACACGGCAGGGCTACACACCAACAACACAGCTACATTACACGGCAGGGCTACGCACCGACAACACAGCTACATTACACGGCAGGGCTACGCACCAACAACACAGCTACATTACACGGCAGGGCTACGCACCAACAACACAGCTACATTACACGGCAGGGCTACACACCGACAACACAGCTACATTACACGGCAGGGCTACGCACCAACAACACAGCTACATTACACGGCAGGGCTACGCACCAACAACACAGCTACATTACACGGCAGAGCTACGCACCAACAACACAGCTACATTACACGGCAGGGCTACACACCGACAACACAGCTACATTACACGGCAGGGCTACACACCAACAACACAGCTACATTACACGGCAGAGCTACACACCGACAACACAGCTACATTACACGGCAGGGCTACACACCAACAACACAGCTACATTACACGGCAGGGCTACGCACCGACAACACAGCTACATTACACGGCAGGGCTACGCACCAACAACACAGCTACATTACACGGCAGGGCTACGCACCAACAACACAGCTACATTACACGGCAGGGCTACGCACCGACAACACAGCTACATTACACGGCAGGGCTACGCACCAACAACACAGCTACATTACACGGCAGGGCTACGCACCAACAACACAGCTACATTACACGGCAGGGCTACACACCAACAACACAGCTACATTACACGGCAGGGCTACGCACCTACAACACAGCTACATTACACGGCAGGGCTACGCACCAACAACACAGCTACATTACACGGCAGGGCTACGCACCTACAACACAGCTACATTACACGGCAGTGCTACGCACCAATAACACAGCTACATTACACGGCAGGGCTACACACCAACAACACAGCTACATTACACGGCAGGGCTACGCACCTACAACACAGCTACATTACACGGCAGTGCTACGCACCAATAACACAGCTACATTACACGGCAGAGCTACGCACCAACAACACAGCTACATTACACGGCAGTGCTACGCACCAACATCACACCTACATTACACGGCAGGGCTACGCACCGACAACACAGCTACATTACACGGCAGGGCTACGCACCAACAACACAGCTACATTACACGGCAGGGCTACGCACCAACAACACAGCTACATTATACGGCAGGGCTACGCACCGACAACACAGCTACATTACACGGCAGGGCTACGCACCAACAACACAGCTACATTACACGGTATCCGGACTCCAGGTCGACATTACAAAGGTCGACACACCTTAGGTCGACGCCAATTGGTCGACACACCTTAGGTCGATATTGTCACAACTGGGGGCCTGAGCTGACGGAAGGCAGCCTCAGCTGTAGGGGCTGAGATGTACCGGAACCTGGGAGGTTGTATCAGACCCCTGGACATGTAAGTAACATGAAGAGAAACCGCCCGAAGGCGTGACCACGACAACTTGAGTAAAAGTCAATGATATTTATTTATGACAAACTCCATGCATCACAGTAGCAGTAAAAAGAAACATAAAAATCAGCAGAGAAATAATAATACAGTTCCTGGGTACTACAGGGTGGCAGGGGCCACAGGGCTCTGGTGGTACGAGACAGTTCTTATTATCTGCAAGTTGGAAAGTCCTTACCAGGCTCAACTGTAGCAATGAGGAAAGCCCAGGGTCGTACCAGCTGATGTTCCAGGGAAAGCTGGACTGCTGTAGATAAAATGCTGCTGTGGGTACTGGTTAGAACCAGACAGGTGTTGGCACGGAGTGGATACTGGCTGGAACCAGTTAAATAATAAATAAAGCTTGAGAGCGATGCAATATAGATGAAATGTAGAATTTGAGAGCGGAGAAATAATAATACCGGTGGAGAGTGGTAAACTGCAGAAAGGACACCGGCCCTTTAAGAGAAGCTGTACACTGCTGGAAGCTGAGCTGGAAGCAGGTGATGTTGTAGCTGGAAACAGGTGAGTCCAGAATGGATCGGAGAGTCAGGCTACACCGCAGATGGAATGCTGGTGCGGGTCTCTATAGCAGAAGTCTGGAGACAGGAGCTGGAACCTGAAAGACATTCACAGGAGAGAGACAAACTGGAACTAGGTTTGACAACCAAAGCACTGACGCCTTCCTTGCTCAGGCACAACCTATTTATACCTGCAGCAAGGAAGGCATTGGCTAGGCAATTATGCAAATTAATAATACAGACAGCAGATTGGTGAATATGATCAGATGACAGAATCCAAGATGGCTGCGCCCATGCAGACACTTGGAGGGAAGTTTGGTTTGTAATCCATGTGGTCTGGAAAACAGTAATGGCGGCGCCGGCCACCGGAGACGCCAGGCTGACAGGTGCACATCCAACCACGCGGACACAGCGGAGGCCGCGGCTGACGTAATCGCCACTCTGAATGCAGAAGCTCAGGAACGGCGGCGGAGGCCGCGGGAGACGCCATGCCAGATGTATAAGGCGTTACTGTGACAGCGTCCAAAGAGACAGGAGAGGATGCGGGAATATGCACATCAGGATAACAGATGGGATCCGGTCCTGGAGCGCTGAGCCAGCCTTAGGAGGCATCTGATGGGTAAGAAATGGCGTCCAGATACCCGAATCGTGACAGCACCCCCCCCCCCCTTTAGGAGTGGCCCCAGGACACTTCTTTGGCTTTTGAGGAAACTTGGAATGGAATCTTCGGACCAAGGCAGGAGCATGGACATCAGAAGCATTGGTCCATGAACGTTCCTCAGGGCCATAACCCTTCCAGTCAATAAGATACTGAAGTTGACCGTAACGGTGACGTGAGTCCAGGATCTTGGCCACTTCATACTCAACGCCTCGTTGAGTTTGGACTTTCGGAGTTGGACGAAGTGAGGAATGAAACCGATTCAAGATTAACGGTTTCAACAGGGAAACATGGAATGTCCTGGGTATTTTTAAGAAAGGAGGTAACTGGAGTCTGTAAGCAACAGGATTGATGACTTGATCAATTTTAAAAGGACCGATGAAGCGAGGTGCAAACTTCATACTGGGAACTCTCAACCTCAAATTCTTCGTGGATAACCATACCCGATCACCCACCTTGAGAGCAGGAACTGCTCGACGCTTCTTATCCGCAAACTTCTTGTACCTGAACGATGCCTTGAGCAGAGCTGATCGTACGCTCTTCCAGATATTGGCAAACTGATGCAAGGTGATATCCACTGCGGGAACAGAAGTTGCTGGAAGCGGTTGGAACTCAGGGACTTTAGGGTGGAATCCAAAGTTAGTGAAGAATGGTGTTGAAGAAGATGAAGAATGATACTGGTTGTTATGACAGAACTCGGCCCAGGGAAGTAATTGAACCCAGTCATCTTGAGAGGAGGACACATAGATGCGGAGGAAGGACTCCAAGTCCTGATTCACCCTCTCAGTTTGACCATTGGTCTGAGGATGGTAAGCCGTGGAAAACTTTAGCTTGACTTGGAGGACTTGACATAAACTTCGCCAGAATTTGGCTGTGAATTGAACTCCTCGATCTGAGATAATTTCTTCTGGAAGACCGTGGAGTCGGAAGATCTCTTGTATGAATACTTGAGCCAACTTGGAAGCTGACGGAAGACCGGTGAGAGGAATGAAGTGTGCCATCTTGGTGAACCGGTCAACTACCACCCAGATGGTATTGAACTTGTTGCACATGGGCAAATCTGTAATAAAATCCATCGACAAATGGGTCCAAGGTCGACGGGGAACAGATAGTGGAACCAGTTGCCCCGCAGGCGACTGGCGGGATACTTTATGTTGAGCACACTTTGGGCAAGATGCAATAAACTCCAAAACGTCCTTTTTCAGAGTTGGCCACCAATAGGACCTAGAGATAAACTCCAGGGTTTTTTGGATACCTGTATGTCCGGCAAAGCGGGAAGCATGGGCCCAATGCATGAGCTTCTTCCTTAGTGTCGGCTTCACAAAACTTTTCCCTGATGGGGGCGTAGAGTCCATCCCTACCGTGGAGAATGCCAACGGATTTATAATAAGATGCTTGTCTGAAGACTCTGACTCATTTTCTTGCTCCCATGAGCGGGAAAGGGCATCGGCCTTGCGATTCTGAGAGCCCGGACAGAACTGGAGTTTAAAGTCGAACCTGGAAAAGAAAAGTGCCCATCTGGCCTGACGAGGGTTGAGACATTGTGCGCCTTTCAGATATAGAAGGTTCTTGTGGTCTGTAAGGATGGTGATTGAATGAGAAGCTCCCTCCAACAGATATCTCCACTCCTCTAGAGCGAGCTTGATGGCTAGCAACTCCTGGTCGCCAATGGCATAGTTGCGTTCCGCTGGGGAGAACTTCCGTGAGAAGAAACTGCAAGGATGTAAATGGCCATCTTTAGCCCTCTGAGATAACACCGCTCCTACTCCAACGGAGGAGGCATCCACCTCTAAGATGAAAGGAGAGTCGATGTCAGGCTGTTTCAGGACAGGCGCAGAGATGAACCTCTGTTTTAAAAGATGAAAAGCTTGCATGGCTTCTTCAGACCACTTGGACGGGTTAGCACCCTTCTTGGTGAAAGCAGTAATAGGCGCCACAATGGTGGAAAAGTCTCGTATAAACTTTCGGTAATAATTGGCGAACCCTAAGAACCTCTGGACCCCTTTGAGGGTTAAGGGTACCGGCCAATTCTGGATTGCTTGTAGTTTCTCAGGATCCATCTCTAGTCCGGAACCGGACACAATGTACCCTAGAAACGGAATGGACTTGACTTCAAAGACGCATTTCTCTAATTTGCAATAGAGATGATTGACACGGAGACGGGACAGAACCTCCTTTACCCAAAAACGATGTTCCTCTAAATCGTTGGCAAAAATGAGGATATCATCTAGATAGACCACGACATGACGGTATAGAATGTCTCTGAAGATCTCATTGACGAAATGCTGGAAGACAACTGGAGCATTGCTCAATCCGAAGGGCATGACGAGGTACTCATAATGTCCGTCACGGGTGTTAAATGCGGTCTTCCCCTCGTCACCCTCACGGATCCGGATGAGATTGTATGCACCTCTCAAGTCCAGCTTTGTAAAGATGGTAGCTCCGCTAACTCTGTCAAAGACCTCAGTAATCAGGGGTAAAGGATAGCGGTTCTTGATGGTAATGTCGTTCAAACCTCTGTAGTCAATGCACGGCCGCAGACCACCATCTTTCTTTTTTACAAAAAAGAAGCCTGCGCCGGCTGGAGAAGAAGAAGGTCGAATGAACCCCTTTGCTAGGTTCTCTTTAATGTATTCCTCCATAGAATGCGTCTCGGGCAGAGACAACGGATAAGTTCGGCCTCGAGGTGGAACCTTCCCTGGAACGAGATCAATCGGGCAGTCCCATTCTCTATGAGGAGGAAGGATATCAGCAGAAGCCTTACTGAACACATCCGTGAAATCTTGATATGGAGGAGGTGGAACATCAGACGACCTGGGGGAGGAAGAACAGACAGGCAACACTTTAAACAAACATGTCTCAGCACAGGAGGGACCCCATTCCAGGATTTGCGTAGTCGTCCAATCAATTGTAGGATTGTGAAGATGGAGCCATGGAAGGCCCAGGACCACAGGATGTGTGGCTCTTGGAATCACTAAAAGTGAAATAAGTTCGGAATGAAGAACTCCCACTCTCAGACGAACTGGTAGAGTCCTTAGAGCAATAACTGTATCAAAAATTTTACTGCCATCCACGGCAGTTAAGGAAAAGGAGGAAGGAAGTCTCTCGGTGGGTAGGGACCACCGTTTAACATAGGCTTCGGTAATAAAGTTCCCAGCTGCTCCGGAATCAAGGAGGGCAATGACGTTCTGATAACGTTGAGCAACTTGAAGCGAGACTGGGAAATTACAATCTTGAGGGGATGGAGAGGAGATCATTACTCCTAGCCGGCCCTCTCCTTGGCGAGCTAGGGTCTGGAGTCCCGGACGTTTGGGACAAGCATTAATGGTGTGAGACGGAGCTGCACAATAAAGACAGAGAGACTCGGAGAGACGTCTTCGGCGCTCAGCAGGAGTTAAACGGGAACGGCCAATTTGCATGGGCTCATCTTTAGTTGGTGACAGTTGGCGAGGAGGAGGAGCAGAAGATTTTGGAGCAGATGATCTTCCACGCTCAGTTGCTCTCTCTCTGAAACGTAAGTCAACTTTTGTACAAAGTGAGATTAGCTCATCTAACTTAGAGGGTAAGTCTCTGGTAGCTAACTCATCTTTAATACACTCAGATAAACCATGCCAGAATGCAGCATACAGGGCCTCGTCGTTCCATGCCAGTTCGGATGCCAGGATCTGGAACTGTATAAGATATTGTCCTACAGTACGTGATCCCTGGCGTAAACGGAGAATCTCAGACGAAGCTGAAGTTACCCGGCCTGGCTCGTCGAAGATGCGCCTGAATGTTGACACGAATGCAGTGTAAGAAGATAGCAGGGTGTCGGACCTCTCCCATAACGGTGATGCCCAATCAAGGGCTGAGCCACTGAGAAGAGAGATGAGGTAGGCAATTTTTGTACGGTCACTGGGAAAATTGCCAGGTTGTAGCTCAAACTGAATCTCACACTGGTTGAGAAATCCCCTGCAGAGTCTTGGAGAACCGTCAAATTTTGCTGGCGTTGGAAGATGAAGACGTGGAGCAGAAACGGGTAAGGTGGGTGGGGTTATAGCTGGAGTCACTGTGGTTGACGCACCGGACGCGTCTGATCCACGGAGAGTTGTCTGAATCCCATCCAGCCGAGTAGAGAGATCCTGGAGACAGCGGATGATGTGGCCCTGTGCAGCCTCCTGATGTTCAAGTCGGGCTGCCAGTTCTTGCATCGGCCTGGCCGCTTGATCCTGGTCTCCGGCTGGATTCATTTGGTCAGTGCTTACTGTCACAACTGAGGGCCTGAGCTGACGGAAGGCAGCCTCAGTTGTAGGGGCTGAGATGTACCGGAACCTGGGAGGTTGTATCAGACCCCTGGACATGTAAGTAACATGAAGAGAAACCGCCCGAAGGCGTGACCACGACAACTTGAGTAAAAGTCAATGATATTTATTTATGACAAACTCCATGCATCACAGTAGCAGTAAAAAGAAACATAAAAATCAGCAGAGAAATAATAATACAGTTCCTGGGTACTACAGGGTGGCAGGGGCCACAGAGCTCTGGTGGTATGAGACAGTTCTTATTATCTGCAAGTTGGAAAGTCCTTACCAGGCTCAACTGTAGCAATGAGGAAAGCCCAGGGTCGTACCAGCTGGTGTTCCAGGGAAAGCTGGACTGCTGTAGATAAAATGCTGCTGTGGGTACTGGTTAGAACCAGACAGGTGTTGGCACGGAGTGGATACTGGCTGGAACCAGTTAAATAATAAATAAAGCTTGAGAGCGATGCAATATAGATGAAATGTAGAATTTGAGAGCGGAGAAATAATAATACCGGTGGAGAGTGGTAAACTGCAGAAAGGACACCGGCCCTTTAAGAGAAGCTGTACACTGCTGGAAGCTGAGCTGGAAGCAGGTGATGTTGTAGCTGGAAACAGGTGAGTCCAGAATGGATCGGAGAGTCAGGCTACACCGCAGATGGAATGCTGGTGCGGGTCTCTATAGCAGAAGTCTGGAGACAGGAGCTGGAACCTGGAAGACATTCACAGGAGAGAGACAAACTGGAACTAGGTTTGACAACCAAAGCACTGACGCCTTCCTTGCTCAGGCACAACCTATTTATACCTGCAGCAAGGAAGGCATTGGCTAGGCAATTATGCAAATTAATAATACAGACAGCAGATTGGTGAATATGATCAGATGACAGAATCCAAGATGGCTGCGCCCATGCAGACACTTGGAGGGAAGTTTGGTTTGTAATCCATGTGGTCTGGAAAACAGTAATGGCGGCGCCGGCCACCGGAGACAGGAGACGCCAGGCTGACAGGTGCACATCCAACCACGCGGACACAGCGGAGGCCGCGGCTGACGTAATCGCCACTCTGAATGCAGAAGCTCAGGAACGGCGGCGGAGGCCGCGGGAGACGCCATGCCAGATGTATAAGGCGTTACTGTGACAGCGTCCAGAGAGACAGGAGAGGATGCGGGAATATGCACATCAGGATAACAGATGGGATCCGGTCCTGGAGCGCTGAGCCAGCCTTAGGAGGCATCTGATGGGTAAGAAATGGCGTCCAGATACCCGGATCGTGACAGATATGGACAAAAGGTCGACAGGAACAAGATCGACATGGAAAAAGGTAGACATGAGTTTTCCACAATTTTTTTTCTTTTTTTGAACCTTTTCATACTTAACGATCCACGTGGACTACGATTGGAACGGTAAAGTGTGCCGAGCGAAGCGGTAGCGGAGCGAAGGCACCATGGGGGTCATTCCGAGTTGTTCGCTCGTTATTTTTTTCTCGCAACGGAGCGATTAGTCGCTACTGCGCATGCTCAATATCCGCAGTGCGACTGCGCCAAGTAAATTTACTATGCAGTTAGGAATTTTACTCACGGTTTTTTCTTCGTTCTGGTGATCGTAATGTGATTGACAGGAAGTGGGTGTTTCTGGGCGGAAACTGGCCGTTTTATGGGTGTGTGCGGAAAAACGCTACCGTTTCTGGGAAAAACGCGGGAGTGGCTGGAGAAACGGAGGAGTGTCTGGGCGAACGCTGGGTGTGTTTGTGACGTCAAACCAGGAACGACAAGCACTGAACTGATCGCAGATGCCGAGTAAGTCTGGAGCTACTCAGAAACTGCTAAGAAGTGTCTATTCGCAATTTTGCTAATCTTTCGTTCGCAATTTTGATAAGCTAAGATTCACTCCCAGTAGGCGGCGGCTTAGCGTGTGCAAAGCTTGCGAGCGAACAACTCGGAATGACCCCCCATGCCCGAAGCATGGCGAGCGAAGCGAGCCATGAGAGGGGACGCGGTGCACTAATTGGGGTTCCCGGTCACTCTACGAAGAAAACGACACCAAAAAAACATAAACTCATGTCGACCTTTTTCCATGTCGACCTTGTTCCTGTCGACCTTTTGTCCACGTCGACCTTTTGTCCATGTCGACCTAAGGTGTGTCGACCAATTGGCGTCGACCTAAGGTGTGTCGACCTTTGTGCTGTCGACCCTCAGTCCCAGACCCACATTACACGGCAGGGCTACGCACCAACAACACAGCTACATTACACGGCAGGGCTACGCACCAACAACACAGCTACATTACACGGCAGGGCTACACACCAACAACACAGCTACATTACACGGCAGGGCTACGCACCAACAACACAGCTACATTACACGGCAGAGCTACGCACCAACAACACAGCTACATTACACGGCAGGGCTACGCACCAACAACACAGCTACATTACACGGCAGGGCTACGCACCAACAACACAGCTACATTACACGGCAGGGCTACGCACCAAGAACACAACTACATTACACGGCAGGGCTACACACCAACAACACAGCTACATTACACGGCAGGGCTACGCACCAACAACACAGCTACATTACACGGCAGGGCTACGCACCAACAACACAGCTACATTACACGGCAGGGCTACACACCGACAACACAGCTACATTACACGGCAGAGCTACACACCAACAACACAGCTACATTACACGGCAGGGCTATACACCAACAACACAGCTACATTACACGGCAGGGCTACGCACCAACAACACAGCTACATTACACGGCAGGGCTACGCACCAACAACACAGCTACATTACACGGCAGGGCTACGCACCAACAACACAGCTACATTACACGGCAGGGCTACGCACCAACAACACAGCTACATTACACGGCAGGGCTACACACCGACAACACAGCTACATTACACGGCAGGGCTACGCACCGACAACACAGCTACATTACACGGCAGGGCTACGCACCAACAACACAGCTACATTACACGGCAAGGCTACGCACCGACAACACAGCTACATTACACGGCAGAGCTACACACCAACAACACAGCTACATTACACGGCAGAGCTACGCACCAACATCACAGCTACATTACACGGCAGGGCTACGCACCAACAACACAGCTACATTACACGGCAGGGCTACGCACCAACAACACAGCTACATTACACGGCAGGGCTACGCACCAACAACACAGCTACATTACACGGCAGGGCTACGCACCGACAACACAGCTACATTACACGGCAGGGCTACGCACCGACAACACAGCTACATTACACGGCAGGTCTACGCACCAACAACACAGCTACATCATTACCGCTACTTACAACCCCGCGGTGGTGCCGGTGGCCAGCCTTTAAACATCATGACGTCTCCCCTACAGTTCCCGCAGTAAATTTGCGGGGCAGCAGAAGACAGGCAAAGAATGGGACCCTCCCGCAAGACTGTGTAGGGCACCTTGTGTGCCAGAGCAGCAAAAACTCCCCGGACTGGGCATTTTAGCATGTCAGGCAAAGTATCACTGTGGCCTGTCAGGGGTTAAGGCTTTTGGGGGTGGAAGGCTTTTGGGGGTGGAATGCTTTTGGGGGTGCATGTGCTGTTGGGATTTGATTGGTTGTAATAAAGTCAGGGGAGGGGTTGTAGGGATATAGGATTTGAGCCTAGAAGTTTCTGCCTCTTTGCAGTTTGGAGAGAGAATTGACTACATAGGAGAGGAATGGGTTAAACATCCTGTGAGGGGTGGACCTAGCTGTGAGGAAGTACAGCCCTTAGGAAAAGGGGAGGGTTAGGATATATATAGGCTGGAGTGGCCATTTTGGGTCTCTTTGCTAGTGAATTTCCTTGGGTGAGTGCTGCTTTGCAGATTTTCACCTTTTACATTTAGTTGTTTATCCTAGAAGTTATTAACTTTGGAAGCATGGCCTCCAGCCGCCCACGCCGGTCCGCTCGTGCCCCAGCCCGTTACCTGTCTGGTGAGACTGGCCCCGGGGCAGGGGTGTCCGGCTCTGATGTTGCCATTCCTTCCCCTGGGGCCCCTCAGATTGCAAAGGGTTCGGAGCGTAGAACCCGCTCCACTGGTGAGCCGGTGGACGGGTCCCCCTCTACGAGTGGGCGCGGTCGGCGGTCCGGGGAGGCTCGGCGGTCTGGCCTCCCAGAGAGGGGCGAGCAACAGCCCTCGCCTCCGGGGTCGGCCAGGGGTGCCGGGAACGCGGGCACCTGCGGGCGCGCGTCGGCGCGCACCGCCGGGCGCCTTTCGGCATCCACTCCTGCAGCTCCCGCACCCTCACTCTTGCCGGGGCCGGATGGAGGCCCCCGGCGGGGGGTGAGAACCGGGCGGGAGCTTGTGGCGATCCGGGCTGGGCCTGTTGCGGGGCCCAGCGCGGGATCGACAAGGAGCCTAGGCCTGCTGGCGGGTGCGCTGGGAGAGACCTCAGCTGAGGGCGCCCGGGCTGGAAGTGGTGGGGTGCGCGCACGGCTCCGGTGGCGTCTCTCGCGCACGAGTGCGCGCAGCGGCGCCGCAGCCCTCTGTGTCCCCCCAGCCCTCTTCGTTACGGCCGGATTCCGGCACGACGAGGGGGGGGGGGGAGGCCTGGCAGGGATCAACCAGGTTTTGGGGGGAACGAGCACAGTGGTGCTGTGGACACACTAACACGGGCATTTAGTTCCTCACGTCGCGGGGCCAGCCCTGCTGGCGGAGCTGGCTCCGTCCGGCGGGGGGTGGGCCTCAGTGAGGGGGTACAGCAGGCTACAGGCATCACCCCCGGGGGACGGGGGCAAGTCGGTTCCGGAGGTATATCCGGGGTTAGATATCCCAACGTTGTGCACTCCCCCCCCCCGGGGCCGACCTGGCCGCGGACCGGATGGGTCTGGGTTGCCTATGCCCAGCGGTGGTTCTAATCGCCGCGTGCCTCCGGCACGGCATCCATCAGGCAAAGTCACGGCGTCCCGGGGTCACGCTGAACCGCCCGGGGCGTTTGCGTCGGCCCTTGCCACGGTGGTGGCGGCGGCGTTGGGTCCGCTCGCCGCTGCCCCGGAGCTCGAGGGCGGGTCCGGGGGGGTGGCGGGCGGATCGGGCGCTGGTGCAGTTTCAGCCGCCCAGAGGGTAGCGCGCGCGTGCCGGGAGCTGGGAGTGGCCGCAGCACAGCTGCATCTACAGCCAAGGCAGGACGAGAGTGTGCAGTCACCTCGCACGCCTGCTCTTGGACAGGCTAGGCGCACGCCATTTTTGTTGTCCGGGTCCTCTCTCCCTTTTCTGCCCACAGATGTTCCAGCAGATACAGGGGTATCGGAATCGGAAGATGAGGATGTTACGTATGTCGCGCCTGAGGAATCCGGATCTGACCAATCTACGTCTTCAGGTGAGGCGGAGCAGTCGGGGTCGGTTTCGAGTACGCCCTCGTGTTCGCGCAGCTCTTCCCCTTCCTCCTCTTCTTCCTCTTCTTCCTCCTCTTCCCTTTCTTCGGCAGCGTCTGACGCCAGTAGCGCGACGAAGGCGAAGAAAAGGGCGACTAAATACGCCAAGAAGGCGGCTGGGCAGCAGGAGAGGCGTAAGAGGCGAAGGCGGCTTAGCAGGGAATCTTGCAGGGCCAAGAAGCGACGCGACCTGCCAGGCGTGGTCCGCTGTGAATATACCGCAGTCATGCGGGGACTTAGGGATAGCTGCAGCAGGAAGATTCGTAAAGGGGACTACGTTGATGTCTTCGTCTTGACCAAAGACGCTAAAAAAGATTTTAAGGCGGCAACCGCTAAGAAGGGCATAGGGGCCGAGGCGTTCCGTACGTTTGATAACTGGCTGGCGGGTTTCTGGGTTTTCGCGGCTTGTTACCTTGAGGACAGGCCAGAGGAACACATGAATGTCATTCGGTACCTGCACCTCGTGCACGATATGCAACGCACGTCGGCGGGTAACGAATGGCGTAGGTATGATGAAGAATTCCGGGAGAAGCAGGACGGGCTGTACGTTATGGACTTCGGTTTCAAGGACGTGGAGGTCTGGCTTAAGGTAACCAGGGCCTCGCAGCAGGCCAAGGAGCCCCGGAGCGCAGGGGCGGACGGACACCGCGCTGGGTCGTCCGCCCATGTGCCCGGCGCGGACGGCGGGTCGGCCAAGCCAGGTAGGTCGGCTGTCCGGGCAGGGAGACAGCCCGCAACGAAAGGACTATGTTTCGCGTTTAACAACGCGGCATGTTCCTACGGCAAGCAGTGTCGATTCCGTCACGCTTGCCTCCATTGCAGGGGTTCCCACCCGGCCTCATCCTGCTTCAAGAGTAGTCGGCAGGGCCCCCGTGCTAAGCAATCCTTCACAAGAGCGGCATCCGGCGGGAGCGCTCCACAGGGCGCCAACGCCAATTAGGTTAGAGGCTATGGGTAGATGGTTGGATTGGTATCCGAATAGGGAAGATGCCATGTTTTTATATTCAGGTTTTCGTTTTGGTTTCCGCTTGCCTGTTGCGAGCGATGTTACGGTTCGGGCACAGAGGAACCTCCAGTCTGCTCGGGCCTTGCCTTTAGTGTTGCGGGAAAAGGTCGATAAAGAGGTCAGGCTGGGCAGGATGGAGGGGCCGTTTTCAACACCCCCAGTGGAGGACCTCGTCATCTCCCCAGTGGGGGTGGTCCCCAAGAAAACGCCCGGTTCTTTTCGACTGATTCAACACCTTTCCTACCCAGCGGGGGCCTCGGTCAACGACTCCATACCTCCGGCTCATTGCTCGGTAGTGTATCAGTCGTTTGACGAGGCGCTTGATCTGGTCCGCAGCTACGGCGCTGGGGCCCTCATGGCAAAGATTGACGTCGAATCCGCTTTTAGGTTGCTGCCCCTCCATCCGGACTCATTCCGCTTTATGGGCTTCCGGATTGGATCGGAATATTTCATTGACAAATGCTTGCCGATGGGATGTTCCGTTTCATGATCGTATTTCGAACGTTTTAGCACCTTCCTGCATTGGTGCGTGGAATCTTCGTCGGGTGGTCACGGGGTTGCCCACTACCTCGATGATTTCCTTTGTACGGGACCGGTGGATTCGCCGCGATGCGGCAACTTGCTTTTCAGTATACGAGCATTGTTTTGTCACTTCGGAGTGCCAGTGGCCGAGGACAAAACGGAGGGGCCGGTTTCTTGCCTGTCATTTCTGGGAATCGAGATCGACACGGTGTCAGGCGCGTGTCGCCTTCCTTTGGACAAAGTGGCTAAGCTTCGCGACACCATTGGCCATTTCATGGGTTCGCGCAAGGTTAAGCTGCGGCAGGCGCAATCCTTGCTGGGCATGTTTAACTTTGCATGTCGGGTCATCCCGATGGGCAGGGTTTTCTGCCGGAAGCTTGAAAGAGCGACCGCGGGGTGTGCCAGGCCGCACCACTTTGTACGCTTGTCCGCTGAGTTAAAAAGGGATCTGGTCGTATGGGCCTCGTTCCTGGAGGATTTCAACGGTGTGCGCATATGGCAGGCCCCAACGGTCGACAGCGCTAGATTGCAGCTGTTCACCGACGCGGCAGGAGCCTCCGGTTTTGGTTGCTATCTTGAGGGATCTTGGTGCGCGGCATCGTGGCCAGCAGACTGGCACCAGGGGGGTTTGACTAAGGACCTTCTGCTCCTGGAACTCTTTCCCATCATGGTTGCGCTGGAAATTTGGGGCGAGCGGCTAGCACATCGCAGCATCTTGTTCAGATGCGACAATCTGGGCGTGGTGCACGCGATTAACAACCAGAGGGCTAAATCGCTGGTGGTGCTTCGGGTGCTAGGGCAGTTGCTCCTTACTTGCTTGCGCAGGAACGTGTGGTTTCGCGCACTACACGTACCGGGTCTGGAGAATGGGGTCGCTGACGCGCTATCACGAGGGCAATGGGAGAGGTTTTACTTGTTGGCTCCCGAGGCCGACGAACGGGGTTTTCATTGTCCCGGTTATGTCTGGCAGGTCATCGAGCCGGACTGGAGGGTCTAGCACTGCGATCGGTCGCGCCATCCACGCTTAAGGCTTACGAACAGGCCTGGAGCGAATGGGAAGAATTTGCTAGAGGACGGAAGCAGCAAGGTAAGAGCGGGCATCGGATGATGCTTTCTTTTATTTGGCAGCTTTATGTTTCGGGTAGGTCTAGAGCGGTGGTTTCCCGGTACTTGGCTGGCATTGCGTTCTTCTGCAGAATTAGAGGCGTTCCCGATGTGACGAAAAGTGGGATTCTGCTTAGGGCGATGAAAGGTTGGGCGCGCGTTGCGCCCACGCCGCCTGACAGGAGGCGGCCCATTGATGCGGCCTTGATGCCGGGCATCATTGGGGCGGTCGGTGCCATCGCGTCGTCCATGTTTGAATCACTGCTGTTTCGGTTGGCTTTCTCCATGGCTTACCACGGTGCATTTAGGATATCGGAGTTGGTAGCGCCTTCTAAGCAAACGGATTCGCGCATGCTGGTAGGGGACGTGGTGGTGAGTGGGAGGTCCTTGCTGTGCAGATTGCGACGCTCTAAGACGGACCAAGTGGGGAAAGGCCGATGGGTCACCCTGGTTCCGGCACTTGAGGAGAGCATATGCCCAGTCCGTTTGGCAGTACAATATGAGGCAGTGCGGCCCGACTGTCGGGGGTCGTGGTTGCTGCACTATGACGGGCTGCCAGTAACGAAGTTTCAATTTAGGTGAATGATGGGTCGCTGTCTGACGAGCTTGGGCCTTTCACCCTCCCACTTCGGTACGCACTCCTTCCGCATAGGGGCTGCGGCTGCGGGCTTTTCGGGGGCGCAAATCCAGGTGGTGGGACGATGGAAGTCGTCCTGTTATAAGCGATACATTCGCCCCGTCGCCTGAGATATTTGGCTTAAGCGTAGTTTGCCTTGTGTAAAATTAGAGTAAGATCATGTTTGCCTTGTGTTTATGCATATCTGATGTTCGCTGTACGTTGGTTTGTTTACCCGTGTGTGATCCTACTCAGGGATTAGCCACTCGCCGCTGCGGGCGTGAGCCGGCAGCGGGGGTCTGGAGTTATTTTGCGATTTTTGCCTGACTTGACGGACTGAATTCTAATCATTAATTCGGCTGATCTGTTTCTAATCTAAGTCCCACAGCAGGTTTTTTATGCTTTCACCTCCAGCTGAGTTACTTCATGTTTTACCCTTTTTTATACCCCCCCCCCGTTTAATTTTGTTTTGTTTCTTTTGCCTTTCCCTTAATGTCTTAATGTTTTTGCTTCAAATTAGTTAGTAGCTCGGGAGATCGGCTAGGCCGTGACTGCTGCGACATTAGGAAGCAATAAAAACTTTTTCTTTTTGGCAGATCCTTCAGGTTAACACAATTACATGTTATGGCGTAGAATTCTAGTAACAAATTTTACCCCTTTTTCCTCCACTTCAGGTTGTTTCGCTGATGGCTTGTCCGTTTGGGTGGTCGGCCACTCGTATGTCTTTTGGGCAGCAAGGTTTTTGGCCTCTGATAGTGCTCAGAGGTTTCCTGGAGGTCAGGGAATCAGATGGCTTGGTTGGCGAGGAATGATGTGGAAAGATCTGATGAGTAGACTAGTCAGTCAGGCCAGGAAGCATGGAGTTCCCAAGGTTCTGGTTGTCCACTTAGGTGGCAACGACCTAGGGAAGAGGACTTCCTTGGAGTTACGGTGGGCCATGATACAAGATCTGGCAAGGGTGGCCGCGGCATGGACCAATTGTGTATTGGTGTTTTCCCTGATGGTGCCAAGGTTGAGTTGGCGAGGTGTGGAGGACGGACGCGTAATAGATGAGGCCAGGATAAAGGTGAATGGGGCGGTGGCGAAGTGGGTCTTGGCCCACGGAGGTAAAGTGGTTTGCCACCCTAGGATTCGGTTCCGAGACAGACACCTTTTTCGGCCTGATGGTGTACATCTATCCAATGAGGGGATGATGTTTTTCCTGGAGGATCTGTTCCTAGTGTTGCAGGAGTTAGGGTAGGTTATGGTGGCGGTGCGAGGACTCTGGGATGGAGTCCGTCGCTTTTGGCGGAAAAGAACGGCAGTTTGTAGTTGTATGGTTTTTATAGGTAGTAAGTTTTCAGTGCTATATGGTTTAGGTGCACTCACCTCCATCGACTTAATGGCCGCTCGACCACCCATCCGGGAGGCAGCGGCAGGGCACCCAGGAGCGGTGGGAAGTCACTGTGGGGGTTGTGTTGACACCTATTACCGATTTTGATAGGGTGCTGGACGGTTTCGGTCAGTTTACCATTTTAAGTTTACCAATAGTTTAATAGAGCCGTTCTTTTTTCTGCCACCATTATGCCGGCTGATTCGGCATCTTAACAAACTTTTTCCAATTACAGGTTTTGCTATGGTTAGGGTCAAATAAATAGCTAGCAATTTTTCTGCCAAAATCAAGTCTCCGTGTCTTTATTTACTGGTATAAGAGGTAACTAAGGTTTACTTGAATAAAGGGGGTCCACCATATATCACTAGGATGTTTAATGGTTGGACTGATGAGTACATTGTGAATTATATTGTACCTGTGTTTTATTATTCTGCTCTCTAGCTGTTCATTCTTTTCACTCTTCTCTCACTGTGTAAACGTTGTCTTCTCTTTCCTTTCTCCCATACCTTTCCCTTCTACCTATATCTTTATCCCTCCTACTTTCATTTTCATTTCAGTACAGTTGAAGGCTGTAGGGCCTTCCTTGTGTTCATGTCCGCCGGGACTCAGCGCGGGCCTGCCTTCTCGCTTGGCAGACTCCTCTGTCGGCCGGGTGAGTCCGGGCGGGCCTGATGCGCCTCCTGAAAGGGGACCCGCTGGCGTTCGCGGGCGGCCTCGCCCGCCGGCGCACGCTGTGCAAGGGGTGCCTTCTCCGCTCGGCAGTGGACGTCAGGGAGCTTATAGCCGCGGGAGCTCGGCGCCAGCGATCCGGCCGGCGGGCTCGAGCGGGCGTGCCGCGCCCGAGCGGCCGCTACATCCAGCGGGGGGCAGGCGGGCTTAGCCTGGACAGGCCGTCAGCGCGCCTGTCCAGCCGTTACCGGTCCGTATGTTCCGGCCTGCATTAAGGGGGGCCAGGTTACAACGGTCTGCGCTGGGGGGGGGGGGGGGGGCTGAATGAGGCCTAGACTTCAGGGCAGTGTGCCCACTGAGAATGTGTAGGCCCCAGATTCTTAAAAAATCCGGCGCTAGGCCACGATGTTTAGCCACTGGAGCTCTGCGGCAGAGATCCGGCCGGCGGACTCGGGCGGGTGTGTCCGCGCCCAAGCGGCCGCTACATCCAGCTGCGGGGGGGGGGGGCGGCGTTCCGGCTTGGCCTAGGCAGGCCGGTCAGTGCGCCTGCCCAGCTGTTACCGGGCCAGACATTCCGGCCTTATACGGGATCCTTCCTATCATTTTATGGGGCATCAGTTACTCATGCCATCCCGGGGGGTGCATTGTAGGGTGGTTTTCATGTCCTTGACTCGGCATTGGAGATGGTCAGATCGTTCGGCAGCGTTACGCTCATGGGCTCATTGTATGTCGAGTCAGATTTCCTCCTCCTTCCTTTACACCCGTCGGCGTGTCGCTTTACGGGTTTCGGTTGACGGATAGAGTTTTTATGTTACCAGATTCTTGCCTATGGGTTGTTCACCTTCTTGCACGTATTTCGCATGGTTTAGCTCATTCTTACACTGGTGTTTACAGTGGGCCTCAGGGTAGCCGGGTATTATGCACTACCTGGAGGAATTTCCTTTAGCCTGCACCCCGCATTCGTATAGGTATGGTTCTGCTAAACTACTCGCTTTATTTGTTTGAGGTTTTTTGGGTGCCAATTGCGGGACTCTTTGGGGGTATTGGGGTATCCAAATTCAGCACTACCTGGAGGATTTTTCTTTTACCCTGAGGGGCATCACCGTACCAGGTGTGCCCATATGCTACTAGTTGGTGAGCAGCATACGTGGATCCTGGGGCTGGTGGCCCAATTTTTTATTCCGTGGGGGCGGAGTTTAGCTCTGTCCTTACGAGTTGTGTTGGGGTTAGGGGTAGTGGCAGGAGGTCGACCCCTGGCCATGGAGAAAAAGGCATATGGCCCATGGTTAGGTTGGATTCGGGATGCTCAGGGATGGTGGCAGAAGGCCGGTCCCGGAACATCTGGGCAGAAGGCTCTCAGGGATGGTGGCAGAAGGCCGATCCCGGAACACCTGGGCAGAAGGCCCTCAGGGATGGTGGCAGAAGGCCGATCCCGGAACATCTGGGCAGAAGGCTCTCAGGGATGGTGGCAGAAGGCCGATCCCGGAACACCTGGGCAGAAGGCCCTCGGGGATGGTGGCAGAAGGCCGATCCCGGAACATCTGGGCAGAAGGCCCTCCAACATTTAGGATATTATTTCAATGGTAATTTTGAGATATTTTATTTTCATGTGCTGTCTGCTTTATGCTATGTGTGATAAATATTTTAACCGTTCTTCTCCCCGCCACCTTAGTTAGAGAGGGAGTTTTCATCCAAGTTTAGATCTAATAGGCCTTCCTCTCAGTCAATAAAAGCCGACCCCTTTCATGCCACATTTGGTTGTCAGTGTCATTATTTATTTAGATAAGTGGGCTTGAATGATGTGCGGATGCATCTGGACGTGTGAAGTTTATGGAAAGTCATCTCCAAGTGCCAGTCCGTGTGGAGGTCGGGGGATACTGCAGATGGGGAAAGGGGGATTTTGGAGCTGTGAGGGAAAAAAAAGTAAGCCTAAGCTACAAGCCGCTCACTGACAGTGGACCAGCTAGTAATAGTGGCAGGGGAGGGTTTCCATATGATTACACACATTTTATTTATATATATATATATATATATATATATATATATATATATATATATATACATATATATATATAGATAGATAGATAGATACAATACATGCATGCTCACACACATAGAGAACACACCCCACCCCTCCCCCACACTCACTAAGCAGAGGATCAGCTGCACCATTGTGGACAAGGCACCATTCTATTAGGCTCCACCCACAAAACGCCGCGATTCTCGGGGCTTTCATGAATCCTGTTACCTAATGGGACCACTGAGGCTTTGCTGCATGTCACTGTGGATGCCGGGGACTGGAGATTGGAGGAGCTCGCACAGACTCCTCCAAACTGCAGGCATCTTACAGGTGCAGGTGCGGGCTCTGAATTTAAGCATGGCATGTGACGTGCTACTGAGGGAGGGGACACACGGCATGCAGCATTTGGACCCACTGCATGCGCACTCCATATTCTCACGGACAGGGAAAGGGGTGGTTGTAGTGGAATCCGGGAGCTGCAGGTCAGTGTTCGGGGCAGCGGGGCACTCAGGCAAAATACGGGAGCCTCCCGCTAAATGCGGGAGAGTTGGCAAGTCTGGCGTGATGTGGGTGTGCAGTCACAGTGGCAGCACAGAAAGGGCGTGATGTGGGTGTGCAGTCGCAGCGGCAGCACAGAAAGGGCGTGATGTGGGCGTGCAGTCGCATTTGCAGTACAGAAAGAGCATGATGTGGGTGTGCAGTCGCAGCGGCAGTACAGAAAGGGTGTGATGTGGGCATGCAGCGGCAGTACAGAAAGGGCGTGATGTGGGTGTGTAGCGGCAGTGGCAGTACAGAAAGGGTGTGATGTGGGTGTGTAGCGGCAGTGGCAGTACAGAAAGGGTGTGATGTGGGTGTGTAGCGGCAGTGGCAGTACAGAAAGGGTGTGATGTGGGCGTGCAGCGGCAGCACAGAAAGGGTGTGATGTGGGTGTGTAGCGGCAGTGGCAGTACAGAAAGGGTGTGATGTGGGTGTGCAGTCGCAGCGGCAGTACAGAAAGGGTGTGATGTGGGCGTGCAGCGGCAGCGGCAGCACAGAAAGGGTGTGATGTGGGTGTGTAGCGGCAGTGGCAGTACAGAAAGGGTGTGATGTGGGTGTGTAGCGGCAGTGGCAGTACAGAAAGGGTGTGATGTGGGTGTGTAGTCGCAGCGGCAGCACAGAAAGGGTGTGATGTGGGTGTGTAGTCGCAGCGGCAGCACAGAAAGGGTGTGATGTGGGTGTGTAGCGTGCAGCGGCAGTACAGAAAGGGTGTGATGTGGGTGTGCAGTCGCAGCGGCAGTACAGAAAGGGTGTGATGTGGGCATGCAGTCGTAGCGGCAGTACAGAAAGGGCGTGATGTGGGTGTGCAGTCGCAGCGGCAGTACAGAAAGGGTGTGATGTGGGTGTGCAGTCGCAGTGGCAGCACAGAAAGGGCGTGATGTGGGTGTGCAGTCGCAGTGGCAGCACAGAAAGGGCGTGATGTGGGTGTGCAGTCGCAGTGGCAGCACAGAAAGGGCGTGATGTGGGTGTGCAGTCGCAGTGGCAGCACAGAAAGGGTGTGATGTGGGTGTGCAGTCGCAGTGGCAGCACAGAAAGGGCGTGATGTGGGTGTGCAGTCGCAGTGGCAGCACAGAAAGGGTGTGATGTGGGTGTGCAGTCGCAGTGGCAGCACAGAAAGGGCGTGATGTGGGTGTGCAGTCGCAGCGGCAGCACAGAAAGGGTGTGATGTGGGCGTGCAGCGGCAGCACAGAAAGGGTGTGATGTGGGTGTGCAGTCGCAGCGGCAGCACAGAAAGGGCGTGATGTGGGTGTGTAGCGGCAGTGGCAGTACAGAAAGGGTGTGATGTGGACGTGCAGTCGCAGCAGAGAAAGGGCGTGATGTGGGCGTGCAGTCGCAGTGGCAGTACAGAAAGGGTGTGATGTGGGCGTGCAGCGCCAGTACAGAAAGGGCGTGATGTGGGCGTGCAGCGGCAGCACAGAAAGGGCGTGATGTGGGCGTGCAGTCGCAGCGGCAGTACAGAAAGGGTGTGATGTGGGCGTGCAGTCGCAGCGGCAGTACAGAAAGGGCGTGATGTGGGCGTGCAGTGAGAGTACAGAAAGGGTGTGATGTGGGCGTGCAGCGGCAGCACAGAAAGGGCGTGATGTGGGCGTGTAATCGCAGCAGCAGTACAGAAAGGACGTGATGTGGGCGTGCAGTCGCAGCGGCAGCACAGAAAGGGCGTGATGTGGGCGTGCAGTCGCAGTGGCTGTACAGAAAGAGCGTGATGTGGGCGTGCAGTCGCAGCAGCAGTACAGAAAGGGCGTGATGTGGGCGTGCAGTCGCAGCGGCAGCACAGAATGGGCGTGATGTGGGCGTGCAGTCGCAGTGGCAGTACAGAAAGAGCGTGATGTGGGCGTGCAGTCGCAGCGGCAGTACAGAAAGGGCGTGATGTGGGCGTGCAGTGGGAGTACAGAAAGGGAGTGATGTGGGCGTGCAGTCGCAGCGGCAGCACAGGGAGGGTGTGACCTGGGCGTGTGATCGCACTAAGGCCCTCATTCCGAGTTGTTCGCAGTGAATCATCGCATCGCAAACGGGCAGAAATCAACAAAACACGCATGCACAAAAGCGGACATACGCATGCGCGAGCATAGCGATACGACACTTGTGCAGAAATTCTACAAAGAAAACTGCTCGTTACACAGAAACGAAAACGGGGAGTGGCGAAGGCGTGACAGGGGCGCGACTTCGTAATCTGACGACATGGGCATGAAAGTGGGCGTCTAGTGTGGGAGTATGCAACTAGCAGTAGGCGTGTTTTTGCTGAAATGCGTTTTCGATGTTAAATTTAACATAGCAATTCATCGCAATCTTGACGCAGCAGCCGAGTAGGTCTGCAGTTACTCTACATTTGCGAAGTAGTGTTACAAGTGTGTATGCAATAATTAGCAGTTAATTGGAGAGCCCATTCATCTGTTGTCCAATTACTTGCTAAACACTGCTCTGCTGAAGTACTGCAAACAGCAATTGTGTGGACACATTACATGTTTATTCTAAGCACCTATAAATCTGTAACGCTGCCAAATAAGGTTTTAATTGTGAGTCAAGTTTTTGGATAAACATTCATGTTAAGTGCATGTTTTAATGTGTTAAATACTACCAAATGCAAACAAGTGAAATTATTAAAACTCCAAAACTACATCAGCAACATCTAAACTACATAAAATGTGACCTTTGTATATCCCAAATATCAGGACCAACATAATGCAGCATACACTTAATTTTTAACTTAAATAAAACTTTTATCTTTGGTTACAATATCTGACAATGTTTAAAATTATGTCCTGTTGCCCATAGTAAAACAACACCTGAGTTGTGACTATGGGGTATATTTACTAAGCTCCCGATTTTGACCGAGATGCCGTTTTTTCTTCAAAGTGTCATGTCGGGAATTTACTAAGCAAAAATCTCGGCAGTGATGAGGGCATTCGTAATATTTTGGAAGTCCTAGGAAAAAATCACGAATGAATACACCATCGGTCAAATACGCCTGTAATTTGGTAGAAATCGGTAATTTACTAAAAAGTGCAAATCACAAACACTGCCGACAATAGCCAAACACTGCCGTGATAAAATACAAATCGTGAAAAAGTGCTAAAAAAAATCCAGACCTGCTTTTTTATCCAGTGTTTGGATAGGCATGCAGGGATCCATGAGATCCGTGCATGTTTTTCAGTGGGAAGGGGATGGGAAAGTGTGTTTAAAAAAAAAAAAAATTGCGTGGGGTCCCCCCTCCTAAGCAAAACCAGCCTCGGGCTCTTTGAGCCGGCCCTGGTTGCAAAAATATGGGGGAAAAAATGATAGAGGTTCCCCATATTTAAACAACCAGCACCGGGCTCTGCGCCTGGTCCTGGTTCCAAAAATACGGGGGACAAAAAGCGTAGGGGTCCCCCGTATTTCTGAAACCAGCACCGGGCTCCACTAGCCAGATACATAATGCCACAGCCGGGGGACACTTTTATATAGCTCCCGGCGGCCCTGGCATTACATAACCAACTAGTCACCCCTGGCCGGGGTACCCTGGAGGAGTGGGGACCCCTTCAATCAAGGGGTCCCCCCCCTCCAGCCACCCAAGGACCAGGGTGAAGCCCGAGGCTGTCCCCCCCATCCAAGGGCTGCGGATGGGAGGCTGATAGCCGTTGTGTAAAAAAATGAATATTGTTTTTAGTAGCAGTACTACAAGTCCCAGCAAGCCTCCCCCACAAGCTGGTACTTGGAGAACCACAAGTACCAGCATGCGGAGGAAAACCGGGTCCGCTGGTACCTGTAGTACTACTACTAAAAAAATACCCCAATAAAAACACAAGACACACACCTTGAAAGTATAACTTTAATACATACATACACACCTCCATATACACATACTTACCTATGTTCACACGCAGGTCGGTCCTCTTCTCCATGTAGAATCCATGGTGTACCTGTGGAAAAAATTATACTCACAAACTCCAGTGTAGAAGCCTCTTCTTCTTGTAATCCATTTGTAATCCAGGTACTTGTCAAAATAAAAAAACGGACACCCGACCTCGCACTGAAAGGGGCCCCATGTTTTCACATGGGACCCCTTTCCCCGACTGCCAGAAACCCCCTCTGACTTATGTCTAAGAGGGTTTCTTCAGCCAATCAGGGAACGCCACGTTGTAGCACCCTCCTGATCGGCTGTGTGCTCCTGTACTGTATGACAGGCGGCACACGGCAGTGTTACAATGTAGCGCCTATGCGCTCTATTGTAACCAATGGTGGGACTTTGTGGTCAGCGGTGAGGTTACTTTCGGTCACCCGCTGACCACAAAGTTCCCACCATTGGTTACAATAGAGCGCATAGGCGCTACATTGTAACACTGCCGTGTGCTGCCTGTCATACAGTACAGGAGCACACAGCCGATCAGGAGGGTGCCACAACGTGGCGTTCCCTGATTGGCTGATGGAACCGTCTTAGACAGAAGTCAGAGGGGGTTTCTGGCATTCGGGGAAAGGGGTCCCATGTGAAAACATGGGGCCCCTTTCAGTGCGAGGTCGGGTGTCCGTTTTTTTATTTTGACAAGTACCTGGATTACAAATGGATTACAAGAAGAAGAGGCTTCTACACTGGAGTATGTGAGTATAATTTTTTGCACAGGTACACCTTGGATTCTACATGGAGAAGAGGACCGACCCTCGTGTGAACATAGGTAAGTATGTGTATATGGAGGTGTGGATGTATGTATTAAAGTTATACTTTCAAGGTGTGTGTCTTATGTTTTTATTGGGATATTTTTTTAGTAGTACTACAGGTACCAGCGGGCCCGGTTTTCCTCCGCATGCTGGTACTTGTGGTTCTCCAAGTACCAGCTTGCGGGGGAGGCTTGCTGGGACTTGTAGTACTGCTACTAAAAACAATATTCATTTTTTTACACAACGGCTATCAGCCTCCCATCCGCAGCCCATGGATGGGGGGGACAGCCTCGGGCTTCACCCCTGGTCCTTGGGTGGCTGGAGGGGGGGGACCCCTTGATTGAAGGGGTCCCCACTCCTCCAGGGTACCCCGGCCAGGGGTGACTAGCTGGTTATGTAATGCCAGGGCCGCCGGGAGCTATATAAAAGTGTCCCCCGGCTGTGGCATTATGTATCTGGCTAGTGGAGCCTGGTGCTGGTTTCAGAAATACGGGGGACTCCTACGCTTTTTGTCCCCCGTATTTTTGGAACCAGGACCAGGCGCAGAGCCCGGTGCTGGTTGTTAAAATATGGGGGAACCTCTATCATTTTTCCCCCAAAATTTTTGCAACCAGGACCGGCTCAAAGAGCCCGAGGCTGGTTTTGCTTAGGAGGGGGGACCCCACGCATTTTTTTTTTATTTAACACTGATTTTTTTATTTTTTTTAAGTGCACAATGAAGCCCAGCACGGATCTCTCAGATCCGGCTGAGATTCATTGTATTAAAGTCGGCAGTGTTTTACAAGTCACTCACGTAAAACACTGCCTAAAAAAACGAATGACATCGACATCGGTAAAACCGAAAATGCAGAATACGGCAGCTTAGTAAATTAGTCGTACTAAATTCAAAAAGTTGCATATTTACACTTTCGATGTCATTCGTGATTGAACTTTGACCTCAAACGGAAAATTAAGAATCTTAGTAAATTTACCCCTATTTTTATAATATGGACATTAAAGTGTGGTGCAAGGCATACCTGTTGCATTTTTAAAGATGCAATGCTTGTATATTTTGTCGGATTGTTCCCTTGTTCCCCAAGTGTCTATATGATTTGCTAAACTTTCCTGGACTAAGATTAACATAATGCATTTACTTTAATAAAGTACACAAACTTTTTTTTTTGTTTTTTGTTTTATTACTGCTGTAATAAATTTACTGATCCAACCAACATGGCTACAGGTGAGTATCACAGGCAAAGATGGACCAAGCAGCAAGCAGATGCCACTGACACAAATGACATAGCAGAACTCAGTACTAGGGAAACTCCATCTTCTGACAAAATAATAATTTAAATGCAAATAAATAATATGGTGTAAACACCCTGCCAGACAAATATATTTTGGGAACTGAGTTAGATTCTGGAGCCAGCACACAAACACAACAATACACAGCACACTAGGAAGAGGAAGATGGCTCTGGTGTACAGGAAAAAAAGCTCACAGGCTACAATATATCTAAACACAAATAATAAATTTCACTAAGAGGGAGTTAGCCATTCTGGCCACACAAGCCAACACAAAAAAAACATAGAGACAACATGAAAAACATGGGTGCTGCCCATCTGGAGAGACATCACTTTTTTTTTTTTTTCCCCCGCCTGATGCTGTTCTTCTTGGCTTGGTCTGCGGAGCGACCTTCGTGTGCCCTGCCCAGTGGCCTGTTCTTCCTGGGCAGGGGCAGGGGAGGGAGCCGATGTAGCTGGCTCTCTGCTACTGTGGGCAAGGGAGACAGCGATGGCCTGGAGCCCTTGCAAGATGTTATTTGCAAGGTTTTGGAATGAGTTGATCTTGTCCCTGCCTGATCTCTGCCAGACCTTGGCAGAGTTGAGCAACACCTTGCTCCACACTGGTTTTGTGCTCAGTGAGCCGGACAGCTATCTGGCTTACCTCCCGGATCATCCTGTCCTGAAAAGCGTTTAGGCTCTCACCTTTCCTAGCTATTTCAAGCAGGATCTCCGGGATAGCAGAGGGTTGGGTGGGGGGGCCAGTAGGAACCTGGAGAGGTGGGATTTGGGGTCCCACACTGCCAGACACACTAGGTCCCTCCACCTCAGCCTCAGCCACATAACCCTCCTGTGACTCTACCTGCTCACCCCCCTGTGCTGTGTTATGTGCAAAGCAAATAGAAGAATGTGTGGGAAAAGAGTACAAAAAAACAATATGAGACTTTAGAAATAAAAACAATTAAAAATGACAAATATGTGTGTAAACTTACCTGGCAAGTCATGCTCCGTCAGTATTTCAGGCAGGTCCGTGTCCATATAAGACACCCCTGTCCCCTCCTCATAACTGACACAGTCCATCGCCATCTCCTCCAACTCTGTATACTCCACAGCGACAGATGGTCCGCCCCCTGTAGCCCTTGAGGCATTCCACTCCGCAGACCTCTTGCCCTTCAGGCGGGATTTGAAGTCGGCCCAACTACATATATTAGGAAAAATAGGGTCAAGGTATATTTTTCGAATAAATTCCAGCTTTAATATATAGGACACATGTTCTGCATTTTGTTGCTATAGACATCATATCTAATATATAGGACACATGTTCTGCATTTGGTTGCTATAGCCAACATCACATGTAACTAGCTTTTTAAGAATACTTTGCACAGATAATGGACTGCCAATATACACTTACCGTCGTCTAACTTCCTGTGATGTTCGGACTATAGAGCCGACTTCATTCACAGAATGAGTGATGTCCCTCCAGATTCGTTCTTTGGTAGCAGCACCCATGTTTTTTGGTCCTCTATGTATTTTTGACATGGCCTGTGTGACCAAAACACGCAACTCCCTCTTAGTGAATGCGGGCTGCCTTTTTTTTCGCCTTGAAGTAGCCTGTGAGCTTTGTTCCTGTTCCTCCTCACCATCTTCCTCGTCACTAGCTGCTTGTGTATGTTGTGGTTGTGCGGCTAATGCTGAATCTCCCTCAGTTTCCCCAGTCTGTCTGTCTGGCAGGGTAACCCCTCCTAACTGCTGGGTATCAGAAGGTGGAATGTCTCTAGTACTGAGTCCTGCTTCTTCAGAATCCGCAGAGGCGGATTCCAGCATTTGCCGACGCAATGCTATTTGTCTTTGTGCCAATGCGTCCTGCTGCCGCTGCACGCGGTCCATCTCTGCTGCCAAATCCTCACGAGTAGCCATGTTGCTAATGACATGTCTGTACGCACAGGTGTGTAGGTATTTATAGCTACGTGCGCAGCGAAAAATCACACAGGTGTAAATTATGCTAATTGTGTGACTGATTGTACAACTTATTTAAGAGCCTTGTTTGCAGCCTGTGTGAGTGGGTGTATGATGTTAAAAACTGCTGTGTTATCTTCAAAGGTGGTCGTCTTTGGTACAACTTTGCAGTGAGTAATTTTTGCATTGTCTTGCAGACAGATGTCCGTTTATTCGCTTTAAACATTTTGTGTAGCGTAGTGCGTTTTTTTTTGCTAAGTTTCTTTTGAGAGTATTCCTACATTAGTCAATTATCAAGCCAAGTATGTATGGTGGTGCAATGGAACTGGGTTTATGTATTTTGGAGGATATCTGTTTGATATTTAAATGGTTTAGTTAGTATGCCATAATTTTTTATTTCTTACCTGTACTTTACAGTGTGTTTGTTATATTGTTCACACAGTTTGTTTGATTTATTAGACTCCTTCTGTGTCTCTTGTAGGTGTGTCAGTTTAGGATTTATTATCCAGATTTAGTTTTTGACCGAGTTGGTGGATTTTTGGTTCAGTTTTCTCATAAATTAGTCACTTCAGTGATTGACCAGGTAAGTAGCCTATCCCTGTGTGTGTTGCTGTTAGGTATAATTGTCTATATGATATCTTACACTCCTTCTGTGTCTCTTGTAGGTGTGTCATTTTTTGAGTTATTATCCAGATTTTGTTTTTGACCGAGTTGGTGGATTTTTGGTTCAGTTTTCACATAAATTAGTCACTTCAGTGATTGACCAGGTAAGTAGCCTATCCCTGTGTGTCCTGGAGTGTGTTTGTAGCAAGTGTGTATCTTATTTTTGATTGGCCATTTCTCTATCTAGTAGGTGTTATTTCTTGGTTTTCAAAGCTTTTACTTTGGACAAAGTCGTCCGGATTTTTGCTGTATTAGCTACTAAAGGCCCCCCTTTCTTTCTAAAAGGTTTTTTTAAGTAACAAACTAAGTTACATTATTCATACTTAGTTGTTTGAATATATATTGTGTCAGTTATTATATGGCTATGTTTGAAATCTCAAATACTTTTTGATTTGTGATGATAACCTATGTTTGTAATAATTATCTAAAGTTTTTTTTGTTTTTTTCCCCCCAATTTTGTGTTTTGGACCCGTATTTTGTTCTTGAAGAAATGGAGTATGCTCCTGCAGTAAGTTAACACCCATACACTTTGTCTTTGATTATGGCTGACAATGTTTTTTTTTTTTTTTTTTTTAAATGATTCTTACCTTCATTTTAAGTTGGTGATGTCCGTTCATGTGGCAGCTGAAGCCCTCCCACCCCAACCCACGGAACCACTCCCACCCCAACCGCTGCAAACCCTCCAACCGCAACCGGCTCCTCATCATCCAAGGCAACGGAGGCGTGCTAGGCAACCAATTTTCCATACCCGTGTCCTCCTTTTTGGGATGCCTGATGATGTGGTTGTGCGCAGATACAGGCTGCCACCTCATCTAATCCTAGACACTCTCTCCATAATAGAGAGTGATCTAGAACAATCCATTAGGTATCCTACAGCAATACCAGCATTGACACAATTCCTTGCTGTGTTACGTTTTGTGGCCACTGGTTCATACCAGCATGTTGTTGGCGACCTGGTTGGCATGTCGCAGGGCCAGTTCAGTAAGGTCCTGCGGCGTGTCAGCCAGGCTTTTATTAAGCGCGTTAAGCAATTTATTGCTATGCCTTTGGATGTTGGGGCCCTAGATGTGGTGAAGCGGCAATTTGAGGAAGGTGGTAGTTGCTTCCCACATGTTATTGGGGTTGTGGATGGCACACATGTAGCTATTGTACCACCAAGACATAATGAAGAAATTTATAGAAACAGGAAACTGTTTCATTCTCTGAATGTAATGGTTGTTTGTGGGCCATCCCTCCAGATCATGTCCCTGAATGCTAAGTTCCCGGGGAACTCCCATGATGCCCATGTCATTAGACAATCAGGGATATGGCACAGATTAAGATCGATGGAAGGTCAAGACATGTGGTTATTGGGTGAGTGGTTTTTTTTTTTAAACTTACAATAATATTTTAAAGCTTAAGATTATAATTTTTTTCTTTTCTTCTCATCAAACAGGAGACCGTGGATATCCTTGCACCCCCTGGCTCATGACTCCTTACAGTAAGTCCAGGCCAGGACCACAGACGGCATTTAACTCCACGCTTACTGCCACTAGACAGCTGGTGGAGCGCACAATTGGTGTTCTTAAAGGGCGCTTTCGTGTGCTCCACCGCACTGGTGGCGACATCATGTATTCGCCGGAGATGGTAAGTAAAATTGTGGTCCTGTGCGCTATTCTACATAACATCGCTGTGAGGAGTCGCGTTGAGCTTCCTCACACAGAGGAATTGCCAGATGAGGAGCCAGGGGTTGGGCGGAGAGTCGGTGGGGGGAGTGTTTCCCGGAGGGGAAACGAAGTAAGGGCACGCATTGTGCGCGAATATTTCAGGTATATATTTTTTTAATTAATTTTTACAAATAAACTCAAAGTCACTGTCTGTTTATGTTCATTTTGCTCTGGTGTCATTTAGGTAGTTATTGAAAGCTCATTGTGTAATTGTTTTTGTGTGTGTGAATATATTATTAGTTGTTTCTGTAAATATTCAAACATGTTAACCTTACAATGTTTTTATTTTTTGTGGGTTTTTTTTACGTTGCTAAATTGTTGTAATTACTTTTTTTTTATTTTCAAATCCTGTTTTCCAACACAAAAAAACAACATATGATACTAAATGTTGAAAAATTTGTGACTGTGCAGCTGATTGTTCATACAAAATGTGGTGAGTACACAGATTTACTCAAAAATTAGAGTAAAAGTGTGTGTGTGTGTGTGTGTGTGTGTGTGTGTGTGTGTGTGTGTGTGTGTGCGTGTATGTGGAGTTGTGAGAATAGGTTAGTTTATTATCATGCTCTTCCGCGACTGCGAATTTCCGCTATAGCGAACTAACCCCTCTGCTCTACACAGCACTGCAGACAGCAATAAAGTTTAGTCAATGCACACATCAATTAAGTTTATTTAGATGACAGCATAGATTTTCCACCAATCACATGCCAACACACACTATAAATATATGCCCAAATAAGGAAAACGCCATTGCCATGATGCGTGCTGCACCGTTCACCCGGCGTGAGCTCCGCGTGTTGGTGGCGGTGATGGACCGTCGCGTAGGCCGCGTAGGGCGCTTTGTCCCAAATCGTGTAAAGCGCCAGGCCTACGCGGAGGTCTGCCACCTACTGAGGACCCGCGTCTGCAGCAGGCGGACCATCATTCAGTTAGATAGGAGATGGAGTGATCTCCGCAGGCGGACGCCGGAACTGTTGGCGGAGCTCCGCCAGCAAATCCGGCAACTGCGTGGACGCAGTAAGTTAAATACATTACATAACAGAGATTATTAGCATAAACTGTGCAAATTTACACTAAGTAATATTATTAGCATAAACTTTGAAAATTTACACTAAGTGATAGTGTCAAAATTGCCACACTGACTGAACTAGTTTAATAGACTATTAGGACGCTGCAGTGGCTATTTTATGAAGTGGCTAGTTATAAAGTGGCAGCCCAAAACAGCAGTGTTATACCTGTGTTAAACCGAAGGAAAACAGAAGGCAAACAACCAAACAAGATAACAGAAGGACTGCATCACAACCTTAAAACTCTGGAACTTAATGTGGCCTCTCCTCGCATCAAACATGAGAACACCAAGACCAGGCTTAGCACCTCTCTGGCTGAGAACATCAAGCCCGCCCCCGGGCCAAATCCCCAAGATGAACAAGGAACTGTGGGGCACAGGACCAGGTTCAGCAGGGACATCCCTATTGCTTCTAAGTATTGAGTATGCCCCCCACATTATCTTACCCACCCGTACTAAGATCTAATCAAAATGTTAGCCCAATCCTACTCTGCCACTGGTTACCTGTTTTTTTTTTTTTTCCTCCATTGCTCGCTTCCACTCCACCATGTGTTTTTCATGTAATGTTTACCTCCACTGATTGCACACCTTTCCATTGTGCCCTACATGCAGGGTACATCATACTACAACATAAGCATCAGTTTTCCCACATTTGACCTTGGCCCTTGTATGGCTCACCTCCCACAGTGTAACCTCCAAAGTGCGCCCAACATGGCTGCCCCATATGGTACACTTGTGGATGGGATGAAAAATACATAGGCCTGATGGTTTTGATGGAACCCTACTCTGAACTGTAGGACTCTGAAATCACCCCCATTTTGTGTCATCACTTCTAGGGGTGGACTATCCCACCCTGGGTAATCCTACGCCGAGCGCCTAATATGGCTGCTTGCACCTGGTACCTTGTGAGGGTGGAATACACAACCCTTGGAAGTTATTACCCAAAATGCCTGCACCAATCCTGCGTTATGCTTTCTGTGGGCTTAAGGTTTTCTTTTATGTCTGTTGCTTGTCAATTGTTGTATTACTCAAATCCTCTGTATCATGTGCATTGTTTTTGATGTCTGTAAAGCGCCTTGAGTCCTGTTGGAGAAAGAGCGCTATATAAATAAAATTATTATTATATTATTATAATAAATATGACAGTGTGTGTGGTTAGGGCAAGCAGTACTGACTGTAGCAGAGTGATTTTAAACAAGTGCATGTTGTTGTACAGAATTGCTACACAGGCTGTAAACTGTACCAAATAACTTGCTCAGTGGTGGAAATTTAATAAGGTGGGTTGATTTTAGATCTGGTGATGTTGCCTATACCAATCAATATGAGTCAATCGAATAGATTCTGTAATGAGCTTCACAAATGTTATGTATAATCAGATTGGTTGCTATGGACAACATCACCAGATTACAAATTAGCCAAACAAAATAATGTTAGCCCTGTGTCTTTTGCATAGGACAGAACAGTGTAATAGACAAATGGTGTTTATTAAATTTGTCATGCAAAAACAAATATAAAACATATGTCATTCTAGGACCACTACAATGGCAAGCTGCTGCAGGGAGGCCAGACCAGTCCCCTTCTCAGCCCCCCTCCCCATCACAGTCCCCCTCCTCTTCCCAGTCCCCCTCCCCTTCACAGTCCACCTCCTCTTCCCAGTCCCCCTCCCCTTCACAGTCCCCTTCTCAGTCCACCTCCCCTTCTCCTTCTCAGGCCCCCTCTCCTTCTCAGCCCCCTTCTCCTTCTCAGGCCCCCTCTCCTTCTCAGCCCCCTTCTCCTTCTCAGGCCCCTTCTAAGCCCCCCTCCCCTTCTGTCGCACAATCCCCTTCTCCTTCCCAGTCCCCCTCTCTGGCCCCCTCCCCCTCTGTTGCCCAAACACCCTCTCCGCCCCCCTCCCCCTCTCAATCAGACCCACCCTCTGAAAGCAGGTCCCCAATCCCTCCTCCTTCCCCAATCCCTCCTCCTTCCCCAATCCAGCCTCCTTCCTTCATCCAGCCTCCTTCCCCCATCCAGCCGCCTTCCCCCATCCAGCCGCCTTCCCCCATCCAGCCGCCTTCCCCACCCAGTGAATGGGCAGAAGAAGCCCCTGCGGAGATTCCGGGGAGTCCGCATGTGGCAGATGAGAGTAATTTTTAAAACATTTAAAATGTATTGGTTACCTACTTACACTTACAATTACAAAACATGCAGTGTTGTACTGTGGCCAATCTTGGCCCAAGGAAAAATGTTTGTGTTCTTCTTCATGGTCTAGATGTTGCTTTTACATTTATGTGAGTATCATTAGATGTACAGTGTCTTTGTGTGCAATGTTTGGTCTATCCACTCTAGGTCGACACTCATTAGGTCGACAGGGTTGCCAGGACAACAGGGTTTATATGTGCTAGGTTGTCAGTGAAACAGTGAGACCTGAGTGGAGTTTAGTATGTTGTAGGTCTTTTACACTTGTGCCTGGGTATTCATAATATTTGCACTTTGAACTCACATGCTTCACTTTGTTAGCCAGCCTAACGACACAATGATTTGTGGTGTGAAAGTTACACTCACAAAATGCTTATTTGATTTATCAAAACCTATTTGACCTTATTTAGTAAGGCAGGCTTTCAGGGAGTGTGGGCATGCTAGGATATGTTGTCCTTCTGAAGATGTTGATACGCAGTGTGATGATGCAGGGCCAACCCCAAAAAAGATAAGTTGGCTTCACTCCAGATGTGAATGAATGCCAACATGGTGTTGCATTTACTAAGATGGTAGTTCTCTTTAAGATGGGATGTTGCCCATAGCAACCAATAAGATTATACTTGTAATTTTTTTGACCCCTTCTACAAGATAATATGTAGAATTTGATTGGTTGCTATGGTCAACTTCCCATCTTAAATAGAACTCCCATAGTAGTAAATGTGCCCCATGGTGTGGTACACTTTAAAAAAAAAAAAAAACATTGCTGAGCAGGCTTGTGTGTTGTTCTGCTACTGATTTATCCTTAAAACAGCCATGATGTAGTCACTTTGCCATTAAAGCAGGCCTGTCCAAACTGCGGCCCTCCAGCTGTTGAGAAACTACATATCCCAGCATGCCCTGACACAGCTTTTGCATTCTCTGACCCCAAAACTGTGTCAAGGCATGCTGGTATATGTAGTTTCACAACAGCTGGAGGGCCGCAGTGTGGACATGTCTGCATTAAAGTGTGCTTTGTGCCTTGCTTGTATAATAGGTAATGTGAGTAAGTTAGTAATGTTTATGTTGCCTCTTAATTTCAGATGTTGCAGTTGGAGATCCCACAACTTTTGCGGGCATTCTGGCCGCCATGCGGAAAAATCTAGAAGCCTTGCTGGCTAATGTGGACCAGCTGGAAAAATTGGCATAATTTTTATTTTAAAACATTTTATATTTTCAGTTTAAAAAAAAAAAAAAAGACAAACAATAAAAACTATATATTTCAAGTTAAGCGGGTGTTGTGTTTATTAATGCAATAAAGGAACAGCAGATTGCCAAGCAGAAATTGATTACCTTAAACATTTCACACATCTAACGTAAGATTTAAAAAAAAAAAAAAAAAAAGTTAGGAGGTTATTGTCTAAATAAACATGTAAACACCTTCATTCACAAACTAAACATATACACAAAAAAACAAAAACACACAAAATTAGACCAGGCACATTTAAAACATCTATATTTATAATTTAAACATTTAAATGTTGATGGCCAATTATGCCTACAAAGTGTTCTTCAGGTATTTTTTGAAGACTTAATTGGTCATGAACATTATCATTCATTACACTAATTGGATTCGTAATTGAGGAGGGCTTGTGGACTTTAAACTGAAAGGTGTAATTTCACTTAATAGAAAAAAAAAACCCATTGTTGTGCGTTTTTCCGCAAAAGTGTGCACTTTTAAGAAGAATGTGTAAATCTACGAAATCTTAGTATTTTGACAATGAGGTTTGTGTTAATGCGATGGTTTCGCATTGCTGCGATGTCATTTGGCGTACGCCCACTTTGTGTAATACTGCAGACGAATTAGCAAAAATACGTTGGAGGCGGATATTCGCAATTTCTCTGACGTCCTAGTGGATGCTGGGAACTCCGTAAGGACCATGGGGAATAGCGGCTCCACAGGAGACTGGGCACAAAAGTAAAGCTTTAGGACTACCTGGTGTGCACTGGCTCCTCCCCCTATGACCCTCCTCCAAGCCTCAGTTAGATTTTTGTGCCCGGCCGAGAAGGGTGCACACTAGGGGCTCTCCTGAGCTTCTTAGTGAAAGTTTAAGTTTAGGTTTTTTATTTTCAGTGAGACCTGCTGGCAACAGGCTCACTGCATCGAGGGACTAAGGGGAGAAGAAGCGAACTCACCTGAGTGCAGAGTGGATTGGGCTTCTTAGGCTACTGGACACCATTAGCTCCAGAGGGACCGAACACAGGCCCAGCCTCGGAGCTCGGTCCCAGAGCCGCGCCGCCGGCCCCCTTACAGAGCCAGAAGCAAGAAGAGGTCCGGAAAAATCGGCGGCAGAAGACATCAGTCTTCAACAAGGTAGCGCACAGCACTGCAGCTGTGCGCCATTGTTACTCAGGCACACTTCACACTTCGGTCACTGAGGGTGCAGGGCGCTAGGGGGGGGCGCCCTGAGCAGCAATGTAAACACCTTGGCTGGCATAAATACACCACATATAACCCCCAGGGCTATATGGATGTATTTTAACCCCTGCCAGAACTCACCAAAAAGCGGGAGAAAAGGCCGCTGAGAAGGGGGCGGAGCCTATCTCCTCAGCACACGGGCGCCATTTTCCATCACAGCTCCGCTGGAAGGACGTCTCCCTGACTCTCCCCTGCAGTCCTGCACTACAGAAAAGGGTAAAAAAGAGAGGGGGGCACTAATTTGGCGCAGTTTTAATACTAACAGCAGCTATAAAGGGAAAAGCACATTTTATAGTGGTATTCCTGTCTATATATAGCGCTCTGGTGTGTGCTGGCATACTCTCCCTCTGTCTCCCCAAAGGGCTAGTGGGGTCCTGTCCTCTATCAGAGCATTCCCTGTGTGTGTGCGGTGTGTCGGTACGATTGTGTCGACATGTTTGAGGAGGAAAATGAGATGGAGGCGGAGCAATTGCCTATTATAGAGTTGTCACCCCCTAGGGAGTCGACACCTGAGTGGATGAGCTTATGGAAGGAATTGCGTGACAGTGTCAGCTCTCTACGACAGACAGTTGACGACATGAGACAGCCGGCTACTCAGCTTGTGCCTGTCCAGGGGTCTCAAACGCCATCAGGGGCTTTAAAACGCCCGTTACCTCAAATGGCAGACACAGACACGGATACTGACTCCAGTGTCGATGATGAGGAGACAAACGTGACTTCCACTAGGGCCACACGTTACATGATTGAAGCAATGAAAAATGTATTGCATATCTCTGATAATACAAGTACCACTAAAAAGGGTATTATGTTTGGTGAGAAAAAACTGCCTGTAGTTTTTCCTGTATCCGAGGAATTAAATGAAGTGTGTGATGAGGCGTGGGTTTCCCCCGATAAAAACTGATAATTCCTAAAAGGTTATTGGCATCGTACCCTTTCCCGCCAGAGGATAGGGCACGTTGGGAAACACCCCCTAGGGTGGATAAAGCGCTCACACGCTTGTCTAAACAGGTAGCACTACCCTCTCCTGATACGGCCGCCCTAAAGGAACCTGCCGATAGAAAGCTGGAGAATATCCTAAAATGTATATACACTCACACGGGTGTTATACTGCGACCAGCAATCGCCTCAGCCTGGATGTGCAGTGCGGGCCTGGCGTGGTCGGATTCCCTGACTGAAAATATTGATACCCTAGATAGGGACAGTATATTACTGACTATAGAGCATTTGAAGGATGCATTTCTATATATGCGTGATGCACAGAGGGATATTTGCCGACTGGCATCAAGAGTTAGCGCGCTGTCCATTTCTGCAAGAAGAGGTTTATGGACGCGGCAGTGGTCAGGTGATGCGGATTCTAAAAGGCACATGGAAGTATTGCCTTATAAGGGGGAGGAGTTATTTGGGGTAGGTCTATCAGACCTGGTAGCCACGGCAACTGCTGGAAAATCCACATTTTTACCCCAGGTAGCTTCTCAACCTAAGAAGACGCCGTATTATCAGGCGCAGTCCTTTCGGCCCCATAAGGGCAAGCGGGCAAAAGGCGCCTCATTTCTGCCCCGTAGCAGAGGGAGAGGAAAAAGGCTGCAACAAACAGCCAGTTCCCAGGAACAAAAGCCCTCTCCCGCCTCCGCAAAGTCCTCAGCATGACGCTGGGACTTTACAAGCGGACTCAGGCACGGTGGGGGCCCGTCTCAAGAAGTTCAGTGCGCAGTGGGCCCACTCGCAAGTGGACCCCTGGATCCTTCAGGTGGTATCTCAGGGGTACAAATTGGAATTCGAGACGTCTCCCCCTCGCCGTTTTCTAAAGTCTGCTTTACCGACGTCTCCCTCAGACAGGGAAGCAGTATTGGAAGCCATTCACAAGCTATATTCCCAGCAGGTGATAATCAAGATACCCCTCCTACAACAGGGAAAGGGGTACTATTCCACACTATTTGTGGTACCGAAGCCGGACGGCTCGGTGAGACCAATTTTAAACCTAAAATCCTTGAACACTTACATACAAAGGTTCAAATTCAAGATGGAGTCACTCAGAGCAGTGATTGCAAACCTGGAAGAAGGGGACTATATGGTGTCTCTGGACATCAAAGATGCTTACCTACATGTACCAATTTACCCTTCTCACCAAGGGTACCTCAGGTTTGTGGTACAGAACTGTCACTATCAGTTTCAGACGCTGCCGTTTGGATTGTCCACGGCACCCCGGGTCTTTACCAAGGTAATGGCCGAAATGATGATACTCCTTCGAAGGAAGGGAGTTTTAGTTATCCCTTACTTGGACGATCTCCTGATAAGGGCAAGATCCAGGGAACAGTTGGAAGTCGGAGTAGCACTATCTCAGATAGTGCTGCGCCAGCACGGTTGGATTCTCAATATTCCAAAATCGCAGCTGATCCCGACGACACGACTTCTATTCCTAGGAATGATCCTGGACACAGTCCAGAAAAAGGTGTTTCTCCCGGAGGAGAAAGCCAGGGAGTTATCCGAACTAGTCAGAAATCTCCTAAAACCAGGCCAAGTCTCAGTGCATCAATGCACAAGGGTCCTGGGAAAGATGGTGGCTTCTTACGAAGCAATCCCATTCGGCAGATTCCACGCAAGAACCTTCCAGTGGGATCTGCTAGACAAATGGTCCGGGTCGCATCTTCAGATGCATCAGCGGATAATCTTGTCACCAAGGACAAGGGTGTCTCTCCTGTGGTGGTTGCAGAGTGCTCATCTTCTAGAGGGCCGCAGATTCGGCATTCAGGACTGGGTCCTGGTGACCACGGATGCCAGCCTGAGAGGCTGGGGAGCAGTCACACAGGGAAGAAATTTCCAGGGCTTGTGGTCAAGCCTGGAGACATCACTTCACATAAATATCCTGGAGCTGAGCTAAGGGCCATCTACAATGCTCTAAGCCTAGCAAGACCTCTGCTTCAAGGTCAGCCGGTGCTGATCCAGTCAGACAACATCACGGCAGTCGCCCACGTAAACAGACAGGGCGGCACAAGAAGCAGGAGGGCAATGGCAGAAGTTGCAAGGATTCTTCGCTGGGCGGAAAATCATGTGATAGCACTGTCAGCAGTGTTCATTCCGGGAGTGGACAACTGGGAAGCAGACTTCCTCAGCAGACACGACCTCCACCCGGGAGAGTGGGGACTTCACCCAGAAGTCTTCCACATGATTGTGAACCGTTGGGAAAAACCAAAGGTGGACATGATGGCGTCCCGCCTCAACAAAAAACTAGACAGGTATTGCGCCAGGTCAAGGAACCCTCAGGCAATAGCTGTGGACGCTCTGGTAACACCGTGGGTGTACCAGTCAGTGTATGTGTTCCCTCCTCTGCCTCTCATACCCAAGGTACTGAGAATCATAAGAAGGAGAGGAGTAAGGACTATACTCGTGGCTCCGGATTGGCCAAGAAGGACTTGGTACCCGGAACTTCAAGAGATGCTCACAGAGGACTCGTGGCCTCTACCTCTAAGAAGGGACCTGCTCCAGCAGGGACCCTGTCTGTTCCAAGACTTACCGCGGCTGCGTTTGACGGCATGGCGGTTGAACGCCGGATCCTGAAGGAAAAAGGCATTCCGGATGAAGTCATCCCTACCCTGATCAAAGCCAGGAAGGATGTAACCGTACAGCATTATCACCGTATTTGGCGTAAATATGTTGCGTGGTGCGAGGCCAGGAAGGCCCCTACAGAGGAATTTCAACTGGGTCGTTTCCTGCATTTCCTGCAAACAGGACTGTCTATGGGCCTAAAATTAGGGTCCATTAAGGTTCAAATTTCGGCCCTGTCGATTTTCTTCCAGAAAGAACTGGCTTCAGTTCCTGAAGTTCAGACGTTTGTCAAGGGGGTACTGCATATACAGCCTCCTTTTGTGCCTCCAGTGGCACCTTGGGATCTCAATGTAGTTTTGGGGTTCCTAAAATCACATTGGTTTGAACCACTCACCACTGTGGACTTAAAATATCTCACATGGAAAGTGGTAATGCTGTTGGCCCTGGCTTCAGCCAGGCGTGTCTCAGAATTGGCGGCTTTATCCTATAAAAGCCCTTACCTAATTTTTCATACGGACAGGGCAGAATTGAGGACTCGTCCTCAATTTCTCCCTAAGGTGGTTTCAGCGTTTCACTTGAACCAGTCTATTGTGGTACCTGCGGCTACTAGGGACTTGGAGGACTCCAAGTTGCTTGACGTAGTCAGGGCCCTGAAAATATATGTTTCCAGGACGGCTGGAGTCAGAAAATCTGACTCGCTGTTTATCCTGTATGCACCCAACAAGCTGGGTGCTCCTGCTTCTAAGCAGACTATTGCTCGTTGGATTTGTAGTACAATTCAGCTTGCACATTCTGTGGCAGGCCTGCCACAGCCAAAATCTGTAAAAGCCCATTCCACAAGGAAGGTGGGCTCATCTTGGGCGGCTGCCCGAGGGGTCTCGGCTTTACAACTTTGCCGAGCAGCTACTTGGTCAGGGGCAAACACGTTTGCTAAATTCTACAAATTTGATACCCTGGCTGAGGAGGACCTGGAGTTCTCTCATTCGGTGCTGCAGAGTCATCCGCACTCTCCCGCCCGTTTGGGAGCTTTGGTATAATCCCCATGGTCCTTACGGAGTTCCCAGCATCCACTAGGACGTCAGAGAAAATAAGAATTTACTTTCCGATAATTCTATTTCTCGTAGTCCGTAGTGGATGCTGGGCGCCCATCCCAAGTGCGGATTGTCTGCAATACTTGTACATAGTTATTGTTACAAAAATCGGGTTATTATTGTTGTGAGCCATCTTTTCAGAGGCTCCTCTGTTATCATGCTGTTAACTGGGTTCAGATCACAAGTTATACGGTGTGATTGGTGTGGCTGGTATGAGTCTTACCCGGGATTCAAAATCCTTCCTTATTGTGTACGCTCGTCCGGGCACAGTATCCTAACTGAGGCTTGGAGGAGGGTCATAGGGGGAGGAGCCAGTGCACACCAGGAAGTCCTAAAGCTTTACTTTTGTGCCCAGTCTCCTGCGGAGCCGCTATTCCCCATGGTCCTTACGGAGTTCCCAGCATCCACTACGGACTACGAGAAATAGAATTATCGGTAAGTAAATTCTTATTTTTTCAACATGTTCGCAATTTTGCTCATACCTTGTGCGAACGAAAAAAATAGCGAACAACTCGGAATGACCACCCATGTCGGCTCTGTCACTCGTGCACGTTATATACAGTAGCAGCGCTGAATATGGAACTGCCAGTGATGATGATAGGGTCCCAATAATCACAATGAGAAAAGCACACGCATAACACCCATTACACCCATTACACCCATTTATACACCCTCAGTATAACAGCCGGAGCAGTGGCGTTACTCGGCAAGTAACCCGCGCTCTGTCAGACATAAAGGCCCATATACACCTGGGGACGGGAAGCCTGCGCATATTTATATTTGTTGAAATGGAAGAAAGAAATATATATTTGCATATGCTTCGTGGAGCTATTCAGATGCCCCGAGTATAGGGTACTTATTAGCTGCGCTGTCTGGCCATTAACGTTAATATATTCCTGTTGTGCGCTGCGATATTTAGAGCGGTCTGTATTATCGGTGAAGCCACAATTACAGCCGCCGTCCAGTCTCATCTAAGACAATTAAAAATTATATTATTATTCAAGCGCTGATACAAAGAATTGGAAATTAAATTCAATGGATCATGGATCGACTGCAGCTTCAATAGAAGGTCACTGATACAAATATGCAGAGAGACTTAAAATGTGCGGTCTGTGCACATCAAAATATGATTGTGTTTTTTTTAATGCGCCCTGTGTGAACAGCTGGGAGGCTGAACTGTATTAGGTTTCCTTGCATGGAGTTAGCGCTGAGGAGTGCACCGGCACTGGACAGGAGGGATGGAGAGAGAGACTCGGGGAAACAGCTGGGAGGCTGCGCTGTATTTGGTTTCCCTGCATGGAGTTATCACTGAGGAGTGCACCGGCACTGGATAGGAGGGATGGAGAGAGAGCCTCAGGGAAACAGCTGGGAGGCTGCACTGTATTAGGTTTCCCTGCATGGAGTTAGCGCTGAGGAGTGCACCGGCACTGGACAGGAGGGATGGAGAGAAGGCCTCAGGGAAACAGCTGGGAGGCTGCGCTGTATTAGGTTTCCCTGCATGGAGTTAGCGCTGAGGAGTGCACCGGCACTGGATAGGAGGGATGGAGAGAGAGCCTCAGGGAAACAGCTGGGAGGCTGCACTGTATTAGGTTTCCCTGCATGGAGTTATCACTGAGGAGTGCACCGGCACTGGATAGGAGGGATGGAGAGAGAGCCTCAGGGAAACAGCTGGGAGGCTGCACTGTATTAGGTTTCCCTGCATGGAGTTAGCGCTGAGGAGTGCACCGGCACTGGATAGGAGGGATGGAGAGAGAGCCTCAGGGAAACAGCTGGGAGGCTGCACTGTATTAGGTTTCCCTGCATGGAGTTAGCGCTGAGGAGTGCACCGGCACTGTACAGGAGGGATGGAGAGAGAGCCTCAGGGAAACAGCTGGGAGGCTGCGCTGTATTTGGTTTCCTGCATGGAGTTAGCACTGAGGAGTGCACCGGCACTGGACAGGAGGGATGGAGAGAGAGCCTAAGGGAAACAGCTGGGAGGCTGCACTGTATTAGGTTTCCATGCATGGAGTTAGCGCTGAGGAGTGCACCGGCACTGGACAGGAGGGATGGAGAGAGAGCCTCAGGGAAACAGCTGGGAGGCTGCACTGTATTAGGTTTCCCTGCATGGAGTTAGCGCTGAGGAGTGCACCGGCACTGGATAGGAGGGATGGAGAGAGAGCCTCAGGGAAACAGCTGGGAGGCTGCACTGTATTAGGTTTCCCTGCATGGAGTTAGTGCTGAGGAGTGCACCGGCACTGGATAGGAGGGATGGAGAGAGAGCCTCAGGGAAACAGCTGGGAGGCTGCACTGTATTAGGTTTCCCTGCATGGAGTTAGCGCTGAGGAGTGCACCGGCACTGTACAGGAGGGATGGAGAGAGAGCCTCAGGGAAACAGCTGGGAGGCTGCGCTGTATTTGGTTTCCTGCATGGAGTTAGCGCTGAGGAGTGCACCGGCACTGGACAGGAGGGATGGAGAGAGAGCCTCAGGGAAACAGCTGGGAGGCTGCGCTGTATTAGGTTTCCCTGCATGGAGCTAGTGCTGAGGAGTGCACCGGCACTGTACAGGAGGGATGGAGAGAGAGAGAGCCTCAGGGAAACAGCTGGGAGGCTGCACTGTATTAGGTTTCCCTGCATGGAGATAGCGCTGAGGAGTGCACCGGCACTGGACAGGAGGGATGGAGAGAGAGACTCAGGGAAACAGCTGGGAGGCTGCACTGTATTAGGTTTCCCTGCATGGAGTTAGCGCTGAGGAGTGCACCGGCACTGGACAGGAGGGATGGAGAGAGAGTCTCAGGGAAACAGCTGGGAGGCTGCGCTGTATTAGGTTTCCCTGCATGGAGTTAGCGCTGAGGAGTGCACCAGCACTGGACAGGAGGGATGGAGAGAGAGCCTCAGGGAAACAGCTGGGAGGCTGCACTGTATTAGGTTTCCCTGCATGGAGATAGTGCTGAGGAGTACACCGGCACTGGACAGGAGGGATGGAGAGAGAGTCTCAGGGAAACAGCTGGGAGGCTGCACTGTATTTGGTTTCCCTGCATGGAGTTAGCGCTGAGGAGTGCACCGGCACTGGACAGGAGGGATGGAGAGAGAGCCTCAGGGAAACAGCTGGGAGGCTGCGCTGTATTAGGTTTCCCTGCATGGAGTTAGCACTGAGGAGTGCACCGGCACTGGACAGGAGGGATGGAGAGAAGGCCTCAGGGAAACAGCTGTAGGCTGCACTGTATTAGGTTTCCCTGCATGGAGTTAGCACTGAGGAGTGCACCGGCACTGGACAGGAGGGATGGAGAGAAGGCCTCAGGTAAACAGCTGGGAGGCTGCGTTGTATTAGGTTTCCCTGCATGGAGTTAGCACTGAGGAGTGCACCGGCACTGGACAGGAGGGATGGAGAGAGAGCCTCGGGGAAACAGCTGGGACGCTGCACTGTATTAGGTTACCCTGCATTGAGTTAGCACTGAGGAGTGCACCGGCACTGGACAGGAGGGATGGAGGGAGAGCCTCAGGGAAACAGCTGGAGGCTGCGCTGTATTAGGTTTCCCTGCATGGAGTTATCACTGAGGAGTGTACCGGCACTGGACAGGAGGGATGGAGAGAGCCTCAGGGAAACAGCTGGGAGGCTGCACTGTATTTGGTTTCCCTGCATGGAGTTAGCACTGAGGAGTGCACCGGCACTGGACAGGAGGGATGGAGAGAGAGCCTCAGGGAAACAGCTGGGAGGCAGCGCTGTATTAGGTTTCCCTGCATGGAGTTAGCGCTGAGGAGTGCACCGGCACTGGACAGGAGGGATGGAGAGAGAGTCTCAGGGAAACAGCTGGGAGGCTGCGCTGTATTAGGTTTCCCTGCATGGAGTTAGCGCTGAGGAGTGCACCGGCACTGGACAGGAGGGATGGAGAGAGCCTCAGGGAAACAGCTGGGAGGCTGCACTGTATTTGGTTTCCCTGCATGGAGTTAGCGCTGAGGAGTGCACCGGCACTGGACAGGAGGGATGAAGAGAGTCTCAGGGAAACAGCTGGGAGGCTGCACTGTATTAGGTTTCCCTGCATGGAGTTAGCGCTGAGGAGTGCACCGGCACTGGACAGAAGGGATGGAGAGAGAGCCTCAGGGTAACAGCTGGGAGGCTGCACTGTATTAGGTTTCCCTGCATGGAGTTAGCACTGAGGAGTGCACCGGCACTGGACAGGAGGGATGGAGAGAGCCTCAGGGAAACAGCTGGGAGGCTGCACTGTATTAGGTTTCTCTGCATGAAGTTAGCGCTGAGGAGTGCACCGGCACTGGACAGGAGGGATGGAGGGAGAGCCTCAGGGAAACAGCTGGAGGCTGCACTGTATTAGGTTTCCCTGCATGGAGTTAGCACTGAGGAGTGCACCGGCACTGGACAGGAGGGATGGAGAGAGAGCCTCGGGGAAACAGCTGGGACGCTGCACTGTATTAGGTTACCCTGCATGGAGTTAGCACTGAGGAGTGCACCGGCACTGGACAGGAGGGATGGAGGGAGAGCCTCAGGGAAACAGCTGGAGGCTGCGCTGTATTAGGTTTCCCTGCATGGAGTTATCACTGAGGAGTGTACCGGCACTGGACAGGAGGGATGGAGAGAGCATCAGGGAAACAGCTGGGAGGCTGCACTGTATTTGGTTTCCCTGCATGGAGTTATCACTGAGGAGTGCACCGGCACTGGACAGGAGGGATGGAGAGAGAGCCTCAGGGAAACAGCTGGGAGGCTGCGCTGTATTAGGTTTCCCTGCATGGAGTTAGCACTGAGGAGTGCACCGGCACTGGACAGGAGGGATGGAGAGAGAGCCTCAGGGAAACAGCTGGGAGGCAGCGCTGTATTAGGTTTCCCTGCATGGAGTTAGCGCTGAGGAGTGCACCGGCACTGGACAGGAGGGATGGAGAGAGAGTCTCAGGGAAACAGCTGGGAGGCTGCGCTGTATTAGGTTTCCCTGCATGGAGTTAGCGCTGAGGAGTGCACCGGCACTGGACAGGAGGGATGGAGAGAGAGACTCGGGGAAACAGCTGGGAGGCTGCACTGTATTTGGTTTCCCTGCATGGAGTTAGCACTGAGGAGTGCACCGGCACTGGACAGGAGGGATGGAGGGAGAGCCTCAGGGAAACTGCTGGGAGGCTGCACTGTATTAGGTTTCCCTGCATGGAGTTAGCGCTGAGGAGTGCACCGGCACTGGACAGGAGGGATGGAGAGAAGGCCTCAGGGAAACAGCTGGGAGGCTGCGCTGTATTAGGTTTCCCTGCATGGAGTTAGCGCTGAGGAGTGCACCGGCACTGGATAGGAGGGATGGAGAGAGAGCCTCAGGGAAACAGCTGGGAGGCTGCACTGTATTAGGTTTCCCTGCATGGAGTTATCACTGAGGAGTGCACTGGCACTGGATAGGAGGGATGGAGAGAGAGCCTCAGGGAAACAGCTGGGAGGCTGCACTGTATTAGGTTTCCCTGCATGGAGTTAGCGCTGAGGAGTGCACCGGCACTGGATAGGAGGGATGGAGAGAGAGCCTCAGGGAAACAGCTGGGAGGCTGCACTGTATTAGGTTTCCCTGCATGGAGTTAGCGCTGAGGAGTGCACCGGCACTGTACAGGAGGGATGGAGAGAGAGCCTCAGGGAAACAGCTGGGAGGCTGCGCTGTATTTGGTTTCCTGCATGGAGTTAGCGCTGAGGAGTGCACCGGCACTGGACAGGAGGGATGGAGAGAGAGCCTAAGGGAAACAGCTGGGAGGCTGCACTGTATTAGGTTTCCCTGCATGGAGTTAGTGCTGAGGAGTGCACCGGCACTGTACAGGAGGGATGGAGAGAGAGAGCCTCAGGGAAACAGCTGGGAGGCTGCACTGTATTAGGTTTCCCTGCATGGAGTTAGCGCTGAGGAGTGCACCGGCACTGGACAGGAGGGATGGAGAGAGAGACTCAGGGAAACAGCTGGGAGGCTGCACTGTATTAGGTTTCCCTGCATGGAGTTAGCGCTGAGGAGTGCACCGGCACTGGACAGGAGGGATGGAGAGAGAGTCTCAGGGAAACAGCTGGGAGGCTGCGCTGTATTAGGTTTCCCTGCATGGAGTTAGCGCTGAGGAGTGCACCGGCACTGGACAGGAGGGATGGAGAGAGAGCCTCAGGGAAACAGCTGGGAGGCTGCACTGTATTAGGTTTCCCTGCATGGAGATAGTGCTGAGGAGTACACCGGCACTGGACAGGAGGGATGGAGAGAGAGTCTCAGGGAAACAGCTGGGAGGCTGCGCTGTATTAGGTTTCCCTGCATGGAGTTAGCGCTGAGGAGTGCACCGGCACTGGACAGGAGGGATGGAGAGAGAGCCTCGGGGAAACAGCTGGGACGCTGCACTGTATTAGGTTACCCTGCATGGAGTTAGCACTGAGGAGTGCACCGGCACTGGACAGGAGGGATGGAGGGAGAGCCTCAGGGAAACAGCTGGAGGCTGCGCTGTATTAGGTTTCCCTGCATGGAGTTATCACTGAGGAGTGTACCGGCACTGGACAGGAGGGATGGAGAGAGCCTCAGGGAAACAGCTGGGAGGCTGCACTGTATTTGGTTTCCCTGCATGGAGTTATCACTGAGGAGTGCACCGGCACTGGACAGGAGGGATGGAGAGAGAGCCTCAGGGAAACAGCTGGGAGGCTGCGCTGTATTAGGTTTCCCTGCATGGAGTTAGCACTGAGGAGTGCACCGGCACTGGACAGGAGGGATGGAGAGAGAGCCTCAGGGAAACAGCTGGGAGGCAGCGCTGTATTAGGTTTCCCTGCATGGAGTTAGCGCTGTGTAGTGCACCGGCACTGGACAGGAGGGATGGAGAGAGAGTCTCAGGGAAACAGCTGGGAGGCTGCACTGTATTTGGTTTCCCTGCATGGAGTTAGCGCTGAGGAGTGCACCGGCACTGTACAGGAGGGATGGAGAGAGAGCCTCAGGGAAACAGCTGGGAGGCTGCGCTGTATTAGGTTTCCCTGCATGGAGTTAGCACTGAGGAGTGCACCGGCACTGGACAGGAGGGATGGAGAGAAGGCCTCAGGGAAACAGCTGTAGGCTGCACTGTATTAGGTTTCCCTGCATGGAGTTAGCACTGAGGAGTGCACCGGCACTGGACAGGAGGGATGGAGAGAAGGCCTCAGGTAAACAGCTGGGAGGCTGCGTTGTATTAGGTTTCCCTGCATGGAGTTAGCGCTGAGGAGTGCACCGGCACTGGACAGGAGGGATGGAGAGAGAGCCTCGGGGAAACAGCTGGGACGCTGCACTGTATTAGGTTACCCTGCATTGAGTTAGCACTGCGGAGTGCACCGGCACTGGACAGGAGGGATGGAGGGAGAGCCTCAGGGAAACAGCTGGAGGCTGCGCTGTATTAGGTTTCCCTGCATGGAGTTATCACTGAGGAGTGTACCGGCACTGGACAGGAGGGATGGAGAGAAGGCCTCAGGTAAACAGCTGGGAGGCTGCGTTGTATTAGGTTTCCCTGCATGGAGTTAGCACTGAGGAGTGCACCGGCACTGGACAGGAGGGATGGAGAGAGAGCCTCGGGGAAACAGCTGGGACGCTGCACTGTATTAGGTTACCCTGCATTGAGTTAGCACTGAGGAGTGCACCGGCACTGGACAGGAGGGATGGAGGGAGAGCCTCAGGGAAACAGCTGGAGGCTGCACTGTATTAGGTTTCCCTGCATGGAGTTAGCACTGAGGAGTGCACCGGCACTGGACAGGAGGGATGGAGAGAAGGCCTCAGGTAAACAGCTGGGAGGCTGCGTTGTATTAGGTTTCCCTGCATGGAGTTAGCACTGAGGAGTGCACCGGCACTGGACAGGAGGGATGGAGAGAGAGCCTCGGGGAAACAGCTGGGACGCTGCACTGTATTAGGTTACCCTGCATTGAGTTAGCACTGAGGAGTGCACCGGCACTGGACAGGAGGGATGGAGGGAGAGCCTCAGGGAAACAGCTGGAGGCTGCGCTGTATTAGGTTTCCCTGCATGGAGTTATCACTGAGGAGTGTACCGGCACTGGACAGGAGGGATGGAGAGAGCCTCAGGGAAACAGCTGGGAGGCTGCACTGTATTTGGTTTCCCTGCATGGAGTTAGCACTGAGGAGTGCACCGGCACTGGACAGGAGGGATGGAGAGAGAGCCTCAGGGAAACAGCTGGGAGGCAGCGCTGTATTAGGTTTCCCTGCATGGAGTTAGCGCTGAGGAGTGCACCGGCACTGGACAGGAGGGATGGAGAGAGAGTCTCAGGGAAACAGCTGGGAGGCTGCGCTGTATTAGGTTTCCCTGCATGGAGTTAGCGCTGAGGAGTGCACCGGCACTGGACAGGAGGGATGGAGAGAGCCTCAGGGAAACAGCTGGGAGGCTGCACTGTATTTGGTTTCCCTGCATGGAGTTAGCGCTGAGGAGTGCACCGGCACTGGACAGGAGGGATGAAGAGAGTCTCAGGGAAACAGCTGGGAGGCTGCACTGTATTAGGTTTCCCTGCATGGAGTTAGCGCTGAGGAGTGCACCGGCACTGGACAGAAGGGATGGAGAGAGAGCCTCAGGGAAACAGCTGGGAGGCTGCACTGTATTAGGTTTCCCTGCATGGAGTTAGCACTGAGGAGTGCACCGGCACTGGACAGGAGGGATGGAGAGAGCCTCAGGGAAACAGCTGGGAGGCTGCACTGTATTAGGTTTCTCTGCATGAAGTTAGCGCTGAGGAGTGCACCGGCACTGGACAGGAGGGATGGAGGGAGAGCCTCAGGGAAACAGCTGGAGGCTGCACTGTATTAGGTTTCCCTGCATGGAGTTAGCACTGAGGAGTGCACCGGCACTGGACAGGAGGGATGGAGAGAGAGCCTCGGGGAAACAGCTGGGACGCTGCACTGTATTAGGTTACCCTGCATGGAGATAGCACTGAGGAGTGCACCGGCACTGGACAGGAGGGATGGAGGGAGAGCCTCAGGGAAACAGCTGGAGGCTGCGCTGTATTAGGTTTCCCTGCATGGAGTTATCACTGAGGAGTGTACCGGCACTGGACAGGAGGGATGGAGAGAGCATCAGGGAAACAGCTGGGAGGCTGCACTGTATTTGGTTTCCCTGCATGGAGTTATCACTGAGGAGTGCACCGGCACTGGACAGGAGGGATGGAGAGAGAGCCTCAGGGAAACAGCTGGGAGGCTGCGCTGTATTAGGTTTCCCTGCATGGAGTTAGCACTGAGGAGTGCACCGGCACTGGACAGGAGGGATGGAGAGAGAGCCTCAGGGAAACAGCTGGGAGGCAGCGCTGTATTAGGTTTCCCTGCATGGAGTTAGCGCTGAGGAGTGCACCGGCACTGGACAGGAGGGATGGAGAGAGAGACTCAGGGAAACAGCTGGGAGGCTGCACTGTATTAGGTTTCCCTGCATGGAGTTAGCGCTGAGGAGTGCACCGGCACTGGACAGGAGGGATGGAGAGAGAGTCTCAGGGAAACAGCTGGGAGGCTGCGCTGTATTAGGTTTCCCTGCATGGAGTTAGCGCTGAGGAGTGCACCGGCACTGGACAGGAGGGATGGAGAGAGAGCCTCAGGGAAACAGCTGGGAGGCTGCACTGTATTAGGTTTCCCTGCATGGAGATAGTGCTGAGGAGTACACCGGCACTGGACAGGAGGGATGGAGAGAGAGTCTCAGGGAAACAGCTGGGAGGCTGCGCTGTATTAGGTTTCCCTGCATGGAGTTAGCGCTGAGGAGTGCACCGGCACTGGACAGGAGGGATGGAGAGAGAGCCTCGGGGAAACAGCTGGGACGCTGCACTGTATTAGGTTACCCTGCATGGAGTTAGCACTGAGGAGTGCACCGGCACTGGACAGGAGGGATGGAGGGAGAGCCTCAGGGAAACAGCTGGAGGCTGCGCTGTATTAGGTTTCCCTGCATGGAGTTATCACTGAGGAGTGTACCGGCACTGGACAGGAGGGATGGAGAGAGCCTCAGGGAAACAGCTGGGAGGCTGCACTGTATTTGGTTTCCCTGCATGGAGTTATCACTGAGGAGTGCACCGGCACTGGACAGGAGGGATGGAGAGAGAGCCTCAGGGAAACAGCTGGGAGGCTGCGCTGTATTAGGTTTCCCTGCATGGAGTTAGCACTGAGGAGTGCACCGGCACTGGACAGGAGGGATGGAGAGAGAGCCTCAGGGAAACAGCTGGGAGGCAGCGCTGTATTAGGTTTCCCTGCATGGAGTTAGCGCTGTGTAGTGCACCGGCACTGGACAGGAGGGATGGAGAGAGAGTCTCAGGGAAACAGCTGGGAGGCTGCACTGTATTTGGTTTCCCTGCATGGAGTTAGCGCTGAGGAGTGCACCGGCACTGTACAGGAGGGATGGAGAGAGAGCCTCAGGGAAACAGCTGGGAGGCTGCGCTGTATTAGGTTTCCCTGCATGGAGTTAGCACTGAGGAGTGCACCGGCACTGGACAGGAGGGATGGAGAGAAGGCCTCAGGGAAACAGCTGTAGGCTGCACTGTATTAGGTTTCCCTGCATGGAGTTAGCACTGAGGAGTGCACCGGCACTGGACAGGAGGGATGGAGAGAAGGCCTCAGGTAAACAGCTGGGAGGCTGCGTTGTATTAGGTTTCCCTGCATGGAGTTAGCGCTGAGGAGTGCACCGGCACTGGACAGGAGGGATGGAGAGAGAGCCTCGGGGAAACAGCTGGGACGCTGCACTGTATTAGGTTACCCTGCATTGAGTTAGCACTGAGGAGTGCACCGGCACTGGACAGGAGGGATGGAGGGAGAGCCTCAGGGAAACAGCTGGAGGCTGCGCTGTATTAGGTTTCCCTGCATGGAGTTATCACTGAGGAGTGTACCGGCACTGGACAGGAGGGATGGAGAGAAGGCCTCAGGTAAACAGCTGGGAGGCTGCGTTGTATTAGGTTTCCCTGCATGGAGTTAGCACTGAGGAGTGCACCGGCACTGGACAGGAGGGATGGAGAGAGAGCCTCGGGGAAACAGCTGGGACGCTGCACTGTATTAGGTTACCCTGCATTGAGTTAGCACTGAGGAGTGCACCGGCACTGGACAGGAGGGATGGAGGGAGAGCCTCAGGGAAACAGCTGGAGGCTGCACTGTATTAGGTTTCCCTGCATGGAGTTAGCACTGAGGAGTGCACCGGCACTGGACAGGAGGGATGGAGAGAAGGCCTCAGGTAAACAGCTGGGAGGCTGCGTTGTATTAGGTTTCCCTGCATGGAGTTAGCACTGAGGAGTGCACCGGCACTGGACAGGAGGGATGGAGAGAGAGCCTCGGGGAAACAGCTGGGACGCTGCACTGTATTAGGTTACCCTGCATTGAGTTAGCACTGAGGAGTGCACCGGCACTGGACAGGAGGGATGGAGGGAGAGCCTCAGGGAAACAGCTGGAGGCTGCGCTGTATTAGGTTTCCCTGCATGGAGTTATCACTGAGGAGTGTACCGGCACTGGACAGGAGGGATGGAGAGAGCCTCAGGGAAACAGCTGGGAGGCTGCACTGTATTTGGTTTCCCTGCATGGAGTTAGCACTGAGGAGTGCACCGGCACTGGACAGGAGGGATGGAGAGAGAGCCTCAGGGAAACAGCTGGGAGGCAGCGCTGTATTAGGTTTCCCTGCATGGAGTTAGCGCTGAGGAGTGCACCGGCACTGGACAGGAGGGATGGAGAGAGAGTCTCAGGGAAACAGCTGGGAGGCTGCGCTGTATTAGGTTTCCCTGCATGGAGTTAGCGCTGAGGAGTGCACCGGCACTGGACAGGAGGGATGGAGAGAGCCTCAGGGAAACAGCTGGGAGGCTGCACTGTATTTGGTTTCCCTGCATGGAGTTAGCGCTGAGGAGTGCACCGGCACTGGACAGGAGGGATGAAGAGAGTCTCAGGGAAACAGCTGGGAGGCTGCACTGTATTAGGTTTCCCTGCATGGAGTTAGCGCTGAGGAGTGCACCGGCACTGGACAGAAGGGATGGAGAGAGAGCCTCAGGGAAACAGCTGGGAGGCTGCACTGTATTAGGTTTCCCTGCATGGAGTTAGCACTGAGGAGTGCACCGGCACTGGACAGGAGGGATGGAGAGAGCCTCAGGGAAACAGCTGGGAGGCTGCACTGTATTAGGTTTCTCTGCATGAAGTTAGCGCTGAGGAGTGCACCGGCACTGGACAGGAGGGATGGAGGGAGAGCCTCAGGGAAACAGCTGGAGGCTGCACTGTATTAGGTTTCCCTGCATGGAGTTAGCACTGAGGAGTGCACCGGCACTGGACAGGAGGGATGGAGAGAGAGCCTCGGGGAAACAGCTGGGACGCTGCACTGTATTAGGTTACCCTGCATGGAGTTAGCACTGAGGAGTGCACCGGCACTGGACAGGAGGGATGGAGGGAGAGCCTCAGGGAAACAGCTGGAGGCTGCGCTGTATTAGGTTTCCCTGCATGGAGTTATCACTGAGGAGTGTACCGGCACTGGACAGGAGGGATGGAGAGAGCATCAGGGAAACAGCTGGGAGGCTGCACTGTATTTGGTTTCCCTGCATGGAGTTATCACTGAGGAGTGCACCGGCACTGGACAGGAGGGATGGAGAGAGAGCCTCAGGGAAACAGCTGGGAGGCTGCGCTGTATTAGGTTTCCCTGCATGGAGTTATCACTGAGGAGTGTACCGGCACTGGACAGGAGGGATGGAGAGAGCATCAGGGAAACAGCTGGGAGGCTGCACTGTATTTGGTTTCCCTGCATGGAGTTATCACTGAGGAGTGCACCGGCACTGGACAGGAGGGATGGAGAGAGAGCCTCAGGGAAACAGCTGGGAGGCTGCGCTGTATTAGGTTTCCCTGCATGGAGTTAGCACTGAGGAGTGCACCGGCACTGGACAGGAGGGATGGAGAGAGAGCCTCAGGGAAACAGCTGGGAGGCAGCGCTGTATTAGGTTTCCCTGCATGGAGTTAGCGCTGAGGAGTGCACCGGCACTGGACAGGAGGGATGGAGAGAGAGTCTCAGGGAAACAGCTGGGAGGCTGCGCTGTATTAGGTTTCCCTGCATGGAGTTAGCGCTGAGGAGTGCACCGGCACTGGACAGGAGGGATGGAGAGAGAGACTCGGGGAAACAGCTGGGAGGCTGCGCTGTATTTGGTTTCCCTGCATGGAGTTAGCACTGAGGAGTGCACCGGCACTGGACAGGAGGGATGGAGGGAGAGCCTCAGGGAAACAGCTGGGAGGCTGCACTGTATTAGGTTTCCCTGCATGGAGTTAGCGCTGAGGAGTGCACCGGCACTGGACAGGAGGGATGGAGAGAAGGCCTCAGGGAAACAGCTGGGAGGCTGCGCTGTATTAGGTTTCCCTGCATGGAGTTAGCGCTGAGGAGTGCACCGGCACTGGATAGGAGGGATGGAGAGAGAGCCTCAGGGAAACAGCTGGGAGGCTGCACTGTATTAGGTTTCCCTGCATGGAGTTATCACTGAGGAGTGCACCGGCACTGGATAGGAGGGATGGAGAGAGAGCCTCAGGGAAACAGCTGGGAGGCTGCACTGTATTAGGTTTCCCTGCATGGAGTTAGCGCTGAGGAGTGCACCGGCACTGGATAGGAGGGATGGAGAGAGAGCCTCAGGGAAACAGCTGGGAGGCTGCACTGTATTAGGTTTCCCTGCATGGAGTTAGCGCTGAGGAGTGCACCGGCACTGTACAGGAGGGATGGAGAGAGAGCCTCAGGGAAACAGCTGGGAGGCTGCTCTGTATTTGGTTTCCTGCATGGAGTTAGCGCTGAGGAGTGCACCGGCACTGGACAGGAGGGATGGAGAGAGAGCCTAAGGGAAACAGCTGGGAGGCTGCACTGTATTAGGTTTCCATGCATGGAGTTAGCGCTGAGGAGTGCACCGGCACTGGACAGGAGGGATGGAGAGAGAGCCTCAGGGAAACAGCTGGGAGGCTGCACTGTATTAGGTTTCCCTGCATGGAGTTAGCGCTGAGGAGTGCACCGGCACTGGATAGGAGGGATGGAGAGAGAGCCTCAGGGAAACAGCTGGGAGGCTGCACTGTATTAGGTTTCCCTGCATGGAGTTAGTGCTGAGGAGTGCACCGGCACTGGATAGGAGGGATGGAGAGAGAGCCTCAGGGAAACAGCTGGGAGGCTGCACTGTATTAGGTTTCCCTGCATGGAGTTAGCGCTGAGGAGTGCACCGGCACTGTACAGGAGGGATGGAGAGAGAGCCTCAGGGGAACAGCTGGGAGGCTGCGCTGTATTTGGTTTCCTGCATGGAGTTAGCGCTGAGGAGTGCACCGGCACTGGACAGGAGGGATGGAGAGAGAGCCTCAGGGAAACAGCTGGGAGGCTGCGCTGTATTAGGTTTCCCTGCATAGAGTTAGTGCTGAGGAGTGCACCGGCACTGTACAGGAGGGATGGAGAGAGAGAGCCTCAGGGAAACAGCTGGGAGGCTGCACTGTATTAGGTTTCCCTGCATGGAGTTAGCGCTGAGGAGTGCACCGGCACTGGACAGGAGGGATGGAGAGAGAGACTCAGGGAAACAGCTGGGAGGCAGCGCTGTATTAGGTTTCCCTGCATGGAGTTAGCGCTGAGGAGTGCACCGGCACTGGACAGGAGGGATGGAGAGAGAGTCTCAGGGAAACAGCTGGGAGGCTGCACTGTATTTGGTTTCCCTGCATGGAGTTAGCACTGAGGAGTGCACCGGCACTGGACAGGAGGGATGGAGAGAGAGCCTCAGGGAAACAGCTGGGAGGCAGCGCTGTATTAGGTTTCCCTGCATGGAGTTAGCGCTGAGGAGTGCACCGGCACTGGACAGGAGGGATGGAGAGAGAGTCTCAGGGAAACAGCTGGGAGGCTGCGCTGTATTAGGTTTCCCTGCATGGAGTTAGCGCTGAGGAGTGCACCGGCACTGGACAGGAGGGATGGAGAGAGCCTCAGGGAAACAGTTGGGAGGCTGCACTGTATTTGGTTTCCCTGCATGGAGTTAGCGCTGAGGAGTGCACCGGCACTGGACAGGAGGGATGGAGAGAGAGCCTCAGGGAAACAGCTGGGAGGCTGCGCTGTATTTGGTTTCCTGCATGGAGTTAGCGCTGAGGAGTGCACCGGCACTGGACAGGAGGGATGGAGAGAGAGCCTCAGGGAAACAGCTGGGAGGCTGCGCTGTATTAGGTTTCCCTGCATAGAGTTAGTGCTGAGGAGTGCACCGGCACTGTACAGGAGGGATGGAGAGAGAGAGCCTCAGGGAAACAGCTGGGAGGCTGCACTGTATTAGGTTTCCCTGCATGGAGTTAGCGCTGAGGAGTGCACCGGCACTGGACAGGAGGGATGGAGAGAGAGACTCAGGGAAACAGCTGGGAGGCAGCGCTGTATTAGGTTTCCCTGCATGGAGTTAGCGCTGAGGAGTGCACCGGCACTGGACAGGAGGGATGGAGAGAGAGTCTCAGGGAAACAGCTGGGAGGCTGCACTGTATTTGGTTTCCCTGCATGGAGTTAGCACTGAGGAGTGCACCGGCACTGGACAGGAGGGATGGAGAGAGAGCCTCAGGGAAACAGCTGGGAGGCAGCGCTGTATTAGGTTTCCCTGCATGGAGTTAGCGCTGAGGAGTGCACCGGCACTGGACAGGAGGGATGGAGAGAGAGTCTCAGGGAAACAGCTGGGAGGCTGCGCTGTATTAGGTTTCCCTGCATGGAGTTAGCGCTGAGGAGTGCACCGGCACTGGACAGGAGGGATGGAGAGAGCCTCAGGGAAACAGTTGGGAGGCTGCACTGTATTTGGTTTCCCTGCATGGAGTTAGCGCTGAGGAGTGCACCGGCACTGGACAGGAGGGATGAAGAGAGTCTCAGGGAAACAGCTGGGAGGCTGCACTGTATTAGGTTTCCCTGCATGGAGTTAGCGCTGATGAGTGCACCGGCACTGGACAGAAGGGATGGAGAGAGAGCCTCAGGGAAACAGCTGGGAGGCTGCACTGTATTAGGTTTCCCTGCATGGAGTTAGCACTGAGGAGTGCACCGGCACTGGACAGGAGGGATGGAGAGAGCCTCAGGGAAACAGCTGGGAGGCTGCACTGTATTAGGTTTCTCTGCATGAAGTTAGCGCTGAGGAGTGCACCGGCACTGGACAGGAGGGATGGAGGGAGAGCCTCAGGGAAACAGCTGGAGGCTGCACTGTATTAGGTTTCCCTGCATGGAGTTAGCACTGAGGAGTGCACCGGCACTGGACAGGAGGGATGGAGAGAGAGCCTCGGGGAAACAGCTGGGACGCTGTACTGTATTAGGTTACCCTGCATGGAGTTTGCACTGAGGAGTGCACCGGCACTGGACAGGAGGGATGGAGGGAGAGCCTCAGGGAAACAGCTGGAGGCTGCGCTGTATTAGGTTTCCCTGCATGGAGTTATCACTGAGGAGTGTACCGGCACTGGACAGGAGGGATGGAGAGAGCATCAGGGAAACAGCTGGGAGGCTGCACTGTATTTGGTTTCCCTGCATGGAGTTATCACTGAGGAGTGCACCGGCACTGGACAGGAGGGATGGAGAGAGAGCCTCAGGGAAACAGCTGGGAGGCTGCGCTGTATTAGGTTTCCCTGCATGGAGTTAGCACTGAGGAGTGCACCGGCACTGGACAGGAGGGATGGAGAGAGAGCCTCAGGGAAACAGCTGGGAGGCAGCGCTGTATTAGGTTTCCCTGCATGGAGTTAGCGCTGAGGAGTGCACCGGCACTGGACAGGAGGGATGGAGAGAGAGTCTCAGGGAAACAGCTGGGAGGCTGCGCTGTATTAGGTTTCCCTGCATGGAGTTAGCGCTGAGGAGTGCACCGGCACTGGACAGGAGGGATGGAGAGAGAGACTCGGGGAAACAGCTGGGAGGCTGCGCTGTATTTGGTTTCCCTGCATGGAGTTAGCACTGAGGAGTGCACCGGCACTGGACAGGAGGGATGGAGGGAGAGCCTCAGGGAAACAGCTGGGAGGCTGCACTGTATTAGGTTTCCCTGCATGGAGTTAGCGCTGAGGAGTGCACCGGCACTGGACAGGAGGGATGGAGAGAAGGCCTCAGGGAAACAGCTGGGAGGCTGCGCTGTATTAGGTTTCCCTGCATGGAGTTAGCGCTGAGGAGTGCACCGGCACTGGATAGGAGGGATGGAGAGAGAGCCTCAGGGAAACAGCTGGGAGGCTGCACTGTATTAGGTTTCCCTGCATGGAGTTATCACTGAGGAGTGCACCGGCACTGGATAGGAGGGATGGAGAGAGAGCCTCAGGGAAACAGCTGGGAGGCTGCACTGTATTAGGTTTCCCTGCATGGAGTTAGCGCTGAGGAGTGCACCGGCACTGGATAGGAGGGATGGAGAGAGAGCCTCAGGGAAACAGCTGGGAGGCTGCACTGTATTAGGTTTCCCTGCATGGAGTTAGCGCTGAGGAGTGCACCGGCACTGTACAGGAGGGATGGAGAGAGAGCCTCAGGGAAACAGCTGGGAGGCTGCGCTGTATTTGGTTTCCTGCATGGAGTTAGCGCTGAGGAGTGCACCGGCACTGGACAGGAGGGATGGAGAGAGAGCCTAAGGGAAACAGCTGGGAGGCTGCACTGTATTAGGTTTCCATGCATGGAGTTAGCGCTGAGGAGTGCACCGGCACTGGACAGGAGGGATGGAGAGAGAGCCTCAGGGAAACAGCTGGGAGGCTGCACTGTATTAGGTTTCCCTGCATGGAGTTAGCGCTGAGGAGTGCACCGGCACTGGATAGGAGGGATGGAGAGAGAGCCTCAGGGAAACAGCTGGGAGGCTGCACTGTATTAGGTTTCCCTGCATGGAGTTAGTGCTGAGGAGTGCACCGGCACTGGATAGGAGGGATGGAGAGAGAGCCTCAGGGAAACAGCTGGGAGGCTGCACTGTATTAGGTTTCCCTGCATGGAGTTAGCGCTGAGGAGTGCACCGGCACTGTACAGGAGGGATGGAGAGAGAGCCTCAGGGAAACAGCTGGGAGGCTGCGCTGTATTTGGTTTCCTGCATGGAGTTAGCGCTGAGGAGTGCACCGGCACTGGACAGGAGGGATGGAGAGAGAGCCTCAGGGAAACAGCTGGGAGGCTGCGCTGTATTAGGTTTCCCTGCATAGAGTTAGTGCTGAGGAGTGCACCGGCACTGTACAGGAGGGATGGAGAGAGAGAGCCTCAGGGAAACAGCTGGGAGGCTGCACTGTATTAGGTTTCCCTGCATGGAGTTAGCGCTGAGGAGTGCACCGGCACTGGACAGGAGGGATGGAGAGAGAGACTCAGGGAAACAGCTGGGAGGCTGCACTGTATTAGGTTTCCCTGCATGGAGTTAGCGCTGAGGAGTGCACCGGCACTGGACAGGAGGGATGGAGAGAGAGTCTCAGGGAAACAGCTGGGAGGCTGCGCTGTATTAGGTTTCCCTGCATGGAGTTAGCGCTGAGGAGTGCACCGGCACTGGACAGGAGGGATGGAGAGAGAGCCTCAGGGAAACAGCTGGGAGGCTGCACTGTATTAGGTTTCCCTGCATGGAGATAGTGCTGAGGAGTACACCGGCACTGGACAGGAGGGATGGAGAGAGAGTCTCAGGGAAACAGCTGGGAGGCTGCGCTGTATTAGGTTTCCCTGCATGGAGTTAGCGCTGAGGAGTGCACCGGCACTGGACAGGAGGGATGGAGAGAGAGCCTCGGGGAAACAGCTGGGACGCTGCACTGTATTAGGTTACCCTTCATGGAGTTAGCACTGAGGAGTGCACCGGCACTGGACAGGAGGGATGGAGGGAGAGCCTCAGGGAAACAGCTGGAGGCTGCGCTGTATTAGGTTTCCCTGCATGGAGTTATCACTGAGGAGTGTACCGGCACTGGACAGGAGGGATGGAGAGAGCCTCAGGGAAACAGCTGGGAGGCTGCACTGTATTTGGTTTCCCTGCATGGAGTTATCACTGAGGAGTGCACCGGCACTGGACAGGAGGGATGGAGAGAGAGCCTCAGGGAAACAGCTGGGAGGCTGCGCTGTATTAGGTTTCCCTGCATGGAGTTAGCACTGAGGAGTGCACCGGCACTGGACAGGAGGGATGGAGAGAGAGCCTCAGGGAAACAGCTGGGAGGCAGCGCTGTATTAGGTTTCCCTGCATGGAGTTAGCGCTGTGTAGTGCACCGGCACTGGACAGGAGGGATGGAGAGAGAGTCTCAGGGAAACAGCTGGGAGGCTGCACTGTATTTGGTTTCCCTGCATGGAGTTAGCGCTGAGGAGTGCACCGGCACTGTACAGGAGGGATGGAGAGAGAGCCTCAGGGAAACAGCTGGGAGGCTGCGCTGTATTAGGTTTCCCTGCATGGAGTTAGCACTGAGGAGTGCACCGGCACTGGACAGGAGGGATGGAGAGAAGGCCTCAGGGAAACAGCTGTAGGCTGCACTGTATTAGGTTTCCCTGCATGGAGTTAGCACTGAGGAGTGCACCGGCACTGGACAGGAGGGATGGAGAGAAGGCCTCAGGTAAACAGCTGGGAGGCTGCGTTGTATTAGGTTTCCCTGCATGGAGTTAGCGCTGAGGAGTGCACCGGCACTGGACAGGAGGGATGGAGAGAGAGCCTCGGGGAAACAGCTGGGACGCTGCACTGTATTAGGTTACCCTGCATTGAGTTAGCACTGAGGAGTGCACCGGCACTGGACAGGAGGGATGGAGGGAGAGCCTCAGGGAAACAGCTGGAGGCTGCGCTGTATTAGGTTTCCCTGCATGGAGTTATCACTGAGGAGTGTACCGGCACTGGACAGGAGGGATGGAGAGAAGGCCTCAGGTAAACAGCTGGGAGGCTGCGTTGTATTAGGTTTCCCTGCATGGAGTTAGCACTGAGGAGTGCACCGGCACTGGACAGGAGGGATGGAGAGAGAGCCTCGGGGAAACAGCTGGGACGCTGCACTGTATTAGGTTACCCTGCATTGAGTTAGCACTGAGGAGTGCACCGGCACTGGACAGGAGGGATGGAGGGAGAGCCTCAGGGAAACAGCTGGAGGCTGCACTGTATTAGGTTTCCCTGCATGGAGTTAGCACTGAGGAGTGCACCGGCACTGGACAGGAGGGATGGAGAGAAGGCCTCAGGTAAACAGCTGGGAGGCTGCGTTGTATTAGGTTTCCCTGCATGGAGTTAGCACTGAGGAGTGCACCGGCACTGGACAGGAGGGATGGAGAGAGAGCCTCGGGGAAACAGCTGGGACGCTGCACTGTATTAGGTTACCCTGCATTGAGTTAGCACTGAGGAGTGCACCGGCACTGGACAGGAGGGATGGAGGGAGAGCCTCAGGGAAACAGCTGGAGGCTGCGCTGTATTAGGTTTCCCTGCATGGAGTTATCACTGAGGAGTGTACCGGCACTGGACAGGAGGGATGGAGAGAGCCTCAGGGAAACAGCTGGGAGGCTGCACTGTATTTGGTTTCCCTGCATGGAGTTAGCACTGAGGAGTGCACCGGCACTGGACAGGAGGGATGGAGAGAGAGCCTCAGGGAAACAGCTGGGAGGCAGCGCTGTATTAGGTTTCCCTGCATGGAGTTAGCGCTGAGGAGTGCACCGGCACTGGACAGGAGGGATGGAGAGAGAGTCTCAGGGAAACAGCTGGGAGGCTGCGCTGTATTAGGTTTCCCTGCATGGAGTTAGCGCTGAGGAGTGCACCGGCACTGGACAGGAGGGATGGAGAGAGCCTCAGGGAAACAGCTGGGAGGCTGCACTGTATTTGGTTTCCCTGCATGGAGTTAGCGCTGAGGAGTGCACCGGCACTGGACAGGAGGGATGAAGAGAGTCTCAGGGAAACAGCTGGGAGGCTGCACTGTATTAGGTTTCCCTGCATGGAGTTAGCGCTGAGGAGTGCACCGGCACTGGACAGAAGGGATGGAGAGAGAGCCTCAGGGAAACAGCTGGGAGGCTGCACTGTATTAGGTTTCCCTGCATGGAGTTAGCACTGAGGAGTGCACCGGCACTGGACAGGAGGGATGGAGAGAGCCTCAGGGAAACAGCTGGGAGGCTGCACTGTATTAGGTTTCTCTGCATGAAGTTAGCGCTGAGGAGTGCACCGGCACTGGACAGGAGGGATGGAGGGAGAGCCTCAGGGAAACAGCTGGAGGCTGCACTGTATTAGGTTTCCCTGCATGGAGTTAGCACTGAGGAGTGCACCGGCACTGGACAGGAGGGATGGAGGGAGAGCCTCAGGGAAACAGCTGGAGGCTGCGCTGTATTAGGTTTCCCTGCATGGAGTTATCACTGAGGAGTGTACCGGCACTGGACAGGAGGGATGGAGAGAGCATCAGGGAAACAGCTGGGAGGCTGCACTGTATTTGGTTTCCCTGCATGGACTTATCACTGAGGAGTGCACCGGCACTGGACAGGAGGGATGGAGAGAGAGCCTCAGGGAAACAGCTGGGAGGCTGCGCTGTATTAGGTTTCCCTGCATGGAGTTAGCACTGAGGAGTGCACCGGCACTGGACAGGAGGGATGGAGAGAGAGCCTCAGGGAAACAGCTGGGAGGCAGCGCTGTATTAGGTTTCCCTGCATGGAGTTAGCGCTGAGGAGTGCACCGGCACTGGACAGGAGGGATGGAGAGAGAGACTCAGGGAAACAGCTGGGAGGCTGCACTGTATTAGGTTTCCCTGCATGGAGTTAGCGCTGAGGAGTGCACCGGCACTGGACAGGAGGGATGGAGAGAGAGTCTCAGGGAAACAGCTGGGAGGCTGCGCTGTATTAGGTTTCCCTGCATGGAGTTAGCGCTGAGGAGTGCACCGGCACTGGACAGGAGGGATGGAGAGAGAGCCTCAGGGAAACAGCTGGGAGGCTGCACTGTATTAGGTTTCCCTGCATGGAGATAGTGCTGAGGAGTACACCGGCACTGGACAGGAGGGATGGAGAGAGAGTCTCAGGGAAACAGCTGGGAGGCTGCGCTGTATTAGGTTTCCCTGCATGGAGTTAGCGCTGAGGAGTGCACCGGCACTGGACAGGAGGGATGGAGAGAGAGCCTCGGGGAAACAGCTGGGACGCTGCACTGTATTAGGTTACCCTGCATGGAGTTAGCACTGAGGAGTGCACCGGCACTGGACAGGAGGGATGGAGGGAGAGCCTCAGGGAAACAGCTGGAGGCTGCGCTGTATTAGGTTTCCCTGCATGGAGTTATCACTGAGGAGTGTACCGGCACTGGACAGGAGGGATGGAGAGAGCCTCAGGGAAACAGCTGGGAGGCTGCACTGTATTTGGTTTCCCTGCATGGAGTTATCACTGAGGAGTGCACCGGCACTGGACAGGAGGGATGGAGAGAGAGCCTCAGGGAAACAGCTGGGAGGCTGCGCTGTATTAGGTTTCCCTGCATGGAGTTAGCACTGAGGAGTGCACCGGCACTGGACAGGAGGGATGGAGAGAGAGCCTCAGGGAAACAGCTGGGAGGCAGCGCTGTATTAGGTTTCCCTGCATGGAGTTAGCGCTGTGTAGTGCACCGGCACTGGACAGGAGGGATGGAGAGAGAGTCTCAGGGAAACAGCTGGGAGGCTGCACTGTATTTGGTTTCCCTGCATGGAGTTAGCGCTGAGGAGTGCACCGGCACTGTACAGGAGGGATGGAGAGAGAGCCTCAGGGAAACAGCTGGGAGGCTGCGCTGTATTAGGTTTCCCTGCATGGAGTTAGCACTGAGGAGTGCACCGGCACTGGACAGGAGGGATGGAGAGAAGGCCTCAGGGAAACAGCTGTAGGCTGCACTGTATTAGGTTTCCCTGCATGGAGTTAGCACTGAGGAGTGCACCGGCACTGGACAGGAGGGATGGAGAGAAGGCCTCAGGTAAACAGCTGGGAGGCTGCGTTGTATTAGGTTTCCCTGCATGGAGTTAGCGCTGAGGAGTGCACCGGCACTGGACAGGAGGGATGGAGAGAGAGCCTCGGGGAAACAGCTGGGACGCTGCACTGTATTAGGTTACCCTGCATTGAGTTAGCACTGAGGAGTGCACCGGCACTGGACAGGAGGGATGGAGGGAGAGCCTCAGGGAAACAGCTGGAGGCTGCGCTGTATTAGGTTTCCCTGCATGGAGTTATCACTGAGGAGTGTACCGGCACTGGACAGGAGGGATGGAGAGAAGGCCTCAGGTAAACAGCTGGGAGGCTGCGTTGTATTAGGTTTCCCTGCATGGAGTTAGCACTGAGGAGTGCACCGGCACTGGACAGGAGGGATGGAGAGAGAGCCTCGGGGAAACAGCTGGGACGCTGCACTGTATTAGGTTACCCTGCATTGAGTTAGCACTGAGGAGTGCACCGGCACTGGACAGGAGGGATGGAGGGAGAGCCTCAGGGAAACAGCTGGAGGCTGCACTGTATTAGGTTTCCCTGCATGGAGTTAGCACTGAGGAGTGCACCGGCACTGGACAGGAGGGATGGAGAGAAGGCCTCAGGTAAACAGCTGGGAGGCTGCGTTGTATTAGGTTTCCCTGCATGGAGTTAGCACTGAGGAGTGCACCGGCACTGGACAGGAGGGATGGAGAGAGAGCCTCGGGGAAACAGCTGGGACGCTGCACTGTATTAGGTTACCCTGCATTGAGTTAGCACTGAGGAGTGCACCGGCACTGGACAGGAGGGATGGAGGGAGAGCCTCAGGGAAACAGCTGGAGGCTGCGCTGTATTAGGTTTCCCTGCATGGAGTTATCACTGAGGAGTGTACCGGCACTGGACAGGAGGGATGGAGAGAGCCTCAGGGAAACAGCTGGGAGGCTGCACTGTATTTGGTTTCCCTGCATGGAGTTAGCACTGAGGAGTGCACCGGCACTGGACAGGAGGGATGGAGAGAGAGCCTCAGGGAAACAGCTGGGAGGCAGCGCTGTATTAGGTTTCCCTGCATGGAGTTAGCGCTGAGGAGTGCACCGGCACTGGACAGGAGGGATGGAGAGAGAGTCTCAGGGAAACAGCTGGGAGGCTGCGCTGTATTAGGTTTCCCTGCATGGAGTTAGCGCTGAGGAGTGCACCGGCACTGGACAGGAGGGATGGAGAGAGCCTCAGGGAAACAGCTGGGAGGCTGCACTGTATTTGGTTTCCCTGCATGGAGTTAGCGCTGAGGAGTGCACCGGCACTGGACAGGAGGGATGAAGAGAGTCTCAGGGAAACAGCTGGGAGGCTGCACTGTATTAGGTTTCCCTGCATGGAGTTAGCGCTGAGGAGTGCACCGGCACTGGACAGAAGGGATGGAGAGAGAGCCTCAGGGAAACAGCTGGGAGGCTGCACTGTATTAGGTTTCCCTGCATGGAGTTAGCACTGAGGAGTGCACCGGCACTGGACAGGAGGGATGGAGAGAGCCTCAGGGAAACAGCTGGGAGGCTGCACTGTATTAGGTTTCTCTGCATGAAGTTAGCGCTGAGGAGTGCACCGGCACTGGACAGGAGGGATGGAGGGAGAGCCTCAGGGAAACAGCTGGAGGCTGCACTGTATTAGGTTTCCCTGCATGGAGTTAGCACTGAGGAGTGCACCGGCACTGGACAGGAGGGATGGAGAGAGAGCCTCGGGGAAACAGCTGGGACGCTGCACTGTATTAGGTTACCCTGCATGGAGTTAGCACTGAGGAGTGCACCGGCACTGGACAGGAGGGATGGAGGGAGAGCCTCAGGGAAACAGCTGAAGGCTGCGCTGTATTAGGTTTCCCTGCATGGAGTTATCACTGAGGAGTGTACCGGCACTGGACAGGAGGGATGGAGAGAGCATCAGGGAAACAGCTGGGAGGCTGCACTGTATTTGGTTTCCCTGCATGGAGTTATCACTGAGGAGTGCACCGGCACTGGACAGGAGGGATGGAGAGAGAGCCTCAGGGAAACAGCTGGGAGGCTGCGCTGTATTAGGTTTCCCTGCATGGAGTTAGCACTGAGGAGTGCACCGGCACTGGACAGGAGGGATGGAGAGAGAGCCTCAGGGAAACAGCTGGGAGGCAGCGCTGTATTAGGTTTCCCTGCATGGAGTTAGCGCTGAGGAGTGCACCGGCACTGGACAGGAGGGATGGAGAGAGAGTCTCAGGGAAACAGCTGGGAGGCTGCGCTGTATTAGGTTTCCCTGCATGGAGTTAGCGCTGAGGAGTGCACCGGCACTGGACAGGAGGGATGGAGAGAGAGACTCGGGGAAACAGCTGGGAGGCTGCGCTGTATTTGGTTTCCCTGCATGGAGTTAGCACTGAGGAGTGCACCGGCACTGGACAGGAGGGATGGAGGGAGAGCCTCAGGGAAACAGCTGGGAGGCTGCACTGTATTAGGTTTCCCTGCATGGAGTTAGCGCTGAGGAGTGCACCGGCACTGGACAGGAGGGATGGAGAGAAGGCCTCAGGGAAACAGCTGGGAGGCTGCGCTGTATTAGGTTTCCCTGCATGGAGTTAGCGCTGAGGAGTGCACCGGCACTGGATAGGAGGGATGGAGAGAGAGCCTCAGGGAAACAGCTGGGAGGCTGCACTGTATTAGGTTTCCCTGCATGGAGTTATCACTGAGGAGTGCACCGGCACTGGATAGGAGGGATGGAGAGAGAGCCTCAGGGAAACAGCTGGGAGGCTGCACTGTATTAGGTTTCCCTGCATGGAGTTAGCGCTGAGGAGTGCACCGGCACTGGATAGGAGGGATGGAGAGAGAGCCTCAGGGAAACAGCTGGGAGGCTGCACTGTATTAGGTTTCCCTGCATGGAGTTAGCGCTGAGGAGTGCACCGGCACTGTACAGGAGGGATGGAGAGAGAGCCTCAGGGAAACAGCTGGGAGGCTGCGCTGTATTTGGTTTCCTGCATGGAGTTAGCGCTGAGGAGTGCACCGGCACTGGACAGGAGGGATGGAGAGAGAGCCTAAGGGAAACAGCTGGGAGGCTGCACTGTATTAGGTTTCCCTGCATGGAGTTAGCGCTGAGGAGTGCACCGGCACTGGATAGGAGGGATGGAGAGAGAGCCTCAGGGAAACAGCTGGGAGGCTGCACTGTATTAGGTTTCCCTGCATGGAGTTAGTGCTGAGGAGTGCACCGGCACTGGATAGGAGGGATGGAGAGAGAGCCTCAGGGAAACAGCTGGGAGGCTGCACTGTATTAGGTTTCCCTGCATGGAGTTAGCGCTGAGGAGTGCACCGGCACTGTACAGGAGGGATGGAGAGAGAGCCTCAGGGAAACAGCTGGGAGGCTGCGCTGTATTTGGTTTCCTGCATGGAGTTAGCGCTGAGGAGTGCACCGGCACTGGACAGGAGGGATGGAAAGAGAGCCTCAGGGAAACAGCTGGGAGGCTGCGCTGTATTAGGTTTCCCTGCATAGAGTTAGTGCTGAGGAGTGCACCGGCACTGTACAGGAGGGATGGAGAGAGAGAGCCTCAGGGAAACAGCTGGGAGGCTGCACTGTATTAGGTTTCCCTGCATGGAGTTAGCGCTGAGGAGTGCACCGGCACTGGACAGGAGGGATGGAGAGAGAGACTCAGGGAAACAGCTGGGAGGCTGCACTGTATTAGGTTTCCCTGCATGGAGTTAGCGCTGAGGAGTGCACCGGCACTGGACAGGAGGGATGGAGAGAGAGTCTCAGGGAAACAGCTGGGAGGCTGCGCTGTATTAGGTTTCCCTGCATGGAGTTAGCGCTGAGGAGTGCACCGGCACTGGACAGGAGGGATGGAGAGAGAGCCTCAGGGAAACAGCTGGGAGGCTGCACTGTATTAGGTTTCCCTGCATGGAGATAGTGCTGAGGAGTACACCGGCACTGGACAGGAGGGATGGAGAGAGAGTCTCAGGGAAACAGCTGGGAGGCTGCGCTGTATTAGGTTTCCCTGCATGGAGTTAGCGCTGAGGAGTGCACCGGCACTGGACAGGAGGGATGGAGAGAGAGCCTCGGGGAAACAGCTGGGACGCTGCACTGTATTAGGTTACCCTGCATGGAGTTAGCACTGAGGAGTGCACCGGCACTGGACAGGAGGGATGGAGGGAGAGCCTCAGGGAAACAGCTGGAGGCTGCGCTGTATTAGGTTTCCCTGCATGGAGTTATCACTGAGGAGTGTACCGGCACTGGACAGGAGGGATGGAGAGAGCATCAGGGAAACAGCTGGGAGGCTGCACTGTATTTGGTTTCCCTGCATGGACTTATCACTGAGGAGTGCACCGGCACTGGACAGGAGGGATGGAGAGAGAGCCTCAGGGAAACAGCTGGGAGGCTGCGCTGTATTAGGTTTCCCTGCATGGAGTTAGCACTGAGGAGTGCACCGGCACTGGACAGGAGGGATGGAGAGAGAGCCTCAGGGAAACAGCTGGGAGGCAGCGCTGTATTAGGTTTCCCTGCATGGAGTTAGCGCTGAGGAGTGCACCGGCACTGGACAGGAGGGATGGAGAGAGAGACTCAGGGAAACAGCTGGGAGGCTGCACTGTATTAGGTTTCCCTGCATGGAGTTAGCGCTGAGGAGTGCACCGGCACTGGACAGGAGGGATGGAGAGAGAGTCTCAGGGAAACAGCTGGGAGGCTGCGCTGTATTAGGTTTCCCTGCATGGAGTTAGCGCTGAGGAGTGCACCGGCACTGGACAGGAGGGATGGAGAGAGAGCCTCAGGGAAACAGCTGGGAGGCTGCACTGTATTAGGTTTCCCTGCATGGAGATAGTGCTGAGGAGTACACCGGCACTGGACAGGAGGGATGGAGAGAGAGTCTCAGGGAAACAGCTGGGAGGCTGCGCTGTATTAGGTTTCCCTGCATGGAGTTAGCGCTGAGGAGTGCACCGGCACTGGACAGGAGGGATGGAGAGAGAGCCTCGGGGAAACAGCTGGGACGCTGCACTGTATTAGGTTACCCTGCATGGAGTTAGCACTGAGGAGTGCACCGGCACTGGACAGGAGGGATGGAGGGAGAGCCTCAGGGAAACAGCTGGAGGCTGCGCTGTATTAGGTTTCCCTGCATGGAGTTATCACTGAGGAGTGTACCGGCACTGGACAGGAGGGATGGAGAGAGCCTCAGGGAAACAGCTGGGAGGCTGCACTGTATTTGGTTTCCCTGCATGGAGTTATCACTGAGGAGTGCACCGGCACTGGACAGGAGGGATGGAGAGAGAGCCTCAGGGAAACAGCTGGGAGGCTGCGCTGTATTAGGTTTCCCTGCATGGAGTTAGCGCTGAGGAGTGCACCGGCACTGGACAGGAGGGATGGAGAGAGAGACTCAGGGAAACAGCTGGGAGGCTGCACTGTATTAGGTTTCCCTGCATGGAGTTAGCGCTGAGGAGTGCACCGGCACTGGACAGGAGGGATGGAGAGAGAGTCTCAGGGAAACAGCTGGGAGGCTGCGCTGTATTAGGTTTCCCTGCATGGAGTTAGCGCTGAGGAGTGCACCGGCACTGGACAGGAGGGATGGAGAGAGAGCCTCAGGGAAACAGCTGGGAGGCTGCACTGTATTAGGTTTCCCTGCATGGAGATAGTGCTGAGGAGTACACCGGCACTGGACAGGAGGGATGGAGAGAGAGTCTCAGGGAAACAGCTGGGAGGCTGCGCTGTATTAGGTTTCCCTGCATGGAGTTAGCGCTGAGGAGTGCACCGGCACTGGACAGGAGGGATGGAGAGAGAGCCTCGGGGAAACAGCTGGGACGCTGCACTGTATTAGGTTACCCTGCATGGAGTTAGCACTGAGGAGTGCACCGGCACTGGACAGGAGGGATGGAGGGAGAGCCTCAGGGAAACAGCTGGAGGCTGCGCTGTATTAGGTTTCCCTGCATGGAGTTATCACTGAGGAGTGTACCGGCACTGGACAGGAGGGATGGAGAGAGCCTCAGGGAAACAGCTGGGAGGCTGCACTGTATTTGGTTTCCCTGCATGGAGTTATCACTGAGGAGTGCACCGGCACTGGACAGGAGGGATGGAGAGAGAGCCTCAGGGAAACAGCTGGGAGGCTGCGCTGTATTAGGTTTCCCTGCATGGAGTTAGCACTGAGGAGTGCACCGGCACTGGACAGGAGGGATGGAGAGAGAGCCTCAGGGAAACAGCTGGGAGGCAGCGCTGTATTAGGTTTCCCTGCATGGAGTTAGCGCTGTGTAGTGCACCGGCACTGGACAGGAGGGATGGAGAGAGAGTCTCAGGGAAACAGCTGGGAGGCTGCACTGTATTTGGTTTCCCTGCATGGAGTTAGCGCTGAGGAGTGCACCGGCACTGTACAGGAGGGATGGAGAGAGAGCCTCAGGGAAACAGCTGGGAGGCTGCGCTGTATTAGGTTTCCCTGCATGGAGTTAGCACTGAGGAGTGCACCGGCACTGGACAGGAGGGATGGAGAGAAGGCCTCAGGGAAACAGCTGTAGGCTGCACTGTATTAGGTTTCCCTGCATGGAGTTAGCACTGAGGAGTGCACCGGCACTGGACAGGAGGGATGGAGAGAAGGCCTCAGGTAAACAGCTGGGAGGCTGCGTTGTATTAGGTTTCCCTGCATGGAGTTAGCGCTGAGGAGTGCACCGGCACTGGACAGGAGGGATGGAGAGAGAGCCTCGGGGAAACAGCTGGGACGCTGCACTGTATTAGGTTACCCTGCATTGAGTTAGCACTGAGGAGTGCACCGGCACTGGACAGGAGGGATGGAGGGAGAGCCTCAGGGAAACAGCTGGAGGCTGCGCTGTATTAGGTTTCCCTGCATGGAGTTATCACTGAGGAGTGTACCGGCACTGGACAGGAGGGATGGAGAGAAGGCCTCAGGTAAACAGCTGGGAGGCTGCGTTGTATTAGGTTTCCCTGCATGGAGTTAGCACTGAGGAGTGCACCGGCACTGGACAGGAGGGATGGAGAGAGAGCCTCGGGGAAACAGCTGGGACGCTGCACTGTATTAGGTTACCCTGCATTGAGTTAGCACTGAGGAGTGCACCGGCACTGGACAGGAGGGATGGAGGGAGAGCCTCAGGGAAACAGCTGGAGGCTGCACTGTATTAGGTTTCCCTGCATGGAGTTAGCACTGAGGAGTGCACCGGCACTGGACAGGAGGGATGGAGAGAAGGCCTCAGGTAAACAGCTGGGAGGCTGCGTTGTATTAGGTTTCCCTGCATGGAGTTAGCACTGAGGAGTGCACCGGCACTGGACAGGAGGGATGGAGAGAGAGCCTCGGGGAAACAGCTGGGACGCTGCACTGTATTAGGTTACCCTGCATTGAGTTAGCACTGAGGAGTGCACCGGCACTGGACAGGAGGGATGGAGGGAGAGCCTCAGGGAAACAGCTGGAGGCTGCGCTGTATTAGGTTTCCCTGCATGGAGTTATCACTGAGGAGTGTACCGGCACTGGACAGGAGGGATGGAGAGAGCCTCAGGGAAACAGCTGGGAGGCTGCACTGTATTTGGTTTCCCTGCATGGAGTTAGCACTGAGGAGTGCACCGGCACTGGACAGGAGGGATGGAGAGAGAGCCTCAGGGAAACAGCTGGGAGGCAGCGCTGTATTAGGTTTCCCTGCATGGAGTTAGCGCTGAGGAGTGCACCGGCACTGGACAGGAGGGATGGAGAGAGAGTCTCAGGGAAACAGCTGGGAGGCTGCGCTGTATTAGGTTTCCCTGCATGGAGTTAGCGCTGAGGAGTGCACCGGCACTGGACAGGAGGGATGGAGAGAGCCTCAGGGAAACAGCTGGGAGGCTGCACTGTATTTGGTTTCCCTGCATGGAGTTAGCGCTGAGGAGTGCACCGGCACTGGACAGGAGGGATGAAGAGAGTCTCAGGGAAACAGCTGGGAGGCTGCACTGTATTAGGTTTCCCTGCATGGAGTTAGCGCTGAGGAGTGCACCGGCACTGGACAGAAGGGATGGAGAGAGAGCCTCAGGGAAACAGCTGGGAGGCTGCACTGTATTAGGTTTCCCTGCATGGAGTTAGCACTGAGGAGTGCACCGGCACTGGACAGGAGGGATGGAGAGAGCCTCAGGGAAACAGCTGGGAGGCTGCACTGTATTAGGTTTCTCTGCATGAAGTTAGCGCTGAGGAGTGCACCGGCACTGGACAGGAGGGATGGAGGGAGAGCCTCAGGGAAACAGCTGGAGGCTGCACTGTATTAGGTTTCCCTGCATGGAGTTAGCACTGAGGAGTGCACCGGCACTGGACAGGAGGGATGGAGAGAGAGCCTCGGGGAAACAGCTGGGACGCTGCACTGTATTAGGTTACCCTGCATGGAGTTAGCACTGAGGAGTGCACCGGCACTGGACAGGAGGGATGGAGGGAGAGCCTCAGGGAAACAGCTGAAGGCTGCGCTGTATTAGGTTTCCCTGCATGGAGTTATCACTGAGGAGTGTACCGGCACTGGACAGGAGGGATGGAGAGAGCATCAGGGAAACAGCTGGGAGGCTGCACTGTATTTGGTTTCCCTGCATGGAGTTATCACTGAGGAGTGCACCGGCACTGGACAGGAGGGATGGAGAGAGAGCCTCAGGGAAACAGCTGGGAGGCTGCGCTGTATTAGGTTTCCCTGCATGGAGTTAGCACTGAGGAGTGCACCGGCACTGGACAGGAGGGATGGAGAGAGAGCCTCAGGGAAACAGCTGGGAGGCAGCGCTGTATTAGGTTTCCCTGCATGGAGTTAGCGCTGAGGAGTGCACCGGCACTGGACAGGAGGGATGGAGAGAGAGTCTCAGGGAAACAGCTGGGAGGCTGCGCTGTATTAGGTTTCCCTGCATGGAGTTAGCGCTGAGGAGTGCACCGGCACTGGACAGGAGGGATGGAGAGAGAGACTCGGGGAAACAGCTGGGAGGCTGCGCTGTATTTGGTTTCCCTGCATGGAGTTAGCACTGAGGAGTGCACCGGCACTGGACAGGAGGGATGGAGGGAGAGCCTCAGGGAAACAGCTGGGAGGCTGCACTGTATTAGGTTTCCCTGCATGGAGTTAGCGCTGAGGAGTGCACCGGCACTGGACAGGAGGGATGGAGAGAAGGCCTCAGGGAAACAGCTGGGAGGCTGCGCTGTATTAGGTTTCCCTGCATGGAGTTAGCGCTGAGGAGTGCACCGGCACTGGATAGGAGGGATGGAGAGAGAGCCTCAGGGAAACAGCTGGGAGGCTGCACTGTATTAGGTTTCCCTGCATGGAGTTATCACTGAGGAGTGCACCGGCACTGGATAGGAGGGATGGAGAGAGAGCCTCAGGGAAACAGCTGGGAGGCTGCACTGTATTAGGTTTCCCTGCATGGAGTTAGCGCTGAGGAGTGCACCGGCACTGGATAGGAGGGATGGAGAGAGAGCCTCAGGGAAACAGCTGGGAGGCTGCACTGTATTAGGTTTCCCTGCATGGAGTTAGCGCTGAGGAGTGCACCGGCACTGTACAGGAGGGATGGAGAGAGAGCCTCAGGGAAACAGCTGGGAGGCTGCGCTGTATTTGGTTTCCTGCATGGAGTTAGCGCTGAGGAGTGCACCGGCACTGGACAGGAGGGATGGAAAGAGAGCCTCAGGGAAACAGCTGGGAGGCTGCGCTGTATTAGGTTTCCCTGCATAGAGTTAGTGCTGAGGAGTGCACCGGCACTGTACAGGAGGGATGGAGAGAGAGAGCCTCAGGGAAACAGCTGGGAGGCTGCACTGTATTAGGTTTCCCTGCATGGAGTTAGCGCTGAGGAGTGCACCGGCACTGGACAGGAGGGATGGAGAGAGAGACTCAGGGAAACAGCTGGGAGGCTGCACTGTATTAGGTTTCCCTGCATGGAGTTAGCGCTGAGGAGTGCACCGGCACTGGACAGGAGGGATGGAGAGAGAGTCTCAGGGAAACAGCTGGGAGGCTGCGCTGTATTAGGTTTCCCTGCATGGAGTTAGCGCTGAGGAGTGCACCGGCACTGGACAGGAGGGATGGAGAGAGAGCCTCAGGGAAACAGCTGGGAGGCTGCACTGTATTAGGTTTCCCTGCATGGAGATAGTGCTGAGGAGTACACCGGCACTGGACAGGAGGGATGGAGAGAGAGTCTCAGGGAAACAGCTGGGAGGCTGCGCTGTATTAGGTTTCCCTGCATGGAGTTAGCGCTGAGGAGTGCACCGGCACTGGACAGGAGGGATGGAGAGAGAGCCTCGGGGAAACAGCTGGGACGCTGCACTGTATTAGGTTACCCTGCATGGAGTTAGCACTGAGGAGTGCACCGGCACTGGACAGGAGGGATGGAGGGAGAGCCTCAGGGAAACAGCTGGAGGCTGCGCTGTATTAGGTTTCCCTGCATGGAGTTATCACTGAGGAGTGTACCGGCACTGGACAGGAGGGATGGAGAGAGCCTCAGGGAAACAGCTGGGAGGCTGCACTGTATTTGGTTTCCCTGCATGGAGTTATCACTGAGGAGTGCACCGGCACTGGACAGGAGGGATGGAGAGAGAGCCTCAGGGAAACAGCTGGGAGGCTGCGCTGTATTAGGTTTCCCTGCATGGAGTTAGCACTGAGGAGTGCACCGGCACTGGACAGGAGGGATGGAGAGAGAGCCTCAGGGAAACAGCTGGGAGGCAGCGCTGTATTAGGTTTCCCTGCATGGAGTTAGCGCTGAGTAGTGCACCGGCACTGGACAGGAGGGATGGAGAGAGAGTCTCAGGGAAACAGCTGGGAGGCTGCGCTGTATTAGGTTTCCCTGCATGGAGTTAGCGCTGAGGAGTGCACCGGCACTGGACAGGAGGGATGGAGAGAGAGACTCGGGGAAACAGCTGGGAGGCTGCGCTGTATTTGGTTTCCCAGCATGGAGTTAGCACTGAGGAGTGCACCGGCACTGGACAGGAGGGATGGAGGGAGAGCCTCAGGGAAACAGCTGGGAGGCTGCACTGTATTAGGTTTCCCTGCATGGAGTTAGCGCTGAGGAGTGCACCGGCACTGGATAGGAGGGATGGAGAGAGCCTCAGGGAAACAGCTGGGAGTCTGCACTGTATTAGGTTTCCCTGCATGGAGTTAGCACTGAGGAGTGCACCGGCACTGGACAGGAGGGATGGAGAGAGAGACTCGGGGAAACAGCTGGGAGGCTGCACTGTATTAGGTTACCCTGCATGGAGTTAGCGCTGAGAAGTGCACCGGCACTGGACAGGAGGGATGGAGAGAGAGCCTCAGGGAAACAGCAGGAAGGCTGCACTGTATTAGGTTTCCTGCATGGAGTTAGTGGTGAGGAGTGCACCGGCACTGGACAGGAGGGATGTAGAGAGCCTCAGGGAAACAGCTGGGAGGCTGCACTGTATTAGGTTTCCCTGCATGGAGTTAGTGGTGAGGAGTGCACCGGCACTGGACAGGAGGGATGGAGAGAGAGCCTCAGGGAAACAGCTGGGAGGCTGCGCTGTATTAGGTTTCCCTGCATGGAGTTAGCGCTGAGGAGTGCACCGGCACTGGATAGGAGGGATGGAGAGAGAGCCTCAGGGAAACAGCTGGGAGGCTGCACTGTATTAGGTTTCTCTGCATGGAGTTACTGTTGAGGAGCGCACCGGCACTGGACAGGAGGGATGGAGATAGAGCCTCAGGGAAACAGCTGGGAGGCTGCGCTGTATTAGGTTTCCCTGCATGGAGTTAGCGCTGAGGAGTGCACCGGCACTGGACAGGAGGGATGGAGAGAGAGCCTCAGGGAAACAGCTGGAGGCTGCACTGTATTAGGTTTCCTGCATGGAGGTAGCGCTGAGGAGTGCACCGGCACTGGACAGGAGGGATGGAGAGAGCCTCGGGGAAACAGCTGGGAGTCTGCACTGTATTTGGTTTCTCTGCATGGAGTTAGCACTGAGGAGTGCACCGGCACTGGACAGGAGGGATGGAGAGAGAGCCTCAGGGAAACAGCTGAGAGTCTGCATTGTATTTGGTTTCTCTGCATGGAGTTAGCACTGAGGAGTGCACCGGCACTGGACAGCAGGGATGGAGAGAGAGCCTCAGGGAAACAGCTGGGAGTCTGCACTGTATTAGGTTTCCCTGCATGGAGTTAGCGCTGAGGAGTGCACCGGCACTGGACAGGAGGGATGGAGAGAGCCTCAGGGAAACAGCTGGGAGGCTGCGCTGTATTAGGTTTCCCTGCATGGAGTTAGCGCTGAGGAGTGCACCGGCACTGGACAGGAGGGATGGAGAGAGCCTCAGGGAAACAGCTGGGAGTCTGCACTGTATTAGGTTTCCTGCATGGAGGTAGCGCTGAGGAGTGCACCGGCACTGGACAGGAGGGATGGAGAGAGAGCCTCAGGGAAACAGCTGGGAGGCTGCACTGTATTTGGTTTCTCTGCATGGAGTTAGCACTGAGGAGTGCACCGTCACTGGACAGGAGGGATGGAGAGAGAGCCTCAGGGAAACAGCTGGGAGGCTGTGCTGTATTAGGTTTCCCTGCATGGAGTTGGTGCTGAGGAGTGCACCGGCACTGGACAGGAGGGATGGAGAGAGAGCCTCAGGGAAACAGCTGGGAGGCTGCACTGTATTAGGTTTCCCTGCATGGAGTTAGCGCTGAGGAGTGCACCGGCACTGGACAGGAGGGATGGAGAGAGAGACTCAGGGAAACAGCTGGGAGGCTGCACTGTATTAGGTTTCCCTGCATGGAGTTAGCACTGAGGAGTGCACCGGCACTGGACAGGAGGGATGGAGAGAGCCTCAGGGAAACAGCTGGGAGGCTGCACTGTATTAGGTTTCTCTGCATGGAGTTAGCGCTGAGGAGTGCACCGGCACTGGACAGGAGGGATGGAGGGAGAGCCTCAGGGAAACAGCTGGAGGCTGCACTGTATTAGGTTTCCCTGCATGGAGTTAGCACTGAGGAGTGCACCGGCACTGGACAGGAGGGATGGAGAGAGAGCCTCGGGGAAACAGCTGGGACGCTGCACTGTATTAGGTTACCCTGCATGGAGTTAGCACTGAGGAGTGCACCGGCACTGGACAGGAGGGATGGAGGGAGAGCCTCAGGGAAACAGCTGGAGGCTGCGCTGTATTAGGTTTCCCTGCATGGAGTTATCACTGAGGAGTGTACCGGCACTGGACAGGAGGGATGGAGAGAGCCTCAGGGAAACAGCTGGGAGGCTGCACTGTATTAGGTTTCTCTGCATGGAGTTAGCGCTGAGGAGTGCACCGGCACTGGACAGGAGGGATGGAGGGAGAGCTTCAGGGAAACAGCTGGAGGCTGCACTGTATTAGGTTTCCCTGCATGGAGTTAGCACTGAGGAGTGCACCGGCACTGGACAGGAGGGATGGAGAGAGAGCCTCGGGGAAACAGCTGGGACGCTGCACTGTATTAGGTTACCCTGCATGGAGTTAGCACTGAGGAGTGCACCGGCACTGGACAGGAGGGATGGAGGGAGAGCCTCAGGGAAACAGCTGGAGGCTGCGCTGTATTAGGTTTCCCTGCATGGAGTTATCACTGAGGAGTGTACCGGCACTGGACAGGAGGGATGGAGAGAGCCTCAGGGAAACAGCTGGGAGGCTGCACTGTATTTGGTTTCCCTGCATGGAGTTATCACTGAGGAGTGCACCGGCACTGGACAGGAGGGATGGAGAGAGAGCCTCAGGGAAACAGCTGGGAGGCTGCGCTGTATTAGGTTTCCCTGCATGGAGTTAGCACTGAGGAGTGCACCGGCACTGGACAGGAGGGATGGAGAGAGAGCCTCAGGGAAACAGCTGGGAGGCAGCGCTGTATTAGGTTTCCCTGCATGGACTTAGCGCTGAGGAGTGCACCGGCACTGGACAGGAGGGATGGAGAGAGAGTCTCAGGGAAACAGCTGGGAGGCTGCGCTGTATTAGGTTTCCCTGCATGGAGTTAGCGCTGAGGAGTGCACCGGCACTGGACAGGAGGGATGGAGAGAGCCTCAGGGAAACAGCTGGGAGGCTGCACTGTATTTGGTTTCCCTGCATGGAGTTAGCGCTGAGGAGTGCACCGGCACTGGACAGGAGGGATGGAGAGAGCCTCAGGGAAACAGCTGGGAGGCTGCACTGTATTAGGTTTCCCTGCATGGAGTTAGCGCTGAGGAGTGCACCGGCACTGGACAGGAGGGATGGAGAGAGAGCCTCAGGGAAACAGCTGGGAGGCTGCACTGTATTAGGTTTCCCTGCATGGAGTTAGCACTGAGGAGTGCACCGGCACTGGACAGGAGGGATGGAGAGAGCCTCAGGGAAACAGCTGGGAGGCTGCACTGTATTAGGTTTCTCTGCATGGAGTTAGCGCTGAGGAGTGCACCGGCACTGGACAGGAGGGATGGAGAGAGAGCCTCAGGGAAACAGCTGGGAGGCTGCGCTGTATTAGGTTTCCCTGCATGGAGGTAGCGCTGAGGAGTGCACCGGCACTGGACAGGAGGGATGGAGAGAGAGCCTCAGGGAAACAGCTGGGAGGCTGCACTGTATTAGGTTTCCCTGCATGGAGTTAGCGCTGAGGAGTGCACCGGCACTGGACAGGAGGGATGGAGAGAGAGCATCAGAGAAACAGCTGGGAGGCTGCACTGTATTACGTTTCCCTGCATGGAGTTAGCGCTGAGGAGTGCACCGGCACTGGACAGGAGGGATGGAGAGAGCCTCAGGGAAACAGCTGGGAGGCTGCACTGTATTTGGTTTCCCTGCATGGAGTTAGCGCTGAGGAGTGCACCGGCACTGGACAGGAGGGATGGAGGGAGAGCCTCAGGGAAACAGCTGGGAGGCTGCACTGTATTAGGTTTCCCTGCATGGAGTTAGCACTGAGGAGTGCACCGGCACTGGGCAGGAGGGATGGAGAGAGAGCCTCAGGGAAACAGCTGGGAGGCTGCACTGTATTAGGTTTCCTGCATGGAGGTAGCGCTGAGGAGTGCACCGGCACTGGACAGGAGGGATGGAGAGAGCCTCAGGGAAACAGCTGGGAGGCTGCGCTGTATTAGGTTTCCCTGCATGGAGTTATCACTGAGGAGTGCACCGGCACTGGATAGGAGGGATGGAGAGAGCCTCAGGGAAACAGCTGGGAGTCTGCACTGTATTAGGTTTCCCTGCATGGAGTTAGCACTGAGGAGTGCACCGGCACTGGACAGGAGGGATGGAGAGAGAGACTCGGGGAAACAGCTGGGAGGCTGCACTGTATTAGGTTACCCTGCATGGAGTTAGCGCTGAGAAGTGCACCGGCACTGGACAGGAGGGATGGAGAGAGAGCCTCAGGGAAACAGCAGGAAGGCTGCACTGTATTAGGTTTCCTGCATGGAGTTAGTGGTGAGGAGTGCACCGGCACTGGACAGGAGGGATGTAGAGAGCCTCAGGGAAACAGCTGGGAGGCTGCACTGTATTAGGTTTCCCTGCATGGAGTTAGTGGTGAGGAGTGCACCGGCACTGGACAGGAGGGATGGAGAGAGAGCCTCAGGGAAACAGCTGGGAGGCTGCGCTGTATTAGGTTTCCCTGCATGGAGTTAGCGCTGAGGAGTGCACCGGCACTGGATAGGAGGGATGGAGAGAGAGCCTCAGGGAAACAGCTGGGAGGCTGCACTGTATTAGGTTTCTCTGCATGGAGTTACTGCTGAGGAGCGCACCGGCACTGGACAGGAGGGATGGAGAGAGAGCCTCAGGGAAACAGCTGGGAGGCTGCGCTGTATTAGGTTTCCCTGCATGGAGTTAGCGCTGAGGAGTGCACCGGCACTGGACAGGAGGGATGGAGAGAGAGCCTCAGGGAAACAGCTGGAGGCTGCACTGTATTAGGTTTCCTGCATGGAGGTAGCGCTGAGGAGTGCACCGGCACTGGACAGGAGGGATGGAGAGAGCCTCGGGGAAACAGCTGGGAGTCTGCACTGTATTTGGTTTCTCTGCATGGAGTTAGCACTGAGGAGTGCACCGGCACTGGACAGGAGGGATGGAGAGAGAGCCTCAGGGAAACAGCTGAGAGTCTGCATTGTATTTGGTTTCTCTGCATGGAGTTAGCACTGAGGAGTGCACCGGCACTGGACAGGAGGGATGGAGAGAGAGCCTCAGGGAAACAGCTGGGAGTCTGCACTGTATTAGGTTTCCCTGCATGGAGTTAGCGCTGAGGAGTGCACCGGCACTGGACAGGAGGGATGGAGAGAGCCTCAGGGAAACAGCTGGGAGGCTGCGCTGTATTAGGTTTCCCTGCATGGAGTTAGCGCTGAGGAGTGCACCGGCACTGGACAGGAGGGATGGAGAGAGCCTCAGGGAAACAGCTGGGAGTCTGCACTGTATTAGGTTTCCTGCATGGAGGTAGCGCTGAGGAGTGCACCGGCACTGGACAGGAGGGATGGAGAGAGAGCCTCAGGGAAACAGCTGGGAGGCTGCACTGTATTTGGTTTCTCTGCATGGAGTTAGCACTGAGGAGTGCACCGTCACTGGACAGGAGGGATGGAGAGAGAGCCTCAGGGAAACAGCTGGGAGGCTGTGCTGTATTAGGTTTCCCTGCATGGAGTTGGTGCTGAGGAGTGCACCGGCACTGGACAGGAGGGATGGAGAGAGAGCCTCAGGGAAACAGCTGGGAGGCTGCGCTGTATTAGGTTTCCCTGCATGGAGTTAGCACTGAGGAGTGCACCGGCACTGGACAGGAGGGATGGAGAGAGAGCCTCAGGGAAACAGCTGGGAGGCAGCGCTGTATTAGGTTTCCCTGCATGGACTTAGCGCTGAGGAGTGCACCGGCACTGGATAGGAGGGATGGAGAGAGAGCCTCAGGGAAACAGCTGGGAGGCTGCACTGTATTAGGTTTCCCTGCATGGAGTTAGCGCTGAGGAGTGCACCGGCACTGGACAGGAGGGATGGAGAGAGCCTCAGGGAAACAGCTGGGAGGCTGCACTGTATTAGGTTTCTCTGCATGGAGTTAGCGCTGAGGAGTGCACCGGCACTGGACAGGAGGGATGGAGAGAGAGCCTCAGGGAAACAGCTGGGAGGCTGCACTGTATTAGGTTTCCCTGCATGGAGTTAGCACTGAGGAGTGCACCGGCACTGGACAGGAGGGATGGAGAGAGCCTCAGGGAAACAGCTGGGAGGCTGCACTGTATTAGGTTTCTCTGCATGGAGTTAGCGCTGAGGAGTGCACCGGCACTGGACAGGAGGGATGGAGAGAGAGCCTCAGGGAAACAGCTGGGAGGCTGCGCTGTATTAGGTTTCCCTGCATGGAGTTAGCGCTGAGGAGTGCACCGGCACTGGACAGGAGGGATGGAGAGAGAGACTCGGGGAAACAGCTGGGAGGCTGCACTGTATTAGGTTTCCCTGCATGGAGTTAGCACTGAGGAGTGCACCGGCACTGGACAGGAGGGATGGAGAGAGAGACTCGGGGAAACAGCTGGGAGGCTGCACTGTATTAGGTTACCCTGCATGGAGTTAGCGCTGAGAAGTGCACCGGCACTGGACAGGAGGGATGGAGAGAGAGCCTCAGGGAAACAGCAGGAAGGCTGCACTGTATTAGGTTTCCTGCATGGAGTTAGTGGTGAGGAGTGCACCGGCACTGGACAGGAGGGATGTAGAGAGCCTCAGGGAAACAGCTGGGAGGCTGCACTGTATTAGGTTTCCCTGCATGGAGTTAGTGGTGAGGAGTGCACCGGCACTGGACAGGAGGGATGGAGAGAGAGCCTCAGGGAAACAGCTGGGAGGCTGCGCTGTATTAGGTTTCCCTGCATGGAGTTAGCGCTGAGGAGTGCACCGGCACTGGATAGGAGGGATGGAGAGAGAGCCTCAGGGAAACAGCTGGGAGGCTGCACTGTATTAGGTTTCTCTGCATGGAGTTACTGCTGAGGAGCGCACCGGCACTGGACAGGAGGGATGGAGAGAGAGCCTCAGGGAAACAGCTGGGAGGCTGCGCTGTATTAGGTTTCCCTGCATGGAGTTAGCGCTGAGGAGTGCACCGGCACTGGACAGGAGGGATGGAGAGAGAGCCTCAGGGAAACAGCTGGAGGCTGCACTGTATTAGGTTTCCTGCATGGAGGTAGCGCTGAGGAGTGCACCGGCACTGGACAGGAGGGATGGAGAGAGCCTCGGGGAAACAGCTGGGAGTCTGCACTGTATTTGGTTTCTCTGCATGGAGTTAGCACTGAGGAGTGCACCGGCACTGGACAGGAGGGATGGAGAGAGAGCCTCAGGGAAACAGCTGAGAGTCTGCATTGTATTTGGTTTCTCTGCATGGAGTTAGCACTGAGGAGTGCACCGGCACTGGACAGGAGGGATGGAGAGAGAGCCTCAGGGAAACAGCTGGGAGTCTGCACTGTATTAGGTTTCCCTGCATGGAGTTAGCGCTGAGGAGTGCACCGGCACTGGACAGGAGGGATGGAGAGAGCCTCAGGGAAACAGCTGGGAGGCTGCGCTGTATTAGGTTTCCCTGCATGGAGTTAGCGCTGAGGAGTGCACCGGCACTGGACAGGAGGGATGGAGAGAGCCTCAGGGAAACAGCTGGGAGTCTGCACTGTATTAGGTTTCCTGCATGGAGGTAGCGCTGAGGAGTGCACCGGCACTGGACAGGAGGGATGGAGAGAGAGCCTCAGGGAAACAGCTGGGAGGCTGCACTGTATTTGGTTTCTCTGCATGGAGTTAGCACTGAGGAGTGCACCGTCACTGGACAGGAGGGATGGAGAGAGAGCCTCAGGGAAACAGCTGGGAGGCTGTGCTGTATTAGGTTTCCCTGCATGGAGTTGGTGCTGAGGAGTGCACCGGCACTGGACAGGAGGGATGGAGAGAGAGCCTCAGGGAAACAGCTGGGAGGCTGCGCTGTATTAGGTTTCCCTGCATGGAGTTAGCACTGAGGAGTGCACCGGCACTGGACAGGAGGGATGGAGAGAGAGCCTCAGGGAAACAGCTGGGAGGCAGCGCTGTATTAGGTTTCCCTGCATGGACTTAGCGCTGAGGAGTGCACCGGCACTGGATAGGAGGGATGGAGAGAGAGCCTCAGGGAAACAGCTGGGAGGCTGCACTGTATTAGGTTTCCCTGCATGGAGTTAGCGCTGAGGAGTGCACCGGCACTGGACAGGAGGGATGGAGAGAGCCTCAGGGAAACAGCTGGGAGGCTGCACTGTATTAGGTTTCTCTGCATGGAGTTAGCGCTGAGGAGTGCACCGGCACTGGACAGGAGGGATGGAGAGAGAGCCTCAGGGAAACAGCTGGGAGGCTGCACTGTATTAGGTTTCCCTGCATGGAGTTAGCACTGAGGAGTGCACCGGCACTGGACAGGAGGGATGGAGAGAGCCTCAGGGAAACAGCTGGGAGGCTGCACTGTATTAGGTTTCTCTGCATGGAGTTAGCGCTGAGGAGTGCACCGGCACTGGACAGGAGGGATGGAGAGAGAGCCTCAGGGAAACAGCTGGGAGGCTGCGCTGTATTAGGTTTCCCTGCATGGAGTTAGCGCTGAGGAGTGCACCGGCACTGGACAGGAGGGATGGAGAGAGAGCCTCAGGGAAACAGCTGGGAGGCTGCACTGTATTAGGTTTCCCTGCATGGAGTTAGCGCTGAGGAGTGCACCGGCACTGGACAGGAGGGATGGAGAGAGAGCATCAGAGAAACAGCTGGGAGGCTGCACTGTATTACGTTTCCCTGCATGGAGTTAGCGCTGAGGAGTGCACCGGCACTGGACAGGAGGGATGGAGAGAGCCTCAGGGAAACAGCTGGGAGGCTGCACTGTATTTGGTTTCCCTGCATGGAGTTAGCGCTGAGGAGTACACCGGCACTGGACAGGAGGGATGGAGGGAGAGCCTCAGGGAAACAGCTGGGAGGCTGCACTGTATTAGGTTTCCCTGCATGGAGTTAGCACTGAGGAGTGCACCGGCACTGGGCAGGAGGGATGGAGAGAGAGCCTCAGGGAAACAGCTGGGAGGCTGCACTGTATTAGGTTTCCTGCATGGAGGTAGCGCTGAGGAGTGCACCGGCACTGGACAGGAGGGATGGAGAGAGCCTCAGGGAAACAGCTGGGAGGCTGCGCTGTATAAGGTTTCCCTGCATGGAGTTATCACTGAGGAGTGCACCGGCACTGGATAGGAGGGATGGAGAGAGCCTCAGGGAAACAGCTGGGAGTCTGCACTGTATTAGGTTTCCCTGCATGGAGTTAGCACTGAGAAGTGCACCGGCACTGGACAGGAGGGATGGAGAGAGAGACTCGGGGAAACAGCTGGGAGGCTGCACTGTATTAGGTTACCCTGCATGGAGTTAGCGCTGAGAAGTGCACCGGCACTGGACAGGAGGGATGGAGAGAGAGCCTCAGGGAAACAGCAGGAAGGCTGCACTGTATTAGGTTTCCTGCATGGAGTTAGTGGTGAGGAGTGCACCGGCACTGGACAGGAGGGATGTAGAGAGCCTCAGGGAAACAGCTGGGAGGCTGCACTGTATTAGGTTTCCCTGCATGGAGTTAGTGGTGAGGAGTGCACCGGCACTGGACAGGAGGGATGGAGAGAGAGCCTCAGGGAAACAGCTGGGAGGCTGCGCTGTATTAGGTTTCCCTGCATGGAGTTAGCGCTGAGGAGTGCACCGGCACTGGATAGGAGGGATGGAGAGAGAGCCTCAGGGAAACAGCTGGGAGGCTGCACTGTATTAGGTTTCTCTGCATGGAGTTACTGCTGAGGAGCGCACCGGCACTGGACAGGAGGGATGGAGATAGAGCCTCAGGGAAACAGCTGGGAGGCTGCGCTGTATTAGGTTTCCCTGCATGGAGTTAGCGCTGAGGAGTGCACCGGCACTGGACAGGAGGGATGGAGAGAGAGCCTCAGGGAAACAGCTGGAGGCTGCACTGTATTAGGTTTCCTGCATGGAGGTAGCGCTGAGGAGTGCACCGGCACTGGACAGGAGGGATGGAGAGAGCCTCGGGGAAACAGCTGGGAGTCTGCACTGTATTTGGTTTCTCTGCATGGAGTTAGCACTGAGGAGTGCACCGGCACTGGACAGGAGGGATGGAGAGAGAGCCTCAGGGAAACAGCTGAGAGTCTGCATTGTATTTGGTTTCTCTGCATGGAGTTAGCGCTGAGGAGTGCACCGGCACTGGACAGGAGGGATGGAGAGAGCCTCAGCGAAACAGCTGGGAAGCTGCGCTGTATTAGGTTTCCCTGCATGGAGTTAGCGCTGAGGAGTGCACCGGCACTGGACAGGAGAGTGGGAGAGAGAGCCTCAGGGAAACAGCTGGGAGGCTGCACTGTATTAGGTTTCCCTGCATGGACTTAGCGCTGAGGAGTGCACCGGCACTGGACAGGAGGGATGGAGAGAGAGTCTCAGGGAAACAGCTGGGAGGCTGCGCTGTATTAGGTTTCCCTGCATGGAGTTAGCGCTGAGGAGTGCACCGGCACTGGACAGGAGGGATGGAGAGAGCCTCAGGGAAACAGCTGGGAGGCTGCACTGTATTTGGTTTCCCTGCATGGAGTTAGCGCTGAGGAGTGCACCGGCACTGGACAGGAGGGATGGAGAGAGCCTCAGGGAAACAGCTGGGAGGCTGCACTGTATTAGGTTTCCCTGCATGGAGTTAGCGCTGAGGAGTGCACCGGCACTGGACAGGAGGGATGGAGAGAGAGCCTCAGGGAAACAGCTGGGAGGCTGCACTGTATTAGGTTTCCCTGCATGGAGTTAGCACTGAGGAGTGCACCGGCACTGGACAGGAGGGATGGAGAGAGCCTCAGGGAAACAGCTGGGAGGCTGCACTGTATTAGGTTTCTCTGCATGGAGTTAGCGCTGAGGAGTGCACCGGCACTGGACAGGAGGGATGGAGAGAGAGCCTCAGGGAAACAGCTGGGAGGCTGCGCTGTATTAGGTTTCCCTGCATGGAGGTAGCGCTGAGGAGTGCACCGGCACTGGACAGGAGGGATGGAGGGAGAGCCTCAGGGAAACAGCTGGGAGGCTGCACTGTATTAGGTTTCCCTGCATGGAGTTAGCGCTGAGGAGTGCACCGGCACTGGACAGGAGGGATGGAGAGAGAGCATCAGAGAAACAGCTGGGAGGCTGCACTGTATTACGTTTCCCTGCATGGAGTTAGCGCTGAGGAGTGCACCGGCACTGGACAGGAGGGATGGAGAGAGCCTCAGGGAAACAGCTGGGAGGCTGCACTGTATTTGGTTTCCCTGCATGGAGTTAGCGCTGAGGAGTGCACCGGCACTGGACAGGAGGGATGGAGGGAGAGCCTCAGGGAAACAGCTGGGAGGCTGCACTGTATTAGGTTTCCCTGCATGGAGTTAGCACTGAGGAGTGCACCGGCACTGGGCAGGAGGGATGGAGAGAGAGCCTCAGGGAAACAGCTGGGAGGCTGCACTGTATTAGGTTTCCTGCATGGAGGTAGCGCTGAGGAGTGCACCGGCACTGGACAGGAGGGATGGAGAGAGCCTCAGGGAAACAGCTGGGAGGCTGCGCTGTATTAGGTTTCCCTGCATGGAGTTATCACTGAGGAGTGCACCGGCACTGGATAGGAGGGATGGAGAGAGCCTCAGGGAAACAGCTGGGAGTCAGCACTGTATTAGGTTTCCCTGCATGGAGTTAGCACTGAGGAGTGCACCGGCACTGGACAGGAGGGATGGAGAGAGAGACTCGGGGAAACAGCTGGGAGGCTGCACTGTATTAGGTTACCCTGCATGGAGTTAGCGCTGAGAAGTGCACCGGCACTGGACAGGAGGGATGGAGAGAGAGCCTCAGGGAAACAGCAGGAAGGCTGCACTGTATTAGGTTTCCTGCATGGAGTTAGTGGTGAGGAGTGCACCGGCACTGGACAGGAGGGATGTAGAGAGCCTCAGGGAAACAGCTGGGAGGCTGCACTGTATTAGGTTTCCCTGCATGGAGTTAGTGGTAAGGAGTGCACCGGCACTGGACAGGAGGGATGGAGAGAGAGCCTCAGGGAAACAGCTGGGAGGCTGCGCTGTATTAGGTTTCCCTGCATGGAGTTAGCACTGAGGAGTGCACCGGCACTGGATAGGAGGGATGGAGAGAGAGCCTCAGGGAAACAGCTGGGAGGCTGCACTGTATTAGGTTTCTCTGCATGGAGTTACTGCTGAGGAGCGCACCGGCACTGGACAGGAGGGATGGAGATAGAGCCTCAGGGAAACAGCTGGGAGGCTGCGCTGTATTAGGTTTCCCTGCATGGAGTTAGCGCTGAGGAGTGCACCGGCACTGGACAGGAGGGATGGAGAGAGAGCCTCAGGGAAACAGCTGGAGGCTGCACTGTATTAGGTTTCCTGCATGGAGGTAGCGCTGAGGAGTGCACCGGCACTGGACAGGAGGGATGGAGAGAGCCTCGGGGAAACAGCTGGGAGTCTGCACTGTATTTGGTTTCTCTGCATGGAGTTAGCACTGAGGAGTGCACCGGCACTGGACAGGAGGGATGGAGAGAGAGCCTCAGGGAAACAGCTGAGAGTCTGCATTGTATTTGGTTTCTCTGCATGGAGTTAGCACTGAGGAGTGCACCGGCACTGGACAGGAGGGATGGAGAGAGAGCCTCAGGGAAACAGCTGGGAGTCTGCACTGTATTAGGTTTCCCTGCATGGAGTTAGCGCTGAGGAGTGCACCGGCACTGGACAGGAGGGATGGAGAGAGCCTCAGGGAAACAGCTGGGAGGCTGCGCTGTATTAGGTTTCCCTGCATGGAGTTAGCGCTGAGGAGTGCACGGCACTGGACAGGAGGGATGGAGAGAGCCTCAGGGAAACAGCTGGGAGTCTGCACTGTATTAGGTTTCCTGCATGGAGGTAGCGCTGAGGAGTGCACCGGCACTGGACAGGAGGGATGGAGAGAGAGCCTCAGGGAAACAGCTGGGAGGCTGCACTGTATTTGGTTTCTCTGCATGGAGTTAGCACTGAGGAGTGCACCGTCACTGGACAGGAGGGATGGAGAGAGAGCCTCAGGGAAACAGCTGGGAGGCTGTGCTGTATTAGGTTTCCCTGCATGGAGTTGGTGCTGAGGAGTGCACCGGCAATGGACAGGAGGGATGGAGAGAGAGCCTCAGGGAAACAGCTGGGAGGCTGCGCTGTATTAGGTTTCCCTGCATGGAGTTAGCACTGAGGAGTGCACCGGCACTGGACAGGAGGGATGGAGAGAGAGCCTCAGGGAAACAGCTGGGAGGCAGCGCTGTATTAGGTTTCCCTGCATGGACTTAGCGCTGAGGAGTGCACCGGCACTGGATAGGAGGGATGGAGAGAGAGCCTCAGGGAAACAGCTGGGAGGCTGCACTGTATTAGGTTTCCCTGCATGGAGTTAGCGCTGAGGAGTGCACCGGCACTGGACAGGAGGGATGGAGAGAGCCTCAGGGAAACAGCTGGGAGGCTGCACTGTATTTGGTTTCCCTGCATGGAGTTAGCGCTGAGGAGTGCACCGGCACTGGACAGGAGGGATGGAGAGAGCCTCAGGGAAACAGCTGGGAGGCTGCACTGTATTAGGTTTCCCTGCATGGAGTTAGCGCTGAGGAGTGCACCGGCACTGGACAGGAGGGATGGAGAGAGAGCCTCAGGGAAACAGCTGGGAGGCTGCACTGTATTAGGTTTCCCTGCATGGAGTTAGCACTGAGGAGTGCACCGGCACTGGACAGGAGGGATGGAGAGAGCCTCAGGGAAACAGCTGGGAGGCTGCACTGTATTAGGTTTCTCTGCATGGAGTTAGCGCTGAGGAGTGCACCGGCACTGGACAGGAGGGATGGAGTGAGAGCCTCAGGGAAACAGCTGGGAGGCTGCGCTGTATTAGGTTTCCCTGCATGGAGGTAGCGCTGAGGAGTGCACCGGCACTGGACAGGAGGGATGGAGAGAGAGCCTCAGGGAAACAGCTGGGAGGCTGCACTGTATTAGGTTTCCCTGCATGGAGTTAGCGCTGAGGAGTGCACCGGCACTGGACAGGAGGGATGGAGGGAGAGCCTCAGGGAAACAGCTGGGAGGCTGCGCTGTATTAGGTTTCCCTGCATGGAGTTATCACTGAGGAGTGCACCGGCACTGGATAGGAGGGATGGAGAGAGCCTCAGGGAAACAGCTGGGAGTCTGCACTGTATTAGGTTTCCCTGCATGGAGTTAGCACTGAGGAGTGCACCGGCACTGGACAGGAGGGATGGAGAGAGAGACTCGGGGAAACAGCTGGGAGGCTGCACTGTATTAGGTTACCCTGCATGGAGTTAGCGCTGAGAAGTGCACCGGCACTGGACAGGAGGGATGGAGAGAGAGCCTCAGGGAAACAGCTGGAAGGCTGCACTGTATTAGGTTTCCTGCATGGAGTTAGTGGTGAGGAGTGCACCGGCACTGGACAGGAGGGATGTAGAGAGCCTCAGGGAAACAGCTGGGAGGCTGCACTGTATTAGGTTTCCCTGCATGGAGTTAGTGGTGAGGAGTGCACCGGCACTGGACAGGAGGGATGGAGAGAGAGCCTCAGGGAAACAGCTGGGAGGCTGCGCTGTATTAGGTTTCCCTGCATGGAGTTAGCGCTGAGGAGTGCACCGGCACTGGATAGGAGGGATGGAGAGAGAGCCTCAGGGAAACAGCTGGGAGGCTGCACTGTATTAGGTTTCTCTGCATGGAGTTACTGCTGAGGAGCGCACCGGCACTGGACAGGAGGGATGGAGATAGAGCCTCAGGGAAACAGCTGGGAGGCTGCGCTGTATTAGGTTTCCCTGCATGGAGTTAGCGCTGAGGAGTGCACCGGCACTGGACAGGAGGGATGGAGAGAGAGCCTCAGGGAAACAGCTGGAGGCTGCACTGTATTAGGTTTCCTGCATGGAGGTAGCGCTGAGGAGTGCACCGGCACTGGACAGGAGGGATGGAGAGAACCTCGGGGAAACAGCTGGGAGTCTGCACTGTATTTGGTTTCTCTGCATGGAGTTAGCACTGAGGAGTGCACCGGCACTGGACAGGAGGGATGGAGAGAGAGCCTCAGGGAAACAGCTGAGAGTCTGCATTGTATTTGGTTTCTCTGCATGGAGTAAGCGCTGAGGAGTGCACCGGCACTGGACAGGAGGGATGGAGAGAGCCTCAGGGAAACAGCTGGGAAGCTGCGCTGTATTAGGTTTCCCTGCATGGAGTTAGCGCTGAGGAGTGCACCGGCACTGGACAGGAGGGTGGGAGAGAGAGCCTCAGGGAAACAGCTGGGAGGCTGCACTGTATTAGGTTTCCCTGCATGGACTTAGCGCTGAGGAGTGCACCGGCACTGGACAGGAGGGATGGAGAGAGAGTCTCAGGGAAACAGCTGGGAGGCTGCGCTGTATTAGGTTTCCCTGCATGGAGTTAGCGCTGAGGAGTGCACCGGCACTGGACAGGAGGGATGGAGAGAGCCTCAGGGAAACAGCTGGGAGGCTGCACTGTATTTGGTTTCCCTGCATGGAGTTAGCGCTGAGGAGTGCACCGGCACTGGACAGGAGGGATGGAGAGAGCCTCAGGGAAACAGCTGGGAGGCTGCACTGTATTAGGTTTCCCTGCATGGAGTTAGCGCTGAGGAGTGCACCGGCACTGGACAGGAGGGATGGAGAGAGAGCCTCAGGGAAACAGCTGGGAGGCTGCACTGTATTAGGTTTTCCTGCATGGAGTTAGCACTGAGGAGTGCACCGGCACTGGACAGGAGGGATGGAGAGAGCCTCAGGGAAACAGCTGGGAGGCTGCACTGTATTAGGTTTCTCTGCATGGAGTTAGCGCTGAGGAGTGCACCGGCACTGGACAGGAGGGATGGAGAGAGAGCCTCAGGGAAACAGCTGGGAGGCTGCGCTGTATTAGGTTTCCCTGCATGGAGGTAGCGCTGAGGAGTGCACCGGCACTGGACAGGAGGGATGGAGGGAGAGCCTCAGGGAAACAGCTGGGAGGCTGCACTGTATTAGGTTTCCCTGCATGGAGTTAGCGCTGAGGAGTGCACCGGCACTGGACAGGAGGGATGGAGAGAGAGCATCAGAGAAACAGCTGGGAGGCTGCACTGTATTACGTTTCCCTGCATGGAGTTAGCGCTGAGGAGTGCACCGGCACTGGACAGGAGGGATGGAGAGAGCCTCAGGGAAACAGCTGGGAGGCTGCACTGTATTTGGTTTCCCTGCATGGAGTTAGCGCTGAGGAGTGCACCGGCACTGGACAGGAGGGATGGAGGGAGAGCCTCAGGGAAACAGCTGGGAGGCTGCACTGTATTAGGTTTCCCTGCATGGAGTTAGCACTGAGGAGTGCACCGGCACTGGGCAGGAGGGATGGAGAGAGAGCCTCAGGGAAACAGCTGGGAGGCTGCACTGTATTAGGTTTCCTGCATGGAGGTAGCGCTGAGGAGTGCACCGGCACTGGACAGGAGGGATGGAGAGAGCCTCAGGGAAACAGCTGGGAGGCTGCGCTGTATTAGGTTTCCCTGCATGGAGTTATCACTGAGGAGTGCACCGGCACTGGATAGGAGGGATGGAGAGAGCCTCAGGGAAACAGCTGGGAGTCTGCACTGTATTAGGTTTCCCTGCATGGAGTTAGCACTGAGGAGTGCACCGGCACTGGACAGGAGGGATGGAGAGAGAGACTCGGGGAAACAGCTGGGAGGCTGCACTGTATTAGGTTACCCTGCATGGAGTTAGCGCTGAGAAGTGCACCGGCACTGGACAGGAGGGATGGAGAGAGAGCCTCAGGGAAACAGCAGGAAGGCTGCACTGTATTAGGTTTCCTGCATGGAGTTAGTGGTGAGGAGTGCACCGGCACTGGACAGGAGGGATGTAGAGAGCCTCAGGGAAACAGCTGGGAGGCTGCACTGTATTAGGTTTCCCTGCATGGAGTTAGTGGTGAGGAGTGCACCGGCACTGGACAGGAGGGATGGAGAGAGAGCCTCAGGGAAACAGCTGGGAGGCTGCGCTGTATTAGGTTTCCCTGCATGGAGTTAGCGCTGAGGAGTGCACCGGCACTGGATAGGAGGGATGGAGAGAGAGCCTCAGGGAAACAGCTGGGAGGCTGCACTGTATTAGGTTTCTCTGCATGGAGTTACTGCTGAGGAGCGCACCGGCACTGGACAGGAGGGATGGAGATAGAGCCTCAGGGAAACAGCTGGGAGGCTGCGCTGTATTAGGTTTCCCTGCATGGAGTTAGCGCTGAGGAGTGCACCGGCACTGGACAGGAGGGATGGAGAGAGAGCCTCAGGGAAACAGCTGGAGGCTGCACTGTATTAGGTTTCCTGCATGGAGGTAGCGCTGAGGAGTGCACCGGCACAGGACAGGAGGGATGGAGAGAGCCTCGGGGAAACAGCTGGGAGTCTGCACTGTATTTGGTTTCTCTGCATGGAGTTAGCACTGAGGAGTGCACCGGCACTGGACAGGAGGGATGGAGAGAGAGCCTCAGGGAAACAGCTGAGAGTCTGCATTGTATTTGGTTTCTCTGCATGGAGTTAGCACTGAGGAGTGCACCGGCACTGGACAGGAGGGATGGAGAGAGAGCCTCAGGGAAACAGCTGGGAGTCTGCACTGTATTAGGTTTCCCTGCATGGAGTTAGCGCTGAGGAGTGCACCGGCACTGGACAGGAGGGATGGAGAGAGCCTCAGGGAAACAGCTGGGAGGCTGCGCTGTATTAGGTTTCCCTGCATGGAGTTAGCGCTGAGGAGTGCACCGGCACTGGACAGGAGGGATGGAGAGAGCCTCAGGGAAACAGCTGGGAGTCTGCACTGTATTAGGTTTCCTGCATGGAGGTAGCGCTGAGGAGTGCACCGGCACTGGACAGGAGGGATGGAGAGAGAGAGCCTCAGGGAAACAGCTGGGAGGCTGCACTGTATTTGGTTTCTCTGCATGGAGTTAGCACTGAGGAGTGCACCGTCACTGGACAGGAGGGATGGAGAGAGAGCCTCAGGGAAACAGCTGGGAGGCTGTGCTGTATTAGGTTTCCCTGCATGGAGTTGGTGCTGAGGAGTGCACCGGCACTGGACAGGAGGGATGGAGAGAGAGCCTCAGGGAAACAGCTTGGAGGCTGCGCTGTATTAGGTTTCCCTGCATGGAGTTAGCACTGAGGAGTGCACCGGCACTGGACAGGAGGGATGGAGAGAGAGCCTCAGGGAAACAGCTGGGAGGCAGCGCTGTATTAGGTTTCCCTGCATGGACTTAGCGCTGAGGAGTGCACCGGCACTGGATAGGAGGGATGGAGAGAGAGCCTCAGGGAAACAGCTGGGAGGCTGCACTGTATTAGGTTTCCCTGCATGGAGTTAGCGCTGAGGAGTGCACCGGCACTGGACAGGAGGGATGGAGAGAGCCTCAGGGAAACAGCTGGGAGGCTGCACTGTATTTGGTTTCCCTGCATGGAGTTAGCGCTGAGGAGTGCACCGGCACTGGACAGGAGGGATGGAGAGAGCCTCAGGGAAACAGCTGGGAGGCTGCACTGTATTAGGTTTCCCTGCATGGAGTTAGCGCTGAGGAGTGCACCGGCACTGGACAGGAGGGATGGAGAGAGAGCCTCAGGGAAACAGCTGGGAGGCTGCACTGTATTAGGTTTCCCTGCATGGAGTTAGCACTGAGGAGTGCACCGGCACTGGACAGGAGGGATGGAGAGAGCCTCAGGGAAACAGCTGGGAGGCTGCACTGTATTAGGTTTCTCTGCATGGAGTTAGCGCTGAGGAGTGCACCGGCACTGGACAGGAGGGATGGAGAGAGAGCCTCAGGGAAACAGCTGGGAGGCTGCGCTGTATTAGGTTTCCCTGCATGGAGGTAGCGCTGAGGAGTGCACCGGCACTGGACAGGAGGGATGGAGAGAGAGCCTCAGGGAAACAGCTGGGAGGCTGCACTGTATTAGGTTTCCCTGCATGGAGTTAGCGCTGAGGAGTGCACCGGCACTGGACAGGAGGGATGGAGGGAGAGCCTCAGGGAAACAGCTGGGAGGCTGCGCTGTATTAGGTTTCCCTGCATGGAGGTAGCGCTGAGGAGTGCACCGGCACTGGACAGGAGGGATGGAGAGAGAGCCTCAGGGAAACAGCTGGGAGGCTGCACTGTATTAGGTTTCCCTGCATGGAGTTAGCGCTGAGGAGTGCACCGGCACTGGACAGGAGGGATGGAGGGAGAGCCTCAGGGAAACAGCTGGGAGGCTGCGCTGTATTAGGTTTCCCTGCATGGAGTTATCACTGAGGAGTGCACCGGCACTGGATAGGAGGGATGGAGAGAGCCTCAGGGAAACAGCTGGGAGTCTGCACTGTATTAGGTTTCCCTGCATGGAGTTAGCACTGAGGAGTGCACCGGCACTGGACAGGAGGGATGGAGAGAGAGACTCGGGGAAACAGCTGGGAGGCTGCACTGTATTAGGTTACCCTGCATGGAGTTAGCGCTGAGAAGTGCACCGGCACTGGACAGGAGGGATGGAGAGAGAGCCTCAGGGAAACAGCTGGAAGGCTGCACTGTATTAGGTTTCCTGCATGGAGTTAGTGGTGAGGAGTGCACCGGCACTGGACAGGAGGGATGTAGAGAGCCTCAGGGAAACAGCTGGGAGGCTGCACTGTATTAGGTTTCCCTGCATGGAGTTAGTGGTGAGGAGTGCACCGGCACTGGACAGGAGGGATGGAGAGAGAGCCTCAGGGAAACAGCTGGGAGGCTGCGCTGTATTAGGTTTCCCTGCATGGAGTTAGCGCTGAGGAGTGCACCGGCACTGGATAGGAGGGATGGAGAGAGAGCCTCAGGGAAACAGCTGGGAGGCTGCACTGTATTAGGTTTCTCTGCATGGAGTTACTGCTGAGGAGCGCACCGGCACTGGACAGGAGGGATGGAGATAGAGCCTCAGGGAAACAGCTGGGAGGCTGCGCTGTATTAGGTTTCCCTGCATGGAGTTAGCGCTGAGGAGTGCACCGGCACTGGACAGGAGGGATGGAGAGAGAGCCTCAGGGAAACAGCTGGAGGCTGCACTGTATTAGGTTTCCTGCATGGAGGTAGCGCTGAGGAGTGCACCGGCACTGGACAGGAGGGATGGAGAGAACCTCGGGGAAACAGCTGGGAGTCTGCACTGTATTTGGTTTCTCTGCATGGAGTTAGCACTGAGGAGTGCACCGGCACTGGACAGGAGGGATGGAGAGAGAGCCTCAGGGAAACAGCTGAGAGTCTGCATTGTATTTGGTTTCTCTGCATGGAGTAAGCGCTGAGGAGTGCACCGGCACTGGACAGGAGGGATGGAGAGAGCCTCAGGGAAACAGCTGGGAAGCTGCGCTGTATTAGGTTTCCCTGCATGGAGTTAGCGCTGAGGAGTGCACCGGCACTGGACAGGAGGGTGGGAGAGAGAGCCTCAGGGAAACAGCTGGGAGGCTGCACTGTATTAGGTTTCCCTGCATGGACTTAGCGCTGAGGAGTGCACCGGCACTGGACAGGAGGGATGGAGAGAGAGTCTCAGGGAAACAGCTGGGAGGCTGCGCTGTATTAGGTTTCCCTGCATGGAGTTAGCGCTGAGGAGTGCACCGGCACTGGACAGGAGGGATGGAGAGAGCCTCAGGGAAACAGCTGGGAGGCTGCACTGTATTTGGTTTCCCTGCATGGAGTTAGCGCTGAGGAGTGCACCGGCACTGGACAGGAGGGATGGAGAGAGCCTCAGGGAAACAGCTGGGAGGCTGCACTGTATTAGGTTTCCCTGCATGGAGTTAGCGCTGAGGAGTGCACCGGCACTGGACAGGAGGGATGGAGAGAGAGCCTCAGGGAAACAGCTGGGAGGCTGCACTGTATTAGGTTTTCCTGCATGGAGTTAGCACTGAGGAGTGCACCGGCACTGGACAGGAGGGATGGAGAGAGCCTCAGGGAAACAGCTGGGAGGCTGCACTGTATTAGGTTTCTCTGCATGGAGTTAGCGCTGAGGAGTGCACCGGCACTGGACAGGAGGGATGGAGAGAGAGCCTCAGGGAAACAGCTGGGAGGCTGCGCTGTATTAGGTTTCCCTGCATGGAGGTAGCGCTGAGGAGTGCACCGGCACTGGACAGGAGGGATGGAGGGAGAGCCTCAGGGAAACAGCTGGGAGGCTGCACTGTATTAGGTTTCCCTGCATGGAGTTAGCGCTGAGGAGTGCACCGGCACTGGACAGGAGGGATGGAGAGAGAGCATCAGAGAAACAGCTGGGAGGCTGCACTGTATTACGTTTCCCTGCATGGAGTTAGCGCTGAGGAGTGCACCGGCACTGGACAGGAGGGATGGAGAGAGCCTCAGGGAAACAGCTGGGAGGCTGCACTGTATTTGGTTTCCCTGCATGGAGTTAGCGCTGAGGAGTGCACCGGCACTGGACAGGAGGGATGGAGGGAGAGCCTCAGGGAAACAGCTGGGAGGCTGCACTGTATTAGGTTTCCCTGCATGGAGTTAGCACTGAGGAGTGCACCGGCACTGGGCAGGAGGGATGGAGAGAGAGCCTCAGGGAAACAGCTGGGAGGCTGCACTGTATTAGGTTTCCTGCATGGAGGTAGCGCTGAGGAGTGCACCGGCACTGGACAGGAGGGATGGAGAGAGCCTCAGGGAAACAGCTGGGAGGCTGCGCTGTATTAGGTTTCCCTGCATGGAGTTATCACTGAGGAGTGCACCGGCACTGGATAGGAGGGATGGAGAGAGCCTCAGGGAAACAGCTGGGAGTCTGCACTGTATTAGGTTTCCCTGCATGGAGTTAGCACTGAGGAGTGCACCGGCACTGGACAGGAGGGATGGAGAGAGAGACTCGGGGAAACAGCTGGGAGGCTGCACTGTATTAGGTTACCCTGCATGGAGTTAGCGCTGAGAAGTGCACCGGCACTGGACAGGAGGGATGGAGAGAGAGCCTCAGGGAAACAGCAGGAAGGCTGCACTGTATTAGGTTTCCTGCATGGAGTTAGTGGTGAGGAGTGCACCGGCACTGGACAGGAGGGATGTAGAGAGCCTCAGGGAAACAGCTGGGAGGCTGCACTGTATTAGGTTTCCCTGCATGGAGTTAGTGGTGAGGAGTGCACCGGCACTGGACAGGAGGGATGGAGAGAGAGCCTCAGGGAAACAGCTGGGAGGCTGCGCTGTATTAGGTTTCCCTGCATGGAGTTAGCGCTGAGGAGTGCACCGGCACTGGATAGGAGGGATGGAGAGAGAGCCTCAGGGAAACAGCTGGGAGGCTGCACTGTATTAGGTTTCTCTGCATGGAGTTACTGCTGAGGAGCGCACCGGCACTGGACAGGAGGGATGGAGATAGAGCCTCAGGGAAACAGCTGGGAGGCTGCGCTGTATTAGGTTTCCCTGCATGGAGTTAGCGCTGAGGAGTGCACCGGCACTGGACAGGAGGGATGGAGAGAGAGCCTCAGGGAAACAGCTGGAGGCTGCACTGTATTAGGTTTCCTGCATGGAGGTAGCGCTGAGGAGTGCACCGGCACAGGACAGGAGGGATGGAGAGAGCCTCGGGGAAACAGCTGGGAGTCTGCACTGTATTTGGTTTCTCTGCATGGAGTTAGCACTGAGGAGTGCACCGGCACTGGACAGGAGGGATGGAGAGAGAGCCTCAGGGAAACAGCTGAGAGTCTGCATTGTATTTGGTTTCTCTGCATGGAGTTAGCACTGAGGAGTGCACCGGCACTGGACAGGAGGGATGGAGAGAGAGCCTCAGGGAAACAGCTGGGAGTCTGCACTGTATTAGGTTTCCCTGCATGGAGTTAGCGCTGAGGAGTGCACCGGCACTGGACAGGAGGGATGGAGAGAGCCTCAGGGAAACAGCTGGGAGGCTGCGCTGTATTAGGTTTCCCTGCATGGAGTTAGCGCTGAGGAGTGCACCGGCACTGGACAGGAGGGATGGAGAGAGCCTCAGGGAAACAGCTGGGAGTCTGCACTGTATTAGGTTTCCTGCATGGAGGTAGCGCTGAGGAGTGCACCGGCACTGGACAGGAGGGATGGAGAGAGAGAGCCTCAGGGAAACAGCTGGGAGGCTGCACTGTATTTGGTTTCTCTGCATGGAGTTAGCACTGAGGAGTGCACCGTCACTGGACAGGAGGGATGGAGAGAGAGCCTCAGGGAAACAGCTGGGAGGCTGTGCTGTATTAGGTTTCCCTGCATGGAGTTGGTGCTGAGGAGTGCACCGGCACTGGACAGGAGGGATGGAGAGAGAGCCTCAGGGAAACAGCTTGGAGGCTGCGCTGTATTAGGTTTCCCTGCATGGAGTTAGCACTGAGGAGTGCACCGGCACTGGACAGGAGGGATGGAGAGAGAGCCTCAGGGAAACAGCTGGGAGGCAGCGCTGTATTAGGTTTCCCTGCATGGACTTAGCGCTGAGGAGTGCACCGGCACTGGATAGGAGGGATGGAGAGAGAGCCTCAGGGAAACAGCTGGGAGGCTGCACTGTATTAGGTTTCCCTGCATGGAGTTAGCGCTGAGGAGTGCACCGGCACTGGACAGGAGGGATGGAGAGAGCCTCAGGGAAACAGCTGGGAGGCTGCACTGTATTTGGTTTCCCTGCATGGAGTTAGCGCTGAGGAGTGCACCGGCACTGGACAGGAGGGATGGAGAGAGCCTCAGGGAAACAGCTGGGAGGCTGCACTGTATTAGGTTTCCCTGCATGGAGTTAGCGCTGAGGAGTGCACCGGCACTGGACAGGAGGGATGGAGAGAGAGCCTCAGGGAAACAGCTGGGAGGCTGCACTGTATTAGGTTTCCCTGCATGGAGTTAGCACTGAGGAGTGCACCGGCACTGGACAGGAGGGATGGAGAGAGCCTCAGGGAAACAGCTGGGAGGCTGCACTGTATTAGGTTTCTCTGCATGGAGTTAGCGCTGAGGAGTGCACCGGCACTGGACAGGAGGGATGGAGAGAGAGCCTCAGGGAAACAGCTGGGAGGCTGCGCTGTATTAGGTTTCCCTGCATGGAGGTAGCGCTGAGGAGTGCACCGGCACTGGACAGGAGGGATGGAGAGAGAGCCTCAGGGAAACAGCTGGGAGGCTGCACTGTATTAGGTTTCCCTGCATGGAGTTAGCGCTGAGGAGTGCACCGGCACTGGACAGGAGGGATGGAGGGAGAGCCTCAGGGAAACAGCTGGGAGGCTGCACTGTATCAGGTTTCCCTGCATGGAGTTAGCACTGAGGAGTGCACCGGCACAGGGCAGGAGGGATGGAGAGAGCCTCAGGGAAACAGCTGGGAGGCTGCACTGTATTAAGTTTCCCTGCATGGAGTTAGCACTGAGGAGTGCACCGGCACTGGACAGGAGGGATGGAGAGAGCCTCAGGGAAACAGCTGGGAGGCTGCACTGTATTAGGTTTCCCTGCATGGAGTTATTAGCTGGATTCTTACCTGACCTATTACTGTACCTGGTGTCTTACCTGGCCTCTTATCTATCCTATCACTGTACCTGGTGTGTTACCTGGCCTCTTACCTAACCTGTTACTGTACCTGGTGTGTTACCTGGCCTCTTATCTAACCTATTACTGTACCTGGTGTGTTACCTGGCCTCTTACCTGACCTATCACTGTACCTGGTGTGTTACCTGGCCTCTTATCTAACCTATTACTGTACCTGGTGTGTTACCTGGCCTCTTACCTGACCTATCACTGTACCTGGTGTGTTACCTGGCCTCTTATCTGACCTATCACTGTACTTGGTGTGTTACCTGGCCTCTTACCTGACCTATCACTGTACCTGTTGTGTTACCTGGCCTCTTACCTGACCTATCACTGTACCTGGTGTGTTACCTGGCCTCTTATCTAACCTATTACTGTACCTGGTGTGTTACCTGGCCTCTTACCTGACCTATTACTGTACCTAGTGTGTTACCTGGCCTCTTATCTAACCTATTACTGTACCTGGTGTGTTACCTGGCCTCTTACCTGACCTATCACTGTACCTGGTGTGTTACCTGGCCTCTTATCTAACCTATTACTGTACCTGGTGTGTTACCTGGCCTCTTACCTGACCTATTACTGTACCTAGTGTGTTACCTGGCCTCTTATCTAACCTATTACTGTACCTGGTGTGTTACCTGGCCTCTTACCTGACCTATCGCTGTACCTGGTGTGTTACCTGGCCTCTTATCTGACCTATTACTGTACCTGGTGTGTTACCTGGCCTCTTACCTGACCTATCACTGTACCTGGTGTGTTACCTGGCCTCTTATCTAACCTATTACTGTACCTGGTGTGTTACCTGGCCTCTTACCAGACCTATCACTGTACCTGGTGTGTTACCTGGCCTCTTACCTGACCTATCACTGTACCTGGTGTGTTTCCTGGCCTCTTACCTGACCTATCACTGTACCTGGTGTGTTACCTGGTCTCTTACCTGACCTATCGCTGTACCTGGTGTGTTACCTGGCCTCTTACCTGACCTATTACTGTACCTGGTGTGTTACCTTGCCTCTTACCTGACCTATCCCTGTACCTAGTGTATTACCTGGCCTTTTACCTAACCTATTAGTGTACCTGGTGTGTTAACTGGCCTATCACTGTACCTGGTGTGTTACCTGGCCTCTTACCTGACCTATCACTGTACCTGGTGTGTTACCTGGCCTCTTACCTGACCTTTCACTGTACCTGGTGTGTTACCTGTCCTCTTATCTTACATATAACTGTACCTGGTGTGTTACGTGGCCTCTTATCTAACCTATCACTTTACCTGGTGTGTTAGCTGGCCTCTTACCTGACCTATTACTGTACCTGGTGTCTTACCTGGCCTCTTACCTGACCTATTACTGTACCTGGTGTGTTACCTGACCTCTTACCTGACCTATCACTGTACCTGGTGTGTTACCTGGCCTCTTTCCTGACCTTTCACTGTACCTGGTGTGTTACCTGGCCTCTTACCTGACCTATAACTGTACCTGTTGTCTTACCTGGCCTCTTACCTGACCTTTCACTGTACCTGGTGTGTTACCTGGCCTCTTACCTGACCTATCGCTGTACCTGGTGTGTTACCTGGCCTCTTACCTGACCTATTACTGTACCTGGTGTGTTACCTGGCCTCTTACCTGACCTATCCCTGTACCTGTTGTATTACCTGGCCTTTTACCTAACCTATTGCTGTACCTGGTGTGATACCTGGCCTCTTATATGACCTACCACTGTACCTGGTGTGTTACCTGGCCTCTTACCTGACCTATTACTGTACCTCGTGTGTTACCTGGCCTCTTACCTGACCTATCGCTGTACCTGGTGTGTTACCTGTCCTCTTATCTAACCTATCACTGTACCTGGTGTGTTAACTGGCCTATCACTGTACCTGGTGTGTTACCTGGCCTCTTACTTGACCTATCACTGTACCTGGTGTGTTACCTGGCCTCTTACCTGACCTTTCACTGTACCTGGTGTGTTACCTGTCCTCTTATCTTACATATAACTGTACCTGGTGTGTTACGTGGCCTCTTATCTAACCTATCACTTTACCTGGTGTGTTACCTGGCCTCTTACCTGACCTATTACTGTACCTGGTGTCTTACCTGGCCTCTTACCTGACCTATTACTGTACCTGGTGTGTTACCTGGCCTCTTATCTATCCTATCACTGTACCTGGTGTGTTACCTGGCCTCTTACCTGACCTATCACTGTACCTGGTGTGTTACCTGGCCTCTTACCTAACCTGTTACTGTACCTGGTGTGTTACCTGGCCTCTTATCTATCCCATCACTGTACCTGGTGTGTTACCTGGCCTCTTATCTAACCTATTACTGTACCTGGTGTGTTACCTGGCCTCTTACCTGACCTATTACTGTACCTGGTGTGTAACCTGGCCTCTTATCTAACCTATTACTGTACCTGGTGTGTTACCTGGCCTCTTATCTGACCTATCACTGTACTTGGTGTGTTACCTGGCCTCTTATCTGACCTATCACTGTACCTGGTGTGTTACCTGGCCTCTTACCTGACCTATCACTGTACCTGGTGTGTTACCTGGCCTCTTATCTAACCTATTACTGTACCTGGTGTGTTACCTGGCCTCTTACCAGACCTATCACTGTACCTGGTCTCTTACCTGACCTATCACTGTACCTGTTGTGTTACCTGGCCTCTTACCTGACCTATCGCTGTACCTGGTGTGTTACCTGGCCTCTTATCTAACCTATTACTGTACCTGGAGTGTTACCTGGCCTCTTACCTGACCTATCACTGTACCTGGTGTGTTACCTGGCCTCTTATCTAACCTATCACTGTACCTGGTGTGTTACCTGGCCTCTTACCTGACCTATCACTGTACCTGGTGTGTTACCTGGCCTCTTATCTAACCTATTACTGTACCTGGTGTGTTACCTGGCCTCTTACCAGACCTATCCCTGTACCTGGTGTGTTACCTGGCCTCTTACCTGACCTATCACTGTACCTGGTGTGTTTCCTGGCCTCTTACCTGACCTATCACTGTACCTGGTGTGTTATGTGGCCTCTTACCTGACCTATCGCTGTACCTGGTGTGTTACCTGGCCTCTTACCTGACCTATTACTGTACCTGGTGTGTTACCTGGCCTCTTACCTGACCTATCCCTGTACCTGGTGTATTACCTGGCCTTTTACCTAACCTATTACTGTACCTGGTGTGTTAACTGGCCTATCACTGTACCTGGTGTGTTACCTTGCCTCTTACCTGACCTATCACTGTACCTGGTGTGTTACCTGGCCTCTTACCTGACCTTTCACTGTACCTGGTGTGTTACCTGTCCTCTTATCTTACATATAACTGTACCTGGTGTGTTACGTGGCCTCTTATCTAACCTATCACTTTGCCTGGTGTGTTACCTGGCCTCTTCCCTGACCTATCACTGTACCTGGTGTGTTACCTGGCCTCTTACCTGACCTATTACTGTACCTGGTGTGTTACCTGGCCTCTTACCAGACCTATCACTGTACCTGGTGTGTTTCCTGGCCTCTTTCCTGACCTATCACTGTACCTGGTGTGTTACCTGGCCTCTTACCTGACCTATCGCTGTACCTGGTGTGTTACCTGGCCTCTTACCTGACCTATCACTGTACCTGGTGTCTTACCTGGCCTCTTACCTGACCTTTCACTGTACCTGGTGTGTTACCTGGCCTCTTCCCTGACCTATCACTGTACCTGGTGTGTTACCTGGCCTCTTACCTGACCTATTACTGTACCTGGTGTGTTACCTGGCCTCTTACCAGACCTATCACTGTACCTGGTGTGTTTCCTGGCCTCTTACCTGACCTATCACTGTACCTGGTGTGTTACC